>NW_027256881.1:74830845-75223345 GCF_029215685.1 Pituophis catenifer annectens | reverse complement strand
CTAATTCATGGGTGTCAAACTCGATTGTGTCATGTGACATATCGTGACGTGTCATGACATTTTTCGCCTTTGCAGAGCTGGGGTGGGTGGGGCCTGCACATGACGCGGGCCGCCAGTTTGATAGGCCTGACATTACTCTCTGGATTTCTTTTAGTCCAGCCTTGATGGCCCTGTCCTTGATTCCAATCAAGTCCATTGATTTTTCTAGCACCCATATTATCTTCCATATCCTAAATTCCCATAAAAAAATAAATCGTAGTTCGGTTGGTTTGTTTTGACTTAGTGTAGTATGGAAATCCAGCCACTGTGGTCAGAAGAGTGACAATATTTTTATTTTGGACCTAGAATGGGTTATGAAGGAGTTCCTGAGAAAAGATAAAGAGAGGATGAAAAGAAATAAACTTTTGGGACACTATTCAAGAGGAATAAACCTCAAGACATGTTAAAAGCAAAAAACAAAAAAACAAAAAACCAGTTTCTCCAGTAGCTTTTAATGGATTTTTCTTGGCCAGGACTGAAATATAATGCTTTCAAGATTTGTTTATAGATAAAATAGAGGAAGAAGAGGTTTTTCTTTGTTGTATTTTTATAGAAATAGATAAGCTAATACGTGATGATGAGATTTTTGAATGAAATGTTAAGGAATATGAAGCTTGCCTTGATGAAGGTGGAATCATTTCTTTATATTTGGTTTTCTTTATATTTTTTCCCTTTATCTCCTTTTTCCTCTTCACTTTTTCATTTTTATTTTTCTTAGTTTGTATCCATTTTTTTATCATTTTAGATCAATTGAAATTTTAAATTTCAATAACAAGTATTATTAAAAAAAAATAACCTTGAAAGATCATTTTACCACGTGTGGTAAACTTGCAAAAAGAAAAAGAAAAATATTAGATACAAACACGTACAATGACACAAAGAATTTTAAAGGCTAATACCCTGTGACTCTTGCTATACTGAGCTTGGAATCGAGATCTATTCAACAGGGGTGTTTTCTGAAGACCTCTTTGCATAAACATCTCTAGAATTCTTGTCATATGTACATGTGCGTGAGGGGAGCAGGGCAACATAGAAACTTGTAAAAAGTATGAGTAATTGAAAGTACATATGTAATTATCTATTCTTTCATTCAATTTTATAGCTGACAATCTCAATCCAATATAAAAATTATTTTAGGGAAACTATGTCCAAAAGTGTGCATATAGTTTCTGGATTTGCTCCTGGAAGCACGAAGCCGAGAACACCAGCCTGAAGATGACGAATGAGACTTCGTTGAAACATCGCCAAGACACTTCCAATTTTACGTGGGAGAAGACCCGAATAACCAAAGACCTACATATATATATATATATATATATATATATATATATATATATATATATATATATACATACACACATACATATACATATATATATATTGCTAAATTTATATGTGCCTTGCTTTAGAATTTCATAATTAGTATATATTTTGAAGAAAGGGAAAGAACATTTATTTTACTAGAAAATAGTGTCCTTTACTGAGCAATGTATTTATCTTACCGGAAAATTTATACCGTATTTGTATTATTCTTTCATGAATGCACCTTTAAATGTAATGTTACTGACACTGTAAATTGCTTAGAAACAAATGGCAAAGAGATAATAGAGGACTTATTATATTATATATATATCAATATATAATACTAATTTATAAATAGCATTTTAAGGCTTTGGATAATACAAACTGCACAGAAACTCATAGTGAGTACACAATAGGTTACAGATTTTAAAAAAAACAACAGATGTGATGCAGGGTTCAATTTTTGAACATTCCGTGTAAAAATAATAATTTAAAAGGTATAATAGAAGGCCATTTGGCTTACAATCTAAGTATGTAACTATGACATGATAAAGCTGAGCAAATATGGGGGGAAAGTTTATTAACACTCAAAAGAGTTAAGTTGCTCTTAATTACACATGGAGAGAGAAGAACAATTTGCTGGACAAAACTGAGGGAGTAATTTGTTAATGAGAAGAAAAACTCTGATAATCACAGTCTTTATAATACAGCTTAATTGTCCAAGCTTGATTTTTTAAAAAAAAATCTTAGCATAGAAATAAAAGCTGGTTGGAAAGAATCAGTATATGCATGGGCCAAATGAGCAAGGTTTCCATTATAATTCTCTATTTGTGAGCTTTGCTACTGGGCTGTGAAAATAAAAACAAAGGTGGGCAGAAAAAGACTGTTTTGCTACTACCATACTGCTTATTCCACTCAACTCTTAGACTAGTTTGCAATGGTTATTTGAAGTCACCCATTACTTATGAAGTTGTAGTCACATTTTCCCTTAATTTAAATGCCTGGCAGCGTAAACCACATGTTAACTTTTTCGATTGCACATTGCCCTGATTTCCCCAAATCCCGTGCTTACCTTCTCCTGAGGGTTCACATACTGATGGGGTATATTGGAAGAAGTTCTACCAATGTAGTCTTTTGCCATATCCATCTCTCTCTTTACACTTTAAAAAAAAAAAAGGAAAAAAGGAGATGTCCTGATTGGCTTCCCTAAATATTGGCTTCCCTGTTCTCTCTGCTTTTCTACGAATAAGTATCTGTTACCATGGCTTATCAGTGCAGCTTGTATCTTGCATTATTGAAGGACCACTCAGTGTTTTCTACAGCAGCATTGACAATGTTGTCATAACAATTATTCCCAACTGAAGTGCTACATTTCAGTTTTGATCAAAGAGAGGCCTTGAATGCATGGCCTATGCCTGCATTAGCAGAAAATCCTTCTATTGTGACAACATGAACCTAGCAATGCATCACTGAGGCATGTAGCATTTTCTCCTCTTCTAGTAAAAGCAAAAACAAGTTTGGGTCTTTAATTTCAGGTCACCCCATTTTTTTCCCTTTAAATTTTTGAAGGACCCTTGTAGATCTGAAACTGTCTAACAAATTCAGAGAAATAATGTTTTGGCAAGTGAGGCTCACAGCTGTTAGCGTGATAAAAAAATGAGGAAAAATTGGCTCTATAGAAATATATATCATTTCCATGTGAGGATGCTCTCTTCCCCATTTCCACAAATTTTAAGAGGGACTTCAGGCAAATATTTTATTAGTGAATATCCCCTTTCCCCTCTTGGTGAATTATTCATGATTTGTTGTCATAGCAATTCTTTTTCCCTTAGTAACTTCTGTGAAATCCAAAGCTGATATGGAACCCAGTTGCTTTCCCCTCAGATTTCACTCTACTTGTTGAAGGGCACAAATTAAAAGCCTGGTGGTATCATGGCTATAGTTTCGTTCAGTGGCTCTAAGTGTGTTAATCGATATGCAGTTTTCAACTGAAGACCTTAAACCCAACCTCCAGGGGTGGTATGTCTGTCCCATCTATCTGCCTGTTCTAGGTGATTGATTGAGGGTCAGTAAACCATTGTTATGGATTTCAAATATTTTAAAAATCCACTTAAATATTTCCCCAATAGAACCTGGCAATGGCATTCAATGGGAATTCCATTTATCACATTAAATGTATAAGGTGACAGAAGATTAGCACCTTCCTTTAAAAAAAAAAGTAAAAACTCTTGTGTTGTGATCTCTGCAGGTTCTTCCCTGCCATTGGCTGGGCTGGTATGGGACCATTGAACTTCAACTAGACTTAATAGTAGACTTCACAAACCTTCATCAAAGGTTGCAGGGATAACAATGAAATATGTTCCTTCTGCATGAAAAATATGTACAAAAGTCCCTTTTCAAACAACAATGCTCTAAAACATGGTTCAAACTTTTTTTTTTTAAATGTGTTGTGGAGGTTACACATGATTCCACCTGAAGCTTGATCAGTTATGCTTAGTCAACTCAAAGTTAAACATTTGGGAGCTGAAATGAAGAGAAGTCTAAGTACACACAGCATGGATCTGATAGGTATATAATGTCACAGGCAATATCTTAAAAGCGAATAATAGTTGAATATTTTTTTCTAAAGGTGAATACAAGTATAGATTCAGATCTGAGATCTAAAGGTAGGAAGATTCAAGTATACTTTAAGGTTTACAAATAAAAAACAATAATATTTAGTTGGAAATAATTTGTACATTGATGAAATGTTTAACTGAAAGTTATAATGGAAAATATTGCTCTTTTATTTAGGGGGAATATGTACAAAAACTGTATTTTACTCCAATACAAGTGAAAATATTTCTTTTGGATTTTTTTTATAGCAAAGATAGCAGAAATGAGGAAAGGATAGCATAATCATTTCCAAATTGTGTAGCAAAGAACTTAAACATTTTCTCAAACCAATGCATCTCAACTTAAAAACTTGTTTAATTTGTTCAGAAATGAAGATCAATTCAAGTGAATAGTAACTTTGCCTAATATAAATGAAATTCATTTAAAGTTCCCTTCCTACAGCCAAATCATCTTAATTACTACATCGTTCTTGAACATGACAACTTGGAAATATACACCAATATACACTTAATATACAATATACACTTAATAAAAGTCTTGCAATCCTTAGAAATCCCCAGAAGAGAAATAGCCAGAAGATTAAATCCAGCCTTAAGGCTATCTCATCTAGCCCATGCAACTTCAAATGAAACTCCTCCCTTAGGATACTTCCCTTATATCAACAGGCAGCAATAGTGATACATGATGGAACTCCTGTTGAAGTCACCAATGACAGTTCTTCATCAAAGGAGAAAAGCTGAAGATCTTTCTTTTGCTCTTCACCAAAGATCTTTACCAAAGAGAAAATCTATACAAAGTCAAGCAATTATTTATTTATTTATTTATTTATTTATTTATTTATTTATTTATTTATTTATTTATTAGTCCAATTTATATGCCACCCTTCTCCATAGACTCAGGGCGGCTTACAATGCATTATAGCAATAGCCTGCATACTTTTATGTATATACCTGCTTATTAGGGCTTTCGCCCCCACCCACAAGCAGTGTTGTTGTATACAAAGCTGGTTTATTGCCCCCACAATCTGGGTCCTCAATTTACCTACCTTGAAAGGATGGAAAGCTGAGTCAACCTTGAGCCTGGTGAGATTTGAACTTGCACTAATTGCAGGCAGCTGGCAGCTAAGTGCTAGCACTTAACAGCACTTAGTCCGTTGCACAACAGAGGCTCTTTTCTGAGCAGCTCTGTCCAAAAGAACAGATTAGATGGTTAAAGCTGGGGTTTTCCTACTTTCTCTGCATCTACCAGATTGCCTCAACTCACTATTTTCCATTTCAAAAGAAATAGCAGATGCAGTCAGACCAAAGTTACATCTACCATATTTTTCTACATTACTCCTTTCCCCAACAGATGCTGAATCCCGTTTCTTCTGCATAAGAGATGTCAGGGGTTGGGATTTTGAGTCGAGTTGACTTCTAAAAATCCCCATTGCTGAAAGTCACCCATCTTGATAAAGAAGGATTCAGAATTTGGTCCGCAGAACAAATTTATCTCCTGAACCCTGATTAGAATTTGGATGAGTAACAGCCTATAGCTGTGGCACCCATCCCATAAAAGTTGTATTTGTTTCTGTGTGTGAGCATACACGTGTGTGTGTGTGTGTGTGAGAGAGAGAGAGAGAGAGAGAGAGAGAGAGAGAGAGAGGGAGGGAGGGAGGGAGGGAGGGAGGGAGAGAGAGGGAGGGAGGGAGAAAGGAGGGAGGGAGAGAGAGAGAGAGAGATGAATTCATTCAAATAGTGATTTTCTAAATTTCTTATTCTGACCAATAACAGGAAATGAAGGGAAAAGCAGATGCCATTTTTGGGAACATATGTCCATTTATATACATTATGCTTGATTCTGTCAAGTTTGATTAGTGTGTGCTCCGCTTCTCTAAATGTAAACTGATTAGGATCCATTTCCACAGTAAATTGCATTTTTTTTTCCAAAAAGGCAGAAAAATTTGTATGCACATTTAAGAATATTTGGCTAATAAGTATATTTTCAAATACATTATTAATGTGGGTTTTCTTTACATTATTGGGATTGCAATTTTTTTTAAAAAAGACAGATACTGTTTGTATAATGGTATTTCAATTCACATACACTTTGGTAGTGCAAATTAAATCAATTTCTGCTCAGATGAAAATAAAGCACATTTCTTCTTCATGCCTTCTCCATTTTTATTTTACATGATAATTTTAGCTGCTTTTACCATGTACCATGATGAGGAGACATGTTTTGTGTAGATTTTATTGATTTCCCACCTGCCCACAATTCAAAAATCAGTGTGGAATGCAACATATTACCACAGTGTTTTTCAAGCTTGGCAACTTTCAGATATGTGGACTTCAACTCCCAAAATTCTCTAGCGCTGGCTAGGGAATTCTGGGAGTTGACATCCACACATCAGAAAGTTGCCAAGGTTGAGAAATACTGAATTACTACAGCCGTAAAAAATGTCTGGAGGCTATACCAGTGGTGAAATCCTGCCGGTTCTGTTCAGCTTGCGTGAACTGGTAGTGCCGGTGGCGCGTGGTTCAGTGAACTGGTAGTGGTTGCAGCGCAAGGCTCTGCCCACCCAGCCGGACATCATTACTTCCTGGTTTTTAACTCTCTGCACATGCGCAAAGCCTTCTGCGCATGCGCAGAGGGTAAAAAATCAGACGTGACAATGACGTGGCACGCACACTTCCGAACCGGTAGGGAAGGTAAGTAGATTTCACCCCTGGGCTATACCTTACTGTTTACCCATCAATTATACTTGTAGAAACTACTGTTCTGTTTACACTAAACATCTGCAGTATATATCAGCCATTTTGAAGATACAGTGGCCTCATTATATCTATTCATCTTTGGGAAGTTTAGTTCAGTGTACATTTTTATTTAATAGGGCAGCTGTTCTGCTTTTCCCACAGACCTGGCGAGATCTTGGAAATAAACGAGAGCAATGTCCTCTCTATTCCTTTGCAGAGAATCCAAGGCATATTTCTCAATAAATTGGCTCTACATCCCATCTCGTGTAGCAGCTTCACAACCACAAAGTTGAATGAAGTGTGAAAAATCAATACACTCATTTTTTTTTTGCAGTTTATAGAAACGTGAAATGTAGAGCCACAAAAGGGCATGTTTGTATTTTTTTTCTTGAACAGCACAAAGAGATCTCTCTTCTCCCTTCTCCCCCATCTCCTCTCAATGATCATGTGAAGGACAGCAGAGAGCATGTTTCCTATAAATTATTTGTAATTCTTGGAGCATCTTTAAAGAACTGAAAGCTTGACAATAACCTTTTTTTTTTAATTTGATTTATATGCCGCCCTTCTCCGGAGACTTAGGGTGGCTTACAATGCGTTAAGCAATAGCCTTCATACTTTTGTATATTTATACAAAGTCAGCTTATTGCCCCCACAATCTGAGTCCTCATTTTACCTACTTTTGAAAGGATGGAAGGCTGAGTCAACCTTGAGCCTGGTGAGATTCGAACTTACAGTAATTGCAGACAGCTGGTGTTAATCACAATGCTATCAGTCTGCTGAGCCACCAGGCCCTTGCAGAACAGTCTTAGTGCTTGTATTTTAGTGGGTAAGGTATAGATAGAGATGTCCATTTAATTTGGGGATTCTGCCCCTTCTTTGCCCATGAAAAAAAAATCACAAACTTATTTTCTCACCTGTACCTGGTAAACTTTTTTGTCCCTTTTTTTAATTTTCCTGTTAATCAGGATACAAAGAATGTAGGCCAACAGCTAGGAGAAACTCAGATTTTCTGCTGTTGGAAACTATAACCAACCCTCATTTCACTCTCTAACCTTGGCTTTCTTTCTGATAAACATGAAGTTGTCTTGCTTGATTGTTCTCTAAAAGAGGATAGCTAGATGATCGCTACATAGCTAGCTAGCTAGCTAGCTAGATACAGGGGTGAAATGCTCCCGGTTCGGACCGGATCGCCGGATCCGGTAACAATGGAGGCGGGTGGTTTGGAGAACTGGTAGCAAAAATCCCTGCCCTTCCCCCCCCCCCATGCCCAGCTGAGCCGCACAATCATCAGAGGCTTTTTTTTTACTTTTAAAAGCTTTTTTTTCTTTTTTTCGGCCGAAAAAATGCTTTTAAAAGTAAAAAAAAAAAGCCTCTGATGATCGCGCGGCTCAGCTGGGATCTTCAAAGGCACCCTTTTTTTCTTTTAAATGCCTCTGACGATCCAATCTGAGTTGCCTGATCGGCAGAGACTTTTTTTCTTTTAAAGGCCTCTGACGATCCAAGCTGACGATCAGGCAACTCAGCTGGGATTGTCAGAGCCTTTTGAAAGCATTTTTTTACAACCTCTTGGCCAAAGAGGTTGTAGAAAAAATGGTTTTAAAAGTAAAAAAAAAAAATTGGCCACACCCACCCAGTCACATTACCCCACCACCACCAAGCCACGCACACAGAACCGGTAGTAACAAATTTTAGATTTCACCACTGGATGGATGGATGGATGGATGGATGGATAGATAGATAGATAGATAGATAGATAGATAGATAGATAGATAGATAGATAGTGCTGAGTTGACTGGCAAGTTTGCTCTCTCAAGTCACCTGTATTAATGTCCTGATTTATTATTTATTTATTTATTTATTTATTTATTTATTTATTTATTTATTATTCGAATTTCTATACCGTCCTTTCGGACTCAGGGCGGTGAACAGCCAAAATAAAAAACATTTATACATAAGTGCGATTAAAAAATAGATTTAAAATAATTAAATTTGGCCCATAGTTTAAAATTTATCAATTTAAAATCCATATCAAAATTTAAAACCAACCATAAAATCATAAAATCAAGAGAGACCGGCTAACTGAAAGAGATGAGTTTTTAGGGCCCGACGAAAGGTCCAGAGGTCGGAGATCACTCGTATCTCTGGGGGTAGGTTGTTCCAAAGGGTAGGTGCCACCACAGAGAAGGCTCTCCTCCTGGGGGTCGCCAGCTGGCATTGTCTAGCTGACGGCACCCTGAGGAGGCCCTCTCTGTGAGAGCGAACTGGCCGGTGGGAGGCTATTGGTGGCAGAAGGCGGTCCCGTAAGTACCCTGGCCCTAAGCCATGGAGCGCTTTAAAGGTGATCACCAACACCTTGAAGCGCACCCGGAAGTCCACCGGAAGCCAATGCAGCTCGCGCAGGAGAGGAGTCACATGGGAGCGCCCAGTCGCTCCCATAATCCCCCGCGCGGCCACATTCTGCACCAGTTGGAGCCTCCGGGTGTACCCCAAGGGGAGCCCCATGTAGAGAGCGTTACAATAGTCCAGACGAGAGGTGACGAGTGCTTGAGTGACTGTGCATAGGGAGTCCCGATCCAGAAAGGGGCGCAACTGGCGTATCAGGCGAACCTGATAAAAAGCCCCCCTGGCCACGGCCGTCATATGCCCTTCTAAAGACAGCCGTGCATCCAGGAGGACGCCCAAGTTGCGGGCCCTTTCCGTGGGGGCCAATGATTCACCCCCAATAACCAGCGATGGAGTCAGCTGGCTATACCGGGATGTCGGCAGCCACAGCCACTCGGTCTTGGAAGGGTTGAGTCGAAGCCTGTTTCTCCCCATCCAGACCCGCACGGCCTCCAGGCACTGGGACATCACTTCTAAGGCATCGTTGGGATGGTCTGGGGTGGAGATGTACAGCTGAGTATCATCAGCGTACTGATGGAACTCCACCCCAAAACCACGGATGATCTCACCCAGCGGCTTCACATAAATGTTGAACAGGAGGGGTGAGAGGACCGACCCTTGTGGCACCCCACAAACAAGGCGCCTTGGGGTCGACCGCTGCCCCCCTGTCAACACGGATTGCGACCGGTCGGAGAGATAGGAGGAGAACCACCGCAAAATGGTGCCCCCCACTCCCAGTCCCTCCAGCCGGCGCAACATGATACCATGGTCGATGGTATCAAAAGCCGCTGAGAGGTCTAACAGGACCAGGATAGAGGAGTAACCCCTATCCCGAGCCCTCCAGAGATCATCCACCAACGCGACCAATGCCGTTTCCGTGCTGAACCCAGGTCTGAAGCCGGACTGGAGCGGATCCAAATAGACAGCTTCATCCAGGTACTGTGGAAGCTGTCGTGCCACCACACTCTCAACAACCTTCGCAATAAAGCGAAGGTTGGAGACTGGACGATAGTTAGCCAAAACAGCCGGATCCAGGGATGGCTTCTTGAGGAGAGGCCTCACCACCGCCTCTTTCAAGGCGGCCGGCAGGACACCCTCACTCAAAGAAGCGTTGATAATTCCCTGGAGCCAGCCTCGTGTAACCTCCCGGGAAGCCAGCACCAACCAGGAGGGACACGGGTCCAATAAACATGTGGTGGCGTTCAGCCGTCCCAAGATCCTGTCCACGTCCTCGGGAGCCACAGGATCGAACTCCTCCCAGATAACATTCTCAAGGCCTGCCTCAGTCATCTCGTCTGAACTAACGCAGTCAGTGGCCAAGTCTTCCCGAATCTGAGTTATTTTATCATCCAGATACTGTACAAAATCCTCAGCTCGGCCCTGCAAGGGGTCCTCCCGCGCTCCCAGATGGAGAAGGGAGCGGGTCACCCTGAACAGGGCGGCTGGGCGGTTATCTGATGATGCGATAAGAGCAGCAAAATAGCTAGATTTCGCCGCTTTTATCGCCACTATGTAGGTCTTAATATGAGACCTTACCAGTGTCAAGTTGGATTTGGAACGGCTGGCCCTCCAACCGCTCTCTAGGCATCTTTTCTGGCGCTTCATCTCTCTCAGCTCCTCGGAGAACCAAGGAGCTAAGTGAGTTCGGCGCCGGGTCAGAGGCCGCAAAGGCACGACCCGGTCCAAAGCCGCACTATCCCAAGCGGCCACCAGGTCATCAGCCGAGGCATGAGCTAGAGTTTTAGGAAATGGCCCAAGCTCCATCTGGAACCTATCAGGATCCATCAGGCGCCTGGGGCGGAACCACCTGGTCGGCTCCGCCTCCCTGCGACGGGGTGCGGCGGTCAGAAAGTCAAGTCAAAGGAGCGAGTGGTCAGACCATGACAAGGGTTCAGTATCTATATCCCCTATATCAAGGCCACTCAACCACTGACCAGAGACAAAAACTAAGTCCAGAGTGTGTCCCCCCATGTGAGTAGGGCCGTGAATTACTTGGGTCAGGTCCATGGCCATCATGAAAGCCATGAACTCCCAAGCTACCTCAGAAGTTTCACCAATGGATGGCAAGTTGAAATCCCCCATGACCAGAAGTCTGGGGGTATCAGCCGCCACCTCAGCTATAACATTGAGGAGTTCGGGCAGGGTCGTTGCCACGTGGCAGGGAGCCAGGTACGTGATCAACAGACCCATCTGCACCCCACGACCCCACTTCACAAAAAGGGACTCACATCCGGCTATCTGAGGCACAGTGGTCTCCCTCGGATCAAGACCCTCTCTTATAATGACCGCCACCCCCCCCCGCCCCTGCCCTGAGCTCTCGGCTGATGAAATGCACGGAAGCCTGATGGGCACATCTCCACGAGGGGAACCCCCCCCTCATGGCCCAACCAGGTCTCCATAATACCTGCCAGGTCCACTCCCCCCTCCTGAATAAGATCACAAATGAGGGCGGCTTTATTTACTATGGACCTGGCATTACACAACATCAGCCGGAAACTCGGGCCCTGAGACTCTAAGCAGCCTGAGGAACGGGAAGAGCTAAGGGGACCGGGGCACGCAATCGCTCGGAGATAGCGAGCGCGTGCCCCCACCACATGATGCGGCCCCCTGCTCCCGCCATACCTGCCCCTCCCACTCAGCGTATTGATGGAGAAGCCCTCAATAGAGGGCATTCTAACAGTCCCCTTTCCCCCAGAGTCCGTACCCCCTATGGCACCATTAACAGCCAGACTGGCCTCCCTCCCCACCCCCTCCCCAAACCCCTTAAAAATTTACACAAAGACAATTTTAAAAAACCCCTCAGCCCCCTCTTTGCGGCATGCCACCTCTCGGGATTCCAAAATCCGTCATCGAGGTAGGCCCTCGATAACGTGGAGGGCCAAGCCTGCGAGAGGGGGGGAATCTCGCAGACCAAGAAGCTCCGCTGCTGCGTACATCTTGCCACAGGGGTGGGGTGACCGTCCCCTAAAGGGTCCATACAGAAAAGTCCGAGGGAGAACATAAAAAGACAGGAGCCACAAAAGGATTCAAGACCCAGTTCACTGTTCTCTCACAACAGAGGCCAAGTCCATCTCCAGGTCGACACAGTCCAAGGGGGGAGGAGGAATAAATCATACCGCCCTCTCACAGTGGCTTGACTTGTCCCTGCTCTTGACCCCAGACCAAGTCTGCAGTCTGATCAACATGACAGATGAGGTCATACCTAGCAGCAAGCAGGTGAGAAGCAGAATTATGTCTATATTTGATTGAAAGTGACTAAGAAGAAGAGTATATTTGGATATTAGACAATCTATGTGTATTTTAAAATAAAACAAGCTCCTCCTTTGGGTATTTGCCTGGAGATATGAAGATGGGCACTTCTATTGTGCAACACATGCTAACTATAGGGTAAATTGATGCTACCTGACTTAGGTAGCCTCAGAGGTTTCCTCTCCACTTTACCTTTTTCTTGTCTTTTCATCCACTTCCTTCTAAAATGTATGCCTTATATCCGTGATGGCGAACCTATGGCACGCTTGCCAGAGGTGGCACACAGAGCCCTCTCTGTGGGCACATGCGCCCTCACCAGCTGCTCTTCTGGTTTCCAGAGTGCACATGCATGCTGACCAGCTGGCTGTTTTTGGGGCCTTTTCCGGGCCGTTTTCCGACACTCTGCACATGCACACCCATGCACACGTGTTCCGGTTTGGGCACTCGGTGCCAAAAAAGTTTACTATCACTGCTTTATATGGATTTTCCTTTTATAATAATTCAAAGCTATCACCTTGAAAAGCCAGAGATCTAGTATACAGTTCTAAGTCCAAACCCTACCATCCAGAACTATTCTGAAGAGAAATGAGATCAAAACTGCACAGTGGCATAAAAATTATTCATAATGGTCTTATTGTACACATAGATTTACTCTTAGCTGAGTAAATCAGTAATTAATGATCTGTGAATCTGCTGCCTTGGTCTTTTGATTATTTTTGCTATTACAAAGACAATCACGTCATGATTATTTTCACTGCAAAATAAATATAGACTGATGTAAAATATAAATACAGGTTTTCACGTTCTTTTAAAAACTGTTTCATAACAATTCACAATCTCCATTTATGTGAATTTGGCTTTCGAAGAAAATGCAGCAAACTTCAAGAATGTATGTCCTAGAGAAATGTTCTGCCCATATAGAGGTTTTGCTCTGTTTGACTTAAGGCCAATTGCATATGCATAATTCTTTAATTATCACATATGGTAGTTTTTCACTTTAGCTTAATCTCTAGAAATATAGCATACATTTGCTGAGACAAACACAGCACTTTACAGATAATGCAGTGTGTGGAAAGCTGCCAGCTTCACTAGACCTGCTGAGTTTCTTCCTTCACAGGCAATTTCCTCTGCCTTGGAGAAGTATTTCATTTGGTTCTATTCCTGGTTGGGAATGACTTAGGTGAAGAAGGAGTAGATGGAAGGTAATCTCTGACAGGATGTTGTTTCCCCTTTTCCCCTTTGCAATAGATAGTTATTTGCCTGTACTGTAGAGTATGTATTACTACAGTTTCTTTTGAATTTGCAAGCAATTATTGTTCTTTTGCTTTGTAACAGAACAATACAACCTCTCCCAATACAACTTAGTGTTTTGAAATGTGTGATATGGAGGAGCTTATGGCCTAAGGAATTGTTCACGTCTTTAATTATAATCCTATTAATTTGCAAAATCTATCATTTTCACAGAGAAATCA
This sequence comes from Pituophis catenifer annectens, assembly GCF_029215685.1. NCBI lineage: Eukaryota > Metazoa > Chordata > Lepidosauria > Squamata > Colubridae > Pituophis > Pituophis catenifer. The sequence goes on along the minus strand of NW_027256881.1, from coordinate 75,209,550 downwards.
ACACCAGTTGAACTTTTGTAGTGGATGTCAAAAAGTTTAACAATTCCATATATATCCAGATCACTAAATGTAATCCAGATCACTAAATGTAGTCCAGATCCAGATCACTAAATGTATTAATAGATGGGTATTTTTGTTCCTAGACTTGGTCTCTTTCACATGGCTTAAGTCAGGGGTGAAATCCAGCAGGTTCTGACAGGTTCTGGATTTTGAGTAGTTCAAAGAACCAGCAAATACCACCTCTGGCTGGCCCCAGAGTGGGGTGGGAATGGAGATTTTGCAATATCCTTTCCCCAGGAGTGGGAAGGGAATGGGAATTTTGCAATATCCTTCCTCTGGAGTGGGGTGGAAATGGAGACTTTGCAGTATCCTTCCCCTGTCATGCCCACCATGCCCACCACGCCATGTCCACAGAACCGGTAGTAAAAAAAATTGGATTTCATCACTGGCTTAAGTGATTCATAAAATCTGCTGCATTTTATTTTGACATTAATAATTTTTAGTAAAATTTGCACAAAAATGATTTTAAATGCAGATTTTATATACATACATATATATATATATATATACATATACATATACATATACATATATATATATATATATATATATATATATATATATATATATATATATAATTGTAATGTGTTGTATAGTGCTTTTTTTTTAACAATTGTTGAACTAAAATCTGTTGTACAGATTCAGAGCCATGTAAAATTTGAAGGACATCTCCATTCTGATTGTCATGTTAGTCAAGGTGATACGGATCAGGTTCAGCTTCTATGAACTTTTCAAAGAATAAAATCCTGAATGCTCCCTATCCAGCAATATTTGGCTTCAGTGATTCATAGTGCTATCAGATTCCACACTAACGGTAGCTCCAAACACACTTCAAAGGTAGACCTACACTGAGCCAATTAATAGAATCCCATGAGCAATTACTTAAACATATATGGCAGCTGCATGTGTGAAATTTTGGAAGGAAAAAAAATGCTTGCTGTACATTTTCATCCTGCTGGCAACAATCCAGTTTCCAAAGAGAAGAGTATGCCAAGAGGCAGGAAATGCTTGATGAGTTGTGCCTTTTATAGCCCAGTTCCCATATACTTTATGTGCTGTGTTATGAAAAGATTTTGCACACAGAAAAAAAAAAGAACAAAAACCAGCATGAGTCACAAACACTTGGAGCATCGCAGACTCTAGAAAGCCAGAAATCATAGAATATTCTTCCCCAATTTGATGTCCTAACAGCTTAGTTGTTAACTGGAAATGGTGGGAATTGTTATTTATTACATGAGGCAGTCACAAACTTTGTCTTTGATAGTTGTCTAAAAAGCAAATGGTAATAGACTTTAAGAGGCTGTGCATGAGTCCCATATTCATAGTCTAAAAGGCAGATCTCCATAGTGTTTTACAAAAACATTTTAATACTCTTGGGAATATAATTTTATACTAGCTATACATGAGGAAAGCTGGAAAGCCACTTGTTACAGCAATCTTCAAAGACAATTTTAGTGAAACTGAATTTGCGGAGACTGAAAAGATTATATACATAGATTATACCTCTCAGATTAGCCTCTGATTTTACCTCCTTACGTTGAAAAAAAATAACACCATGTTTCATGATATTATTTGTAATTCTGGGGAAAGGTAAGTAATAGAAGAGAGTATCTGTAGCTCACGGTTGTACTGTGGAGTTCTTGATGCTCTCTGAACTTAGTGATTTGCTTGCAGATATTTCATTACACAATTAGGTAACAATTGTGTTACCTAATTGTGTTATTAGGTAAGTGCAAGTGAGTGTGGGGTTTGCTACATGAACAGGCATGCTACCTGAACAGCACTGAATTGAACTTATTCACACTGATCTTACCTAGGTGAGTATTGAAATGACTGCAACTAAACAATTAAACCCCAAGAACTCCAAAGATATTCAAGTTCATTCTGATAAATAATAACTTGCATTCCCAAAGGTGCTTTTTCAAAAGGCAACTGGACTTTGTTTTTCCTTGAAGATGTTTCGCTTCTCGTACAAGATGCTTCTTCTTCTTCTTCTGAAGCTTCTTGGATGAGAAGCGAAATGTCTTCAAGGAAAAATAAAGTCCAGTTGCCTTTCGAAAAAGCATCATTGGGACAACCATGATCTGGATGACTGAGAATCTCCATAGACAATAACTTGCATTATAACCAAACTCCTTATTAACATTTCCTTTATCAAAGATCATGGTCATAACAGTGGTGGGTTTCTACCTGTTTGCTCTGGTTTGGGCAAACTGGTAGTGTCGGGGGCGGGAGGCTCCACCCACCTGGACATCATCACAGACACTCTGCACATGCGCAGAAGCCCCACGAGTGAGCGAAGCGAGCGCACTCATGCTTACACTTACAGTTCCAAACCAGTAATGAAGGTAAGTGAAACCCACTACTGGGTCATAACCTTCCTGAAACAAATATTTTTTTGCTTTGGACAGCAACATGGAGGAATGCAGTACATGCATTGTATAAAACTGGCTTCTTCAGAAAAACTTACCTATCAAAGGTAATCAGGACAGCGCAGAACAGAGCCTTCTTTAAGGCTTCACTCCTCTTCTTCAACAAAGATGGTCCTTAAATGATATCTCCTTCACAATACAATTCCTTCATTATATTCAGAAAGAGCCAACTTGTTCTTCCTTCATTAGATGATGTGATTGTATTTTCATGCTCTTTTATCTGAAGTGTTCTACTGCTATAATAAAGGGAAGCAATGCATCTCTCCCTCTCCCTCTCCCTCTCCCTCTCCCTCTCCCTCTCTCTCTCTCTCTCTCTCTCTCTCTCTCTCTCTCTGTGTGTGTGTGTGTGTGTGTGTGTGTGTGTGTGTTTACATATTGAAGTAACCAATTAAAATCTTTATCTTTATCTTTATTCAAATTTCTATACCGCCCTTCTCCTTTCGGACTCAGGGCGGTGAATAGCCAGAAATAAAACATTTTATATACAAAAGTTAAAATAAATTTAAAATAATTAAATAAATTGGCCCATTAATTTAAAACATTCCAATTAAAAGCCATATCAAAATTTATTAAAACCAATCATAAAATGAAAGTTTTTCTTTCCAAGGATGGAAAGAAAGTTTTATCAATCCCTCCCGTGAAGTGACTTCAGCCATATCAAAGGTAATTTGGCTGTTTCAGTCCATGCCTTGCATTCATTTCTGAATACTAATTTTTCAGAACCGATGTCTATTAATATCATAGCTGGATCAAATGTAAATATGATTTTGTAACTAGATTGCTAGAATTTGCTCGGCGTTGACCTGTGACATTTGCTTATGAAAAAAAATGGGCATGCTTCATTGCTCCATGCTGACAGAGAGCATGTTCAATTAAGCTTACATTATACAAGACTGTGCAGAACATCACATATGGAAATTAAACCTTTTCACTATCCATCTGCATCTGAACATTCATAAATTGAAAGAAGTGTGAAAGAGCTCTACTCAATCAATTTCAGCTTCATTCATGGCTTGGTTATTTTATGCATGTCAATATACATTTCTTTAATTAAATGTGGTTCAGTAAGCATGAGTAGGAACGAAAGAAGGCAAACCTTTAGACTGCTGGTCTTGTATACCTTATATAACTACCCAAGACATTGCCAGGAGAAAAGCACGCCCTTCAGGGGGAGAGAAAGAGAAGGAGGACGAAATGAAGAAAAATAATAATAAGAAAGATTGATGGCGATGAAGCTCCGGCTGAAGCAAGAACTGTTGTGTACATTATCATAATTATCTTCCATGCTGGGTGACTTCAAAGCAGGATACTAAAAGCATCATTAGTTTTTCCTTGATGATCCATCATAAAGCTAACAATTGCAGGAACGAGGCAACAAACATGCTCTAGCTTTGGTATAAACAGAGCACTCAGTGTTGGGCATATACTCTCTGTCAGCTGCAGGGTGTATATTTTTGCACTTTAGGTAGGTAAGTGGAAAGTACTGCATAGATCACTAAAATTCCCTAATGAAGGTCAATGCTTTTCAACCTGATCTTCTGCTTTTCGAAATGTTTATTTTCAGCCTTAAATGCCAGCTTTACAACAGGTCTCTGTTTGTCTTTCTTCCTCTAGCTTTTGTTTTGTGGTACAGAAGCTTAGAGACACCTGCTGAACCCTCCATTCAGCAGCTCCGACCACATGCATTGCATAAGTGGTTTAGACAAGGGAAGAGACTTTTTCCATCAATAGCACTTGGTAATGGAAGACCTCACACAATGCCTGGATGTGCAGAGCTGTGAAGTGCTGATAATGATGTCCAGGGTGTTAATTAAGTTTCCTGCCAAAATTGCTTTTGACTCACTGCATTTCAGCTCCTGGGAAAAAGAATACAGCAATGGTCTGAAAAGTTACTGAGTACTATTGAACAACAGACAGAGTGATTCATGAGCCCTGAGCTGCCTGGGTGGGTGGGTAGATGGGTGGGTGGTAGTTCAGTACATCATTAGCTTACCTTTTCTTGGACACCCTAATCTTCTTCTGGGAGAACAAAGCAACTGAACTGCATACAGTTGTGACTCATGAGGAATAAACAGAGTGTATGGTGGAAAACGTCCTAGCATACAAATGGGATTTAGATAATTTTGACTTCCTGTTCTTTAGACTCTCATAAGAAGATGGTGAACAAATTGCCCTTCCTATCCATTATGGGCAACTGTATTGACTCTGGTTGGGGGAATAAGTGGTTTGAGTGGTTTTGAGAACTGGCAAATACCACCTCTGGCTGGCCCCAGAGTGGGGTGGGAATGGAGATTTCGTAATATCCTTCCCCCAGGAGTGGGGAGGGAATGGGGATTTTGCAGTATCCTTCCCCTGGAGTGGGGTGGGAATAGAGATTTTGCAGTATCTTTCCCCTGCCATGCCCATCAAGCCACACCATGCCCACCAAGCCATGCCCACAGAACCGGTAGTAAAAAAAAATTGGATTTCACCTCTGATCCCCTCCCTATATAAGAACAAATTAAGGTCAACAGGCCAAACATGCTAGAATAAAGTACCTGGATCAATCTAGCAGAGTTTTCTCATGAAGCCCTCTAGCAATTTTAGTCACATTGTCATTGACAGTATGCCATAAGAGTTGTCCATTTCTACTTTTCCAGAAATGTCACCTTGACTCTTTTGACAGACTTAAGGTAGCTGTTGTCTCTAAACAGTCTGTATCAGTTATTCTTTAAAGGATTTGGATGCCTAATTTGTAGCTAATACATTTGAGAAATAAGAATCTCTTTTATTCCTTCTATAAGAATATTACAAAGGCATATGTTATCCATTGGCACTAGAGAGAATTAGTCACATGCAGCTGGGTATTCAAAAATTGCAAAGCCCCTATATATAATAAAAAGGGAAGCATGGGCGACCTCTACTGGGAAGGGACCTCAACATAGCCTCCTACATGCCATTAGCTATAAGAGGCCATTGAATATTGAGAAGACATAAATGGAAGAGATTTTGAATTTCGTTTTCTTTTTTCTTTTAGGACTGGAAATAATTAATGATGGGAATATCCCAGTTGCCTGCCATTGTACTGCTGCAGTTTAGTTTTTGGGGAGGCATGGGGCATTTTAAAGGTAAGAATGGAAACCTAGCTGAGGGTTCATAATATAACTTGGAGTGCATTTAGAGTTATTACTGCTAGTGAAGATAAAAATAGTTTCGGTAGATAAAAATATATTTTATTAGTGCAAATAAACTATATGATTGGTTAGAAAAAAGAAATCAAAATAACAATTCAGAATGTTAATTTAACCGGGTTAAAACTAGGAAGTACAAATTGCTGAAAAGTGTCAACCGGATAATGATGGTTTTGTAAATTGATACTAATGTAAATATAAGTACGTTGATGAAAGATTGAATAAGAGTAGAGAATACATATCCATGTCGATACAGTAAGCTGTAAAATAATATATGATGTAATGTTATGTTTGATACGTGTTTTTAATGTATTTTTGTTTTTTGTTGTATTTTTCTTTACTTTGTTTTTAAACCTTAAAAACTCAATAAAAATTATTTTTTTTTAAAAAATAGTGCAAATGAATATATCAGCCACAACAATATTTATTTTTTTTTATTTATTTATTTATTTATTTATTTATTTATTTATTTATTTATTTATTGGTTCGATTTATATGCTGCCCTTCTCCAGAGACTCAGGGCATCTTACAATGCATTAAGCAATAGCCTTCATACTTTTGTATATACCTGCTTAGTAGGGCTTTTGGCCCCCCCAAGCGGTGTTCTTTTTTTATATATATATACAAAGTCAGCTTATTGCCCCCACAATCTGGGTCCTCATTTTACCTACCTCGGAAGGATGGAAGGCTGAGTCAACCTTGAGCCTGGTAAGATTTGAACTTGCAGTAATTGCAGGCAGCTGGCAGCTAAGTGCTATTTAACAGCGCTTTAGTCCGTTGCTCCACCAAGGCGCCTTGTGGACAAAGATTGCCAATTATTCATGGTTTAACAACTGGTTTAACAACCTCTTGATTGGATTATTATTATTTTTTAAAAAACGTTTTTTTTTTTTCAAACAGGAAACAACATAAAAGCATCATCCTTTCAAACAATTACAGACAGTGTTTCGGTTGGTTAAAATCTTTTCATGTTCACACTCTTCAAGATATCAATATATGGCACATGTTTCTTTTCCACTAAGAAAAAAACAAATTTTTACACATTTTATCTTAATTTCATTTCATATATCATATTTCATCTCCATGTTTTATTATCTATCCATTGATAAAATAAATCCGATATCAAATAATATTGTTTATCTTCCTGTTCTCTTATTACAAATGTCAATTTACTCATTTCAGCACAATCCAACATTTTCTTAATAATTTCTTCATCAATAGGTATCTTCTCTCCTTTCCAATTTTTGGCAAATACAATTCTAGCTGCTGTTAACACATTCATAATTAAATATTGCAATTCTTTATTAAATGTCTCTGGTAAGATCCCTAATAAAAATGTCTCTGGTTTAAAGTCAATATGTCTGTTTGTCATTTTTTCCAACCATGTGTATATCTTAGTCCAATATCTCCTTGCTTCTACGCATGTCCACCACATATAGTAATATAATCCTGGGGTCTGATGACATTTCCAACACTTCTCCGATTTATTCTTAAACATTCTGGCTATCCTCACCGGGGGTAAGTGCCACCTGTAAAACATCTTATACAAATTCTCCTTATATGCTGTAGACATTGTCATTTTATAATTATGCGACCACAATTTTTGCCATTTCTCTAAGTCAATACCATAATCAAATTTTTCCCCCCATGCTATCATTGTTCTTTTAACTTGTTCTTCTTCCAATTTTACTTCTAGCAAATATCCTTATAACTTTTTAATTACATGGTCATCAGAACCCATTAAAATCTTATCTAAATTAGTCAAAACATTATAAAAACCCTCTTTTTTGAGATCTTCTTGATATCTAGAAAATATTTGCATATATGAAAACCAGTCCATCTTACATCCCTGATCTTCTAGTTCCTGCTTTAATTTAAGTTCACCCTTTTCATCCACTAATTCTATATTATATTATAATAATATAATATTACTATAATAACTATATCTAATAATTTGTTCCCTTTTAAATACTACTGGTTATGAAAAAACTTCAATTGTGGATACCCAGACTGGAATCTTCAGATAGTGATGTTTTTTGATCTTCTCCCAATTCAACCATAAAGCTTCCTTTATCCGATGTCTTCTAAAGTACCCCTGTATTTTAGTTCCTTTATACCATAGAAAGGCATGCCATCCCATGGTTTAACAACTTCTTGATTGGATTATTACTGTAGCATCCCATCAATGAAATACTCTCTTCCAAAACTTACTTAGGCTCCATATTTACAATCCATCTTTACAATATTAGGCATCACTTTCTTTTTTATGTTAGGATATATATATAGTGTTGCCTTGTTTGAAATAACTATTTCCAGTGATGATTCTTACAGCACTTTATTTCTCAACTGCACTTGAGCCTCTTGAGATTTTATTCAGGGGAATCTAAATTTTTCTGCAGAGGTCTGGAACAGAGAACAGTTAATAGCCCTTAGTCAGTTATATTCATCTGAATGTATAATAAATCTATGCCTTCTTTTCTCTTTCCCAACAGGTTTTCTAGCAGAACAGCGAGACCCAAACTTTAGTATAGAACTCCTTTAAGGTCTCTGATAGGCCGAGGTAGAGCTAATGAAATTCATTTTCCAACTACCAGGGTTTTTTTTTTCAGACAACCAATCACAGCACTCAACTACTTCCCTATAAATTGTGTGTGTGTGTGGGGGGGTGTATGTAAACACATATGCATATGTTGGTGTTTGTAGGTATCTGCAACAATCTTTGAGATTATGCGATATTAGAAACATTACAGAATCCATGACATTTCTGAATTACCACTGCAACTCTCAAAAGTGATTTGAAAGCTAATGATTTGATGCCTTTAATTAATTTTAACGCAGATTATCTTGCTTATGATCTGCTGTAGGTCTTGGGCACAGACCAGAATGAGACTCGTAATAGCCTTTCCCCTAAGTTACAGCCATATCAGATAGGAAAAAAACTGAGGTCAGTTATTCAGGGTTGCAAATCCATAATGATATAAAAACAAGGAATTCTTCTTTTGCCATGTTAAAGAAAAAAAAAAAGAGATGACGAAGGAACCAAAAGGTTTATTGTACAAGGAAAGTCATGTTAATCTATGGAAGCCCAAAATCTCACGTAGTTCATGGAAGCTCATGACTTGTATAAAATGTGTTAGTCTGAAAAGGTGCTGTCAGATTCCTCCTATTTAAGTGCTCTTAATCTTTTTTTTAATGTGCAAAACTGTTTCTCCTTTTCCCTTTCTCTCTGTCTCCTGAATCTATAAAAGCTAATCTTTGAAATATCTAAGTACCTCCTTCAGGTACAAGTTTGGACAGTGATGTATTGCAATAGACCTCAAGGACGTAGCATTGTTATCATTTTCTTTTCTTTTTTTCATTTTTCTTGATGGATGGAGAAGCAGGTGCTTGAATTGACTGACCTGCGTTTTGACTTTTGGGTTATTGACATCCAGGAAAAAAAATGGCCTTGCTATTATATTTCCGCAGGCAAGACAGGGGTTCTGTAATATGAGTAGTAGGTTAACCCTCCTTTTGGTTAAAGCTCTCTGTGGATATTCTCCCACAAACAAATCAATTACAATTACAGAGTTCATCTAAAGTAATGCTGTTTGAAAAAATGTGTGTGTCCTTATCAAGCGGTGTTGTGCAGTGATGTAATAGCGATCACAACTTATAAAACAGAAGTTGTTAACAATATTCTTGATTATAATAGTCCTTGGACTGTTGTTATTCAAGGAGAAGAGTAGCATTAGAAAGAATTACTCTTTGAGAGCCAATAAGATTTTCTTAATTTAGGACTTTAGGCCTTCCGTTAGAATGTTTTTCAGCATTAGAAATGCATATATATCATATTTAGTAATAAAATAACTCCTTCAGTATAAGTTGTTTATAATTTCTATTCCTGGAAATAGTAATATAAAACAGCTCTTTTATATTGGGTGCCACATGTGCTTCATGATTTTGTTCAGTTGTGTATGCTCTGATAGTTTGCCTTGGTCTTTCAAGTCTACTTGAGCTAAGGAGAAATATGGTCAGGCAGATATTCAACAGATACATTTCCCCCAATGATTTGATAGGAATGCCATTAATTGAATTATGTTCTAGGTATCTTTACAATAAACACTTCCCCAATATCGCACAACTATAATACTTGTGCAGCTGGAACTACCTTGTGCAAAATTAGAATCCCAGTCAATCCAGATCAATTCCTTTATATTGACAAGATGGTTTTCTGCCTGAGGCCTTCTGACGTCATTCATACATGGACTTCTAGTAGAAAGTGGTGTTATACTCAAATACATTTAGAAGTTCTTAGGGTATTGCTGTAATTCTGAGTGAAACAGTATGGTTCCCTTTCAAATTACAATAAAGAAATATATTCAGAAATCTGTACTTCTGAAGTGTGTACTAAGAGAGAGAAAACAAAGACCGACTTCCCAGGAAAATGGTGAAGGCATGTGTTGTCAGATTTCTACTGTATGTTATATGAACAGATCTGATGTATGGTACAATTTTTTTTTTTTATTAAGGGAGGTTCAGTGGGGAGAATCTGTCATGAGTAAAAATTTCACCTTGTTTTCATACCCTGTTTTCCCCAAAATAAGACATCCCCTGATAATAAGCCCTATCGGGCTTTTGAGCGCATGGCAATAAGGCGAAGCGCTTATTTCAGGGTTCAAAAAAATATAAGACAGAGTCTTATTCAGGGGAAATGCAGTACTTATCTTTTTTATAGCTCCATCACACCACTGACTCATATTCAGTTTGTAATCAGTTACTATTCTAAGATCTTATTTACAGATACTATTGCAAAGCCAGGTGTTGTGGGAGCAGCTGTTACGAGAAATTTAGTTTTGCAGACGGTTGGAAAACTTCTATCTGCTTTAGTAGGTGTTTACTGGTAGCATTCACAGGAGCATGTTGCTTTCAACAGAATGATGAAAGTGACGATATATTGTTGTGATTTAACCATGCCCCTTTGCTGTCTGTATGAGATCTTGCATCACAGATAGAAAAGAGCTGGGGATTGTGTTGCAATGCTGTTGATGTTTGTCTGTTTTTCCCATCCTCATCCCCTTTGCCCCCCCCCCCCGATGGACCCCACTGGAATTTACTCTGATTTTTACATTCATAAATAAGGCAGAAAGTCCTTCAGATAATATTACAGCATTCAGGCCATCAGGCTAGTGTTTTTCCAGTTCCACATGTAGATATTAAAGTTGGGATTTTTTTAATGCAAAGTGGATGCCTATCTATGTGATATGGCCCTACCTGAAAGGGAAGGAGACATTGAAAATCACATGCCTGAAACCCTGTTTGGACCACATCTTTCTTCAACAAATTTCTCTAATTAGCACTTAGACTTAAATACCACTTCATAGTGCTTTACAGTCCTCTCTAAGCTGTTTGCAGAGTTAGCATATTGTCTCCTGGGTATCTGGGTATTCATTTTACTGACTTTGGAAGGATGGAAGGCTGAGTCAACCGTGAACTGATCAAGTCTGAATTCTTGGCTATGGGAGGGTTAGCCTGCAATACTACATTGCACTCACTGTGCCACCATGGTTCTATTCTTATACATATCCTGGATTCTTGAGATAACAGTATCTTTACAGATTTTTTTTGCAAATGCCTCATCAGGTGAATTGCAACAAGTGACTGCTGGAGTAAGTATCCTTCTTTGTGTTATTACCTAGTTTAAGCAATCCTTTTCCAACATCTTTGTAACTTTCACTGCTGGGTGAACAACTTTTATTTTTCCATTGTTTCGCATTGTTGTATGATATGCCTTATCATATAGTATTCTTTACTTTTGAAAAACGTATGCTCATGTCTGTGACAAGATTAACTCTCATTACTGTTCTTTGAGCACTAACGTATTTCAGTCATTTTTGTTCATAAACAATTTGGGTTGTTCCCGTTGTTAAACAGCACACAACGCTCTAAATAAACCATAAATAAAAATGTAGTCCTGCTGATAATTTTTTGGGGCCATCTTCTAAATGGTTCACTTCGTTCAAGTTCTAAGATTATTTAAAGCAAACTATGAGTGGCACTCTTGGATCCTCAAACTGGGATTCCCCCAGCCATAGGAGACTCTCCCTCCTTTTTATATGGTGACCAGAGGTGGTATTCAGCAGGTTCTGACCAGTTCTGGAGAACCAGTAGCGGAAATTTTGAGTAGTTCAGAGAACCAGTAAATACCACCTCTGACTGGCCCCACCCCTATCTATTCTCTGCCTCCCGAGTCCCAGCTGATCAGGAGGAAATGGAGATTTTACAGTATCCTTCTCTTGGAGTGGGGAGGAAATGGAGATTTTACAGTATCCTCCCCCTGCCACGCCCACCAAGCTATGCCATGCCCATCAAGCCACGCTCACAGAACCAGTAGTAAAAAATTTTGAATCCCACCACTGATGGTGACTAATTGCTTTTCACAAGTTCAGACTTGCTCTTCTAGGCAGAGAGAAGCAAATGCTTCAGGCAGCTGATCTTGATGTCAGCCAGGCTTGTAAAATGTTAGTTATTGGATATATTATTGCGGAATTTTCTGACTTATCAAAATAAGACTTGTGTTCAACATGCTTCAAGTTGTACAGATAGAGAGAGGAGAAAGGGAGCATTTGCTACTCTACTTCATGCTGGAAATGATTTTGGAACCATGCTGAGTAACTTTCATTTTTCCCTGAGCTTTTCTAACACTGAAATACTTTTTTTTATTCAAATGAAGGGAGCTTTGTAACAGTTTATTCTCAGTTTTCTTCCATCCTGAAATGGCATGTTAACAGCTGAAAGAATGAATGTGTTAAACAAAGCATTCTTGTACCAAATGATGAATGGAAATGAGTTGCAGGAACTGAAAATACTAATGGAACGAAATTTGTTACTATCGATTCTTGTCAAAGTTGTCTAGGAGGAGGATGAAACATATCAGAAATTAATTAAGATGTAATCCAGCTAAACCACTTCATATGATTATACTATGGGTCATAGTGGCTGAAACAAAAATGTGGCCCATCCTGAATTTCATTTTAGTATCCAAATAAAGCTTCAAGCTCTGATGCCATTCTATAAAGTAGCATCTTTATAACAATGGGTGATAATAGTGATGTTTGCAAGTCTTTGGAACAATACAATCTTATATCTCTGCAAACTGAGTTTGCATCTCTGCAGTTTGGCTTAAATTCAGGTGGCTTCACATTTTACATGCTGAGCTGATAGCAACGATTTATTAGTAGGTGCCCAGCAGGGTTGCCAGTCCTTATTTAATTCCATATGTGAATTTATTCTTTAGGAAACATAAACTCGTGTGCCAAATAGAAAAGTCTAGTATAATCATAAAAAAAGACTTGTTCCTGGATTTCATTATAAAACTCTTTGGGAATTAAATTTAGGGAGAAGCCATCTGTCTATATGAGCCAGATCTAAATGAATGCAGAACTTATTTTCATTTTAGCGTTGCTGCATTGCTTACCAATCAAGGAGACCCAGAAGGGGAAATGATACCATTTAACAATAAGGAACAGCCCCAGTTTGATACCAAAAATCTTAAGCTAAATGGATCTGGCGTAGCTAGAGCAAAGGAAAAAAAAACTATGTCTGTGAACTGCTTAAACTTAGATACCCCTAAGCCCGTGATGGCGAACCTATGGCACGCGTGCCACAGGTGGCACACAGAGCCATATCAGTGGGCATGCAAGCTCAGCTCCAACGTGCATGCGTGTGCCGGCCAGCTGATTTTCAGGCCTTTTAGGCCCACCGGAAATCAGGAAAAAGGCTGTTTCTGTCCTCCGGAGGGCCTCTGGGGGAGTGGGGAAGGCCATTTTTGCCCTCCCCAGCCTCCTCGAAAGGCTCTGGAGCCTGGGGAAAGCGAAAAATGGGCCTACCTTGCCATCGCATGCCAAAAGTTGGGGGAGTGCGAGGGGGGTTGCACACGCATGCGCAGGGGATGGGGGGCATAGAATTATGGGTGTGGGCACGCACACGAGAGTCCCCCCGCACTCCCCCCACTTTTGACACGTGATGGCAAAAAGGTGGGAAAGATTTCTAGCTTAAAATCTCATGAAATGTTGCTGATCCTGCAGGAGTTATTGAAAGAGCTGGTGTTCTTGAGCAATATTTCAGAAAAAGGCAATTTGGCAACCCAGAAATTTTGTGGACTTGTGCAATCTTGCAGGATGTGAACAATTTTCAAAATTCTTTTAGATAATTATTTATTTTGAAAGGGCACAGATGTCATTTAAGTGTGTGGCAGACAGCCAGGTGCTTGCAAATGCCATATTGCTAGCCACTGTTTTGTTGTAATTTTAGTTGGTTTGGAATTCGTTTTTCAGCAACAATTTCTAAGCTACATCTACATTCTAAGCTGAATTTGGTCACTATGCTTTGGCAATCACTATAATGCCTACTAAATTTTGGAAGATTAACACAGCCGATTAACTTCAGCAAGCAAATCATTTTTCATATTTGAAAATACAAGGAAAATCAAATTGCACATAAGATTATGAGTGTATAAAGAGAGGAAATTAATGCTTATTGGATGTAAATGCTATCATTTCCCAGATGAAGCTTATAAAAATGACAGTAATCAGTACAAATGAATCTACCTCTGCTTTAGATTCTAGCAAGATCAAAGGAACGTAGAGATAGTAACGCTATTTCATGATGAATTTAAAATTCCTTAGTAGGATTGCTTAATGGCTCATTCTTTAACCTCACTTACATTTCAATTCAGCTTCAATCATAATAGAGTTGGAAGGGACCTTGGAGGTCTTCCAGTCCAATCACCTGCTCAGACAGAAGACCCTATACCCGTGATGGTGAACCTATGACACGTGTGCCACAGGTGGCATGCCTATCCATATCGGTGTGCACCGGCCAGCTGATTTTCGGGCCTTCTGGGCCCACTGGAAGTAGGGCAACAGGCTGTTTCCTGCCTTCCGAGGGCCTCAGGGGGTGGTGGGGAAGGCCCATTTTTTCTCTCCCCAGCCTCCAGAGCCTGGGGAGGGCGAAAACAGCCTCCCTCCTGGAGGCCCTCCGGAGGCCAGAAATGGCCCATTTGCCTGGGGAGAGAGAAAAACGGGCCTTCTGGGCCCACCATGCCATCGCGTGCCAGGAGTGTGGGGGGGAGTGGGGGGGTCACATGCACATGCACGGGGCCTATAGAATTATGGGTGTGGGCATGCATGTGCGCAACACTCCCCCCCTGCACACGATGGCAAAAAGGTTAGCCATCACTGCCCTATACCATTTCGAACAAGGGGCTGTCCAGTCTATTCTTTTCTTTTTTTTTTATTGAAAAGTTTTTTTTAAAAAAATTTACAAACAATTTTCCCACCCCTCCTCCCCCCTCTCAACCCCCCCTGCCCCCCCTGGACTTCCCAGAGCAAAATACAGGGTATAGCATTTAACAAACTTAAGCTAACATATGCAAACTATCTATAGACTCCTATCTCCCTCTTGCATTTTAACTCCCCTTTACATGACTAAATATAAGAATTCCCTTAAATATCTTTTTTTTCTTTCATTCATAAGCTATTTGAAACTTTTTAGTCCCATATTTGTTTTGAGTATAATCAATCCATCTTCTCCATTCCAATATATATCTTTCATTTGAATGATCCTTCAAATATGCTGAAATTTTAGCCATCTCCGCTAAATTCACTACTTTTAGTGTCCATTCTTCAATAGTAGGTAGATCTTCCTTCTTCCAGTACTGCGCCACCAAAAGTTTGGCTGCGGTTATTAAATTCAAAATCAAATTAGTCTCTATAACCGTACAATCTGTAATTATACTCAATAAAAACAACTTTATCTTCTTTTTAAGAATATTTTGCATAATCCACCATATTTTTATCCAAAATGCCTTGATTTTTTTACATGTCCACCATATATGGTAATACGTGGCATCATCACACTTACATCTCCAACACTGGATACATACAAGCTAACTTTTTAGGATCTAGATGCTATAGCATCTAGATGCTATAAAACATTTTATAAAAATTTTCTCTCAAGTTTTGGGCTTGCGTAAATTTTATGTTTCTAACCCATATTTTTTTCCCACGTTTCCATCATTATTGGTTCCTCAATATTTTGTGCCCATTTTATCATACAGTCTTTGACTAACTCCATTTCTGAATCTATTTCTATCAGTACGTTATACAACCTTTTTATGTGCATTTGACCTTGGTCTCTAATTTGTTTTACCAAGTTTTCCTCATTTTGCAAGATACCAATTTTCTGATCCTCTTTCCATCTAGCTTGCAGTTGTCCATACTGAAACCAAGTTTGAATTATCCTTTCTTCTTTTAATACATTCAAAGATTTTAACTGCAATGTGTGTCTTTCCATAATAAGAAGCTCTTTGTAGGTGATCACATCTTGTTTTTGTTCTACACTTATATTCTCTTTCACATGTCTAGGTATTGCCCATATAGGTATTTTATTGCTTAATTTATATTGATACTTTTTCCAGACACGTAATAACACATTCCTTACTATATGACTTTTAAAATTTGTATCTACCTTTTTATCATATAATAAATATGCATGCCAGCCATATACCAAATCATGTCCCTCTATATTCAATATTCTCTCTTCTGTTGAATTAATCCAATCACTAATTGCTGAAAGGGCAGATGCCTCATAATACAATCTTAAATTGGGCATTTTGAGACCTCCTCTCTCATGTATATCTTGCATTATTTTTTGCTTTATTCTCGGTCTCTTTCCTGCCCAAACAAAGTTACTAATACCTTTCTGCCATTCCTTCAAATTTGCATCTTTTTTAAGTATTGGTATCATTTGAAAAAGAAATAAAAACTTTGGTAAAACATTCATTTTTACTGCTGCTATTCTTCCCAACAAAGACAGTTGTAGTTTTTTCCAGTTTTCCATCTCTTTCTGTATTTTTTGCCACAACGGTTCGTAATTATACTTGTATAATTTTACATTTGAAATCACAATATAAACCCCTAAATATTTAACCTTCTTTATTATTTCAAATCCTGTTACTCTTTCTATTTCTTCTTTTTGATTTATAGTCATATTTTTAGTTATTATCTTTGTTTTCCCTACATTTATTTTAAATCCATATTGATTAATTATATCCATTAAATCTATAACCGATTGCACTGGTTGGGTTAAAGTAACAACCAAGTCATCTGCAAATGCTCATAATCTATAATCATAATGCCTAATTTTAATTCCCTTTATTTTATCTGAACCACGTATTTTATTCAGCAAAAATTCCAAAGTCAAAATAAACAGTAATGGAGACAAAGGACATCCTTGCCTTGTTCCTTTTTCGATATTAAAAGTTTCTGTTAAACTACCATTAATTATTATTTGTGCTGTTTGTTTCTGGTATATTGCCTTAATAGATTGTGTAAAATATTCTCCAAACTGCATTGTCTATTATTTTCAATAAAAAATTCCAATTTAATCGATCAAATGCCTTCTCCGCATCCAAAAATATAAGCGCCGCAGGGACTTGGTTGTTCTTCCCCAAATATTCCAATATGTTAACTATTTGCCTTACATTACTTTTCATTTGTCTCCCATTTATAAAACCAGTTTGATCATTATGAATCATTTGTTGCATAACTGGCATTAACCTATTTGCTAATATTTTAGCAAAAATCTTGTAGTCTGTATTTAAAAGTGATATAGGCCTATAGTTCTTTGGCTGACTATGGTCTTGATCCTCTTTTGGAATCAAAGAAATGAATGCTGTTCTCCAAGATGAGGGTACATCTCCTCCAGATTGTGTTTTAATAAATAATTCCTTAAGTGGTTCCACCATTTCTAACTGCAAATTTTTATAATAAACAGCTGTCAATCCATCTGTCCCAGGAGCTTTACCCACTTTCAACTGTTTAATTGTTAAAACAATTTCTTCCGAGGTTATTGGTTGATTCAAACCTTCCCATTGCTCTTCTGTAACTATAGAAATATTCTCCTTCTGTAGATATCTATCTATATCTATACCTTGAATTTTATCACTAGCATACAACCTCGTGTAAAATTCTAAAAATGCTTTTTTAATCATGTTTTGCTGATACACCTCTTTACCTTTATATTCTATTTTCTCTATAGTACATAGCTTTTGTTTTTTCCTTAACAAATATGCTAACCATCTACCTGATTTGTTAGCATTACAGAAAGTATTGTGTTTATCATATTGCAGACTAGTTGCAGCCTGATCTGCCATCAACATATTAAATTGCTCTCGCAATAAATTAATTGCTTCTTTTGTTTTCTTATCTGCTGGGTTCAATGTTAATACTTGCTCTTTCTTTTTTATTTCCTCTTCTAAATTGATCCATTTTTTTTTCCTTTCTACGTCTGTGTTTATTATTCAAATATATTAAAATACCTCTCATATATGCTTTGCTTGCATCCCATACCACTTCCATAGATGTACCTTTATGCATATTCATAACAAAAAATTCTTTCAGAAATTTTTTACATTCTTTCACATTTTCCTCATATCTAAACAAATTTTCATTTAACCTCCAGGACCTCCTGGGTCCCTTTTCATGTTCCTGTTCCATCCAAACCGGGCTATGATCTGTTAATGTTCTTGGACATATCTTCATCTTCTTCACCCTAGAAAAAAAATCATTAGTAATTAATATAAAGTTAATCCTAGAAAGGGATTGGTATCTATCAGAAAAAAAAGTAAAGTCTTTTTCTTCAACATTCCGTTCTCGCTAGTTATCTCTCAACTCCATATCTTCCATCATATCAAAGAAAGATTTAGGCAATCTAGCGCGCATTTGAATATTTTGTGAAGGTCCTTTTTTGTCTTTTTTAGTATCCAAAACTCCATTCCAATCACCCAATAATATGCACGATTTGTAATCCCATTGTATTAGTTTAATATGTAAAAGCTTGTAAAATTTTTCTTGTTGGTTAGGTGCATATACTCCAATTAAAAGTATTTTTCTCCCTCTATTAAAATTTCAATTGCTATATATCTTCCTTGATCATCTGCTTCAATTAGTCTAGCTATTAAGTCTTTTTTTAAGTATATAACTATGCCATTTTTCTTTTCTTCTTTTCTTCTTTTCTTGCAGATGCTACAACATGTGTTCCCAATCTTGCATTTATCAAGTATTTTTGATCTTTCATCCTAATATGTGTCTCTTGCAAACAAATTACTTCATTTTTGTACTGTTTCAAATAGTGAAATATTTTCCTCCTCTTTTGTAGTGAATTTAAACCATTGACATTCCAAGTTAAAAATCTAGTTGCCATTCTTGGCACCTTGAAGCTTTTGGAGCATCAGCTGAAAATCTTCCTGCATTTTCCTCTTCGGCCTTGCTCCTCCCACTGTTTCTGCTTTTGTGATTTCTTGAGTTTTCGTCTAAATTTGCTGCACCTTTAATTCTTCTCTTCGCTTAGTTGCTGCTCGGGTCTGTCTCTGATCCTTTGAGTCCTCTATTTTTTCCAATAACACCGGAGCTTGAACATTGCCCGAGAGTTGTATTAAATCTTCTTGAGTAATAATAATAATAATAGTAATAATAATAATTTTATTTCTATACCGCCCTTCTCCCGAAGGACTCAGGGCGGTGTACAGCCAATTCTCCTTGGGCCTGTGCTTGCGTTTCTTCCTTCTTCCCCTTTCTTGCCTCCTCTGCTTCTAGCTTCTGGGGACGGTGGGCATCCAACCTTTAAGACATTTGTGTAAAAGTCTCTTGCCTTCCAAACTGTATTGAGACGATATCTTTCTCCTGAATAATTCACCACTAATCCAACTGGAACCTTCCATCTGTACTGCATCTGGCGATTTCGAAGTTCTTCCACCAAAAAAGCATAGTCCTTTCTGGTTCTCAACATTTTGGGGGGAATTTCTTTCAATATTAAAACCTCCTGCCCTACCACTTGAAGTTTATTTTTGTAGGAAGCTTGTAAAATTTCATTTCGTATCTTCCTTGTTGTAAAGTAGATTACAATATCTCTTGGTAAATGTTTCTGTCTGGCAACCCATGATTTAACACGATAAATTTTATCAATTTGCCATTCAAGATCTGCCTTTTGTTCTCCGATTATCTGTGCAAAGGCTTCTGCAAAGATCTCTCGCAAATTCTCTTGATTATTTTCTCTCAGGCCTCTTACTCTCAGGGCAAACTCCATCGCCCTATACTGTATCATTGTCACTTCTAAGTCTGCCCTCTCCATCTTTGTCTGGACCTCGCCCATTTTATTTTCCAAATCCACATTGGATTTATTAATTTCTTCCACTCTTTCATCCAACCCTTCAATATGGCTTGCCAGACCATGAAATGCCAAAACAATATCTTCTCTGATTTCCTTATTTCGAATTTGAATTACCTCTTTAATTTCTTCCATCTCTTCAGCCACATCCCACATTTTTTCTTCAAAGACATAAGTAATTTTTTCCTCTAAAACAGAGGCTTATGTCTTTAAAGCTTCCTGCAAAGCTTCCAGTGTTAATATTTATGGTTCCATTGGAGCTGACAAAGATTGCAATTTAGATAGTTGGGCTGGTGATTCCCCAGCACTTTTAGCTGCAACAGTTTTTATTTGCCTTGAAGCCATTTTCTAATTTTCAAATTTAATTTTAAACTTTTGCAACAGCCAAAACAATAAGTCCACTAAATCAAGTTAATTTCCAGTCCTTGGTAAATTTTTGCTTCATCTAAAGTCAATTTTAAATCTTCATTCTTTTAGAGTAAAATCCAATAATTTTAAACAGGGGCTATCAGTACTAGACAGTACTTTGCTCTTAACTTTTACTTCCACGCCCCATTAAAGCTCCGGCACCATTTCCTTTCACTTTCTTCCCTTAATAATCCAGAAGGAAGTATATAATACACATTCAGAGTTAAAGTTTGGTACTTGCAATTATGATCACTCCTGCCTTTGCTCTGCCTGCTTTTGTATCCATTATTTTGAAAGATTGTTGCAGGGGTGGTCGCGGCGTCTTGTTCTGCTTAAAGCAGAAGCGTCCCGGATCCAGAGCTCTGTCGGGCTTCCAGGGAGCTCTCACCCTTCAAGCCTCAGAGTTACTCCTGGGGCTCTTGGGGAGCTCTACCCACACCCGGCTGCTCTCTTCCCCCCTTTTCCCGAGGAGAAAGTTTCCAAGCCGCTAGACAGCTGATTTTCACTGTTCTAGCAGCTTTACGCAATCATGGGGCTAGCGCTCCGAAGGGAGCGACCGCCAACGCCTACGGTGCCACCAGAAGTCCAGTCTTTTCTTTAAAACTCCAGTAATGAAGCATCTACAACCTCTGAAGGCAAGCTGTTCCACTGGTTAATTGTTCTCCCTGTTGGGGAGTTTCTCCTTAATTCTAGGTTGCCTTTCTCCTTGATCAGTTTCTATCCATTTTTCTTCTTCTTCTGGTGCTTTGGAAAATAAGTTGACCCTCTCTTCTTTGTGGCAGCTTCTCAAATATTGGAATACTGCTATCATGTCACCCCTAGTCCTTCTTTTCTTTAGAATAGCTATATCCAATTTCTGCAACTATTCTTCATATGTTGTCTCCAGGCTTTTAATAATCTTAGTTGCTCTTCTTTGCACTTTTTCTAAAGTTTCAACATCTTTTTTGTAATGTGGTAACCAAAACTGGATGTGGTATTTCAGTTCTGGTCTTACTAAGGATTTATAAAGCGGTACTAATACTTCATGTGATTGATTCTATGCCTCTATTTATACAACCAAGGAGTGTATTTGCTTTTTTTGGCTGCTGCCACATACAGCTGGCTCATGTTTAAATGATCATCCACTAGGACTCCAAGGTCTCTCTCATAGTTACTGTTTTTGAGCCAGGTTTTGCCTAATCTATATTTGTACCTTGTACAATCTGGTATTCAAACCAATTTCAGGCTTACATTAACACAATCCCCCCCCCCCCCGATAGTTTTGATTTTCTTATTTATACCATAAAATGAGATAGAATAGGAATGGAGATTGACATATTTTTCACTTGACAGGGAATAATTTTAATACAATTTGGACAGTGGAGTGAAAAAGAGTGATGGTTCCTTTTCAGTGAGCATACAACAAAATGTAGCTGCTATTCTTTCTGTGTGGTGGTTGTTAGGGAAAAGACTGAAGCTAAAGGATTTACCCAGCTAGTTGCTTTTGTCACTTCTGCATTACTCATTTCTCATCACATACAGTAATTCCCAAACTTAAATATCTCAAAAAGAAACAACGACAACAACAAATAACTATTCTTGATCCTTTTTTATACTGAAGACAATCTGACTCTTAAACAGCAGTTTCAGTGTTCACTTTGGTAGATTATTACTTTGTTATGTTCAAAGACCACTCAAATTCTTGCAACTATATTTTAATTTTTTATTATTTATTCATTAAATCTGTTTGCATAAAATCGCAATAAAATCACATTAAAAATACAGGCTATAACTAAAAAATGAAGAGGAAAGGAGCAAAATGTACCAGGGGTGTGGGGTGGGGGGTAGGGAGCTGCTATTAGTTGATCAACCACCCCCAGAGTGAAGCTTCCCAATCAAGGCTCCAAGCCAACTTGGCAGAACAAAGACTTCAGGCTCTTGCAGAAAGTCAGGAGGATGGGAGCCTCAATCTCACCTCAGGTTGTAAGATCTTCCAAAGGGGTGATGCCAAAGCAGAGAAGGCTCTTGTCCTAGACTCCACCAGCCAGAATTCCTTGATCGACAGGATCCACAGCATGCCACTTCTGCCATAGAGTGAGATGGTAAATTTATAATGATTTGGCTTGTGCAACTGTTAAGCACCATTGCCCTACCTCACAACATACTTAACCATACATTATCAGTTCCGCTGAAATCAAATCAAATAACTTAAGTATTCTTAACTCTGTAATGAGATAAAGAGTTTAAGCCATTTGTAGATCAAACTTGAATCTAGCCATCTTACTCCATTACATCTTCTGTAAAGTAACCAATGGAATAGGCTTTTTTTATTTTCAGAACATGATAGGGACCAATTCTGGTTAATGACAATAAGGGAAATTTTAAATTGGTCTTCTGCAAACTGATATGCAGATTAATTGTTCACACACGCTTGGCTAAAGAATCCAAGACAAGAGGACAGGAAGTACCACTCTACTTTTACATTAGTTTTATGCTGCTTCATGGAATAGTACAACAGAACAGCCACTACAGTGCCAGTATTTATATATACATCACAGAAAAAGAACAGCATTTGCAGCTCTGGGAGGCTTACCATGGTGCATTATGTCTGCCTGCTTACTTACTTTCTGTGATGCAGAGGATGAAGGGGATTAGGTGGGGTGGCCAGTCATCCTCAGCAAACAACAAGTAAGCAATGCAGCCATCAGCTTCCACCAGCATGTTACCTCTGAGAATAACTGGAATGAGGCTCAGGTAGCATGGTGGGAAGGGCTCAATTGCCTCCTGTCTTCTTTGAGCAGGCTCATATTTTCTTAGTAATTATTTCCTAATTACTCCAGAGAGACTAAAGCACAAGAGTGATAAATGCAAAGCACACAATACTTGAATGTCCTGAATGCAGAAGTTGCTGCTGTATTTTTTAAAGAACAAAAAATTTTGAGGGTTTGCTTGAGGAGTCACCTAATCTTGAATGCCTACCTAAGCACAGGTGATTCTGAGGTTGATTTCCTGATTTATTTGCAACCGAATCATCATTTACCTGACCTCTAATTAAGACAAGCCTTCTTGCTTATAAATTTGGCAGCAACAGAAAGACATGCAAATGTTTCTCTGCATATTTATCATACATATTAACTTCAAATCATACTTTTTTTTACATACTTCTCAGTCTATTTTTTTTGGCAAGGTTTTTTTTTTATATCTATATAAATAAATAAATAAATAAATAAATAAATAAATAAATAACGGGCTGTAACACCTGCCGCCCGGCGGGGGGCGGCGGGCCACCCGCCCATCCGAGGCCTTCCCAGCCGACCCGGAGCCGGTCGTGGCGCACCGCTCCGGTGGAAATGCACCTGAGGGGGCCGGAGCCATCCGAGACTGCCACCCAGATGGCTCTGGCCCCTGTCAGGCGCATTTCCGCCGGAGCGGTGCGCCGCGACCGGCTCTGGGTCAGCTGGGAAGGCCTCAGGATATACATAATATATGATAATATACATAATGACCACATTTCAATCAATCAGAATAGAACTGGAAGGGAGGTCTTCTTGGAGGTCTTCTAGTCCAACCCCCTGCTCAAGCAAGGAGACCCTGTACCATTTCAGACAAGTGACTGTCCAGCCTCTTCTTAAAAACCTCCAGTGATGAAGCACCTACTTTGTGTAAGTTTTCATCTAACATACTATCGTGTTTTCCCAAAAATACTTATATTTTTTGAAATAAGCCCTTGACCTTATTTTCGGGGAGGTCTTATTATTTTGGGGCGCGTGGAAGAAACCAGAGGAAATGACGGGGATCGACTGTGCATGCGTTTAAATATTTTTGGGGAGGGCTTATTTTCAGGGGGGCAGCTTATTTTAGTGCATGTGCTCTAAAGCCTGATTGGGCATATTATTAGGGGGATGTCTTATTTTAGGAGAAACAGGGTAGTAGGTTGTATTCTTTCTAATTCATAGGAAGTATATGGAAAGAATGTAGGAAAAACATAGTTCTGCTATATTTTGTATTAATGAGATATCACCTGAGGTCTATATCCAGGTCTGGATGTCACACTTTAAGGTAGCTTCAGGGTCATTAGAGCAAATTCAGAAAAGGTCAAGGTCAGGTTTTACATCGGGACTTTGTAGTAAATCACAATTCCCAACACTTAACTCCTTGTTCAACACTTGGCCAAACTGAAATATTTATTGGGGGAGGAATGAAGCCTCAAGCACAAGTTTTTGTCCACTGCAGTGCATTGAGCCTTTATATCTAATTTATACCCTTTATACCCTAGGCTTTTTTCTTCCAAGTTAATACATATTTGGCTGGTTTCTTGAGGTCCTTGAGAGGGAGATGAAATATGTTTACATAGTCATGAGAGGCTGTGAAGAATCTGAGAAAGTAACAAGGGAAATTTGAACCAACCAAATTTCTGGGAGAGAAATCTGCTAGTAGTTTATCTCATAAGCGACAGTTTAATGCAAACTGCAAAAGAAGAGATTCAAAACATTCAAAGGAACTCTGTCTTAAAAGAGGTACTGGGTGGGGGTTCCTATCACACTAGGATCCTATTACGATTCTATAGATTATCCTTAACTCTTTATTAAGCTGCTTATTGAAGCTTATTTGATTCTTGCTTTCCTGATTGAGCACTGTGATACAGAGTTGAACAACAGTGGTTGTTTCTAGCTAAAGACTACTGGGAAGATCCAGAGCCTTGGTCCTTACTCCCCCTTCTCTCCCCACTCTGTCTTTAAGTCTTGAAATGTCAGGGACTTCTCTCCCTCCTTCCTTTTGATCATGGACAGCTAGAAGATATTTTGCCCTTAGAGGATTCATGTTGTTCCTCAACAAATTTGCCATTTCAGCCTGAATCTACGTATTGTGAACCTCTGACATACTCAAGGGCTGAGAGAGCATACTAAGGGATACTTGGCTATTCTTCCTTGACTGTACCAAAATGGGTAACATGACATGTTATAAATTAGATCTTTCACCCTGGGCCCCTAGGATAAATTTATGGAAAACTAGAGTGCTCATGGTCCAATACATTATTTTGAAGATTCTTTCCAAATACACAAAGTCAGAGAGGAATCAGGTTTATGTGCCCAAATGTGTTCTGGACAGAAATTATTTGAATGGCCAATAGGGCCATTTGCCACACAAGGCCCCAAACATTGATTGCATAATCTTCTATGATTGCAGCCAATCAGAAGAAGACCGTCTAGACATAGGCAATCTGTTGGCTTGCTCTGGTGTGTTTTGAGCAACAAAGTTGAAATTATGAAACTACTCTGCTACCTTTAGCAACGCCTATAAAATTTACACATTATACAATTATCAGTTTAAATGATAATTCTTTAATTTCTAGTCATATAGCAGAGGAACATAATGAGGAGAGCATGTTGTAAGATCAATGCAGCATTAGGAAAAGGTTAGGTCTAGGAACAGAAGATTCAAATGATATAGTACAAACTGCCAAACTGAATATGCTGTTGCAACTCCTAATAGATAAAGGAACACACTGTGGGAAGCCTGCTGGGATTAGAGCAGTACCACTGTGTCCCTTAACTTTTTTTTTTTTTTAATTTTTTAAAATTTTTATTAATTTAAGAAACCACATAATACATTTATAAATGCAAGTAAAACAATTTACAACAAACATCATCTTTATAACATCTACCTATAATATCTGAATTGTTACAATATCAATATCCTATATTCTTCAATATACAATATTTCTCTCACCTTATATAATGATATTATTTTATTGATATCTCGTGTCTCTTTCTTAAATTTCATTTGATTTAAAACTTTATTTTACTCTATTGATATCTTTTCTTTTATTCAATTTTTCTTTCTTTCTTCTTCTCTTCTTTTTTCATTTCCCTCTAACCATTTATACCATTTTTGCCAGACCAGATAATATTCAGATTCTTCTTTTCCTTGGATCTCCTTGGTAAGTTTATCCATCTCAGCGCATTCCATAATTTTGGATATTAATTTCTCTTGAGTCGGGATAGTTGGCTGATATAGAAGAACTTCAATTGCAGGTTTCTAGTCTAATTTAAATCCTAGTACTATGATGTGCTGAAACATGAAAAGATATTTGAAAACAAGGCCTAAAGCTGTGTGTAGCAATCTTTTAGGAAACTGCTACGCTTACCCTTGCCCTAAAAGCTTTTTGAGTTGACGCCAAAACTGATTAAACTTCAATGACAAGATGCCACAATCCAATACAGGGCACCCTGTGTTTGACAGAATATAGAGTTTTGTAGTACGTTTGAAGACAATGCAATTCAGGTAAGTCCTTGACTTACAACCATAATTGTGGCCAGAATTTCTGTTGTAAATCGAAGCACTCCTTTGATTGACTGGCCCAATTTTACTGTCTTTTTTTGCAGCGGTTGTAGAGCAAATATGTTGTTGTAAAGCAAACATAGCGGTCGTAAAGCAAATGCATTCATTCCTATATTTTTGTTTTTGCTGGAAATCAGCTAGAAAGGATGAAAACTGACCAAAAAACATTCATAAATTGCAATCATGTGACTAAAGAATGCTGCAAATGGCCCAAAGTGATTCAGCCACCTAGCATCCAAATTACAATCATGTGATCAAGAGGGGGGGAGTGGAAAGAGCCACTGTCAGAACTCCAGAATTGGGTCATAAGTATCTTTTGGGTCAATCCCTCACTATGCAAGGATTACGTGTTGTCTCTCTCTGTGTGTAAGATATACTTTTAAATCCTGTAATTGTGTTTTAAGCTTGATTTCCAAATCAGCTCATTTTCAGACTGTTTTGAAAGATTGCAGAAAGATACTGCAAAATGCATTCATCTAATATGTAAACCTTGTGACATATAGCATTACAGATACATCCTAGAAGCACTTTCATGTATCGTTAAATAAAGCATCATGAATAAAAGGCTTCCTGTTTTTCATGCTTTTATTGTTTTCAACTCAAAGACACTACATTATATTTTCTCATATCCTTCACAATTCCTGCTTACCATAACATTTGTTCTGTATTATTACAAACTACATCTTTGATATTTTTTGTGTGAGATGGGTGGAAAACAAATTTAAATAGTAGTAGTAATAGTACTACTACTACTACTAGTAGTAGTAGTAATAAAAAAAATTCTTCAGATGTACGATATTTTTTGCAGTTCCGCTGGTATTATTGCAGGAAGCTGCAATTTGTTGATGTATCTTATAAAATTAACGGTTACATGTTTCATCCATAGCCGTGTAGTTTCGATGGCCAGGTCGCAATATTTCATGATTTTTTCCAGTTCTTTTTCTTCGACTCTGGCATCTCCTGGTACCGCGATGTCAATAAATTGTACGTTTCAGTTTTCAACAACTGTGATATCTGGCATTACGATCTGTCTGTATTCAAAAGGCCCACAAGATCTTCACCTTCTCATTTTCTATAACTTTTTCCACTTTATGTTCCCATGACTTTTTGGATACAGGTAAGTCGTATTTTTTACATAATGACCAGTGGATTAATTTAGCAACTCGGTCGTGTCTAGCTTTGTAATCAGTTTGTGTGATTTTGCTGCATTCACATATTAAATGTGGAACAGTTTCGACTTTGTTGTTGCAAAGTCAGCAGTTTGGATTGTCGGTGGATTTTTGTATCTTTGCTTTCATGGCATTAGTTTGTAGTGCTTGTTCTTGAGCAGCGAGTATTAAACCTTCCGTTTCTTTCTTGATGGTTCCCATCTTAAGCCATGCCCAAGCAACCCCTATCAACCATTAGCACCAATCAATGGTATTCATGATGCATTTTTGAATGTTCAGTTGACTGAGTTTCATGTTTAATGAATAAAGTAAATAATAATAAATGAGTGTTTGTGTGCAGAGCATCAAATCCAATAATGGGCACAACTGATGCATAACTCAAACTTATGCAAAGGCCCTCCTGGTGATGATTGACACCTGCTCCTCAGAAGGACCCCAGATTGTGAGCTGAATCTGTGTGGAGCAGTGGCACCAAATCCAGTACCAAAGATGGTAAAATCCCAAATTTGGAAGGTCCTAAAACCCAAAGCCACTCATTCCTGCCAGGGTTCAGTGGAAGCCTGGTTTTTCCTACTCAGACCCTTACAACTTCCAAGCCCCAGGATAGGACAACCAACACCATTGTTTAATTCTCCAGGGCCAGAAAGATACAATTGACTATCATCTTCTTCATCATCATCTTCATCATCTGGAGGATACCTTACCCCATGGTGACAGATGGGCTCACCTGCCAACCTCATATAGATGTTAAATAGAAGTGAAAAGAACACCAAACTCCATATAGTATGATAATTACTAAATAGTAATTCCCAGAAGAAGACTTTCCTTCTTTTTTTAAAAAAATGGATATGCATTGAAAATATTGTTTCTGTACTACCTGTAGAAAAGCATTTACAAAAAAAAGACAAACTTAATTGGATTATTTACTATTGCACCTGGAAATATGTATGATGTTGAGGTTGTTGGTGGCCTTTCTACAAATAACTCCTTTATAAATGCTACATATTTAATTTGTAAAGGATTTGCAAGATAAAGCCTTGCTAACCCTCAATGAAATGATTTTTTGGGGAGATAAATGACTTAATGATTGCTGTATCTAATTAAAAAAACTTGAAAATGCCTTTAGCCGATACTTGTCATTTTTTAAAAAGGACAAAATGTTTTCTGCAAAGCAAAATAAAAAAACAACACAAAATCAGCCACAGTTATAAGCCTTAGATCGTAATAGATGCTGCTCTTTAAAAGTGCAAATGACAGATTTGTAATACAAATTATAAATTTCATTTGCTGAATATACCACAAAATGCTTGATTGTTTGTGGAGGCTTTTGCTGAATGCTACAATCGACCTTAGATATGATAGAAATGTAAAACTTATCATTTCAGAACAGTAAACATTGGAAGGAAAGATTTTCTCACCAGATGGACCTGGGAGGTAGTCCCAAAAGTGCTTTTCCCAAAAGACAACTGGACTGTCTTAGTGTTTTCTTTGAAAACATTTTGCTTCCCATCCAAGAAGCTTCTTCACTTCTAACTGACTGGTGGGGAATGTCAAGAACCAGTCAGTTAGAACTGAAGAAGCTTCTTGGATGAGAAGTGAAATGTTTTCAAAGAAAGCACCAAGAAAGTTCAGTTGCCCTTTGGAAAAAGCCCCTTTGGGACAACCATCCATGACCCAAATGATTGAGAATCTCTATAGAGACCTGGAAAACATATATATATATATATATATATATATATATATATATATATATATATATATATATATATATATATATATATATATATATATATATGTTTTCTCAGGTTTTCGCGGGTGTTTGTATGTAGGTCTTTGGTTATTCGGGTCTTCTCCCACGTAAAATTGGAAGTGTCTTGGCGACGTTTCGACGAAGTCTCATTCGTCATCTTCAGGCTGGTGTTCTCGGCTTCGTGCTTCCAGGAGCAAATGTAGAATTCTGTAGAATTTGCTCCTGGAAGCACGAAGCCGAGAACACCAGCCTGAAGATGACGAATGAGACTTCGTCGAAACGTCGCCAAGACACTTCCAATTTTACGTGGGAGAAGACCCGAATAACCAAAGACCTATATATATAT
The DNA here is from genome assembly GCF_029215685.1 of Pituophis catenifer annectens. NCBI lineage: Eukaryota > Metazoa > Chordata > Lepidosauria > Squamata > Colubridae > Pituophis > Pituophis catenifer. The sequence continues at coordinate 75,179,686 of NW_027256881.1, read as the reverse complement.
ATATATATATATATATATATATATATATATATATATATATATATATATATATATATATTTAAAAAAGGTCCCACAAAACAATGAATGTTTTGCCATTTATTAACACAAACTTTTCTTCTGTAGAATATATCTTTAGAAAGATAAATATCTCTATAAAGATATCTATATCTTTATAAAGATAAACCTCGCTCACCTCAAGGTCCTTATTAAAGCATCACAATGCCAAAGGAAAAGCATTTTAGATGGGTCTCCACAATGGTTCAAATTCAAAATCCTCCACTTAAAGGGAACCATTCTTTCAAATTCAAAGCAGGGCATTCCGAAACACCCCTTTCTAAAATTTGAAATCAAAACAATTCCAGAATGTTGTAGAACAGGGGTGTCAAACTCAATTTTATTGAGGGCTGCATCAGGGTTGTGTTTGACTTCAGGGGCCTGGGATGGGCATGGCCAGGGTGGGCATGGTCAGATTGATGTCACTCATGTCGGGGGCGCCTTTGGCAGCCTGAGCACTCTGCTAGCGAAAACAGGCTTTCGAGCTCCATTTGCGGTTGCAATGGTCTCCTGCAACCCTCTGCCAGAGAAAACAGAGCTCACAAGGGCTGCATGTGCAGGGGTGGAATTCTACCGGTTCGGACCAGTTCGGGTGAACCGGTAGCTCCGATGATCAGCTGGGAGTGAACAGCTCCAACAATCAGGTGGGCCCGCCCACCCCACGCTTTACTGACTTATATCTTCTCAGCTGATTCTCAGTAGAGCGGATTGTCACACCTCAGCTGTGCTACCCCCCAGCAGTAACACGGAGGGTAAGTTTTCATAAAACTGTGCACGCACGTGCAACTGAACCAGTTGTTATACCGGCAGGATTCCACCACTGCGCGTGCAGCCCTCCCGAGCTCTGTTTTCACTGGCAGAGGCACCATGGTCCCGTTCTTTGCTGTTCCCAGGGAGGCCCCGTGGGCTAGATCTAAGCAGTCCATGGGCCGAATCTGACCCCCAAGCCTTGAATTTGACATCGCTGTTGTAACATCCCATCACAAACACAAAGAATTGTTTTGCACTTGAAACAGGATATCTTGAGCCTGAAACATTTTAAGTCTCAAATGTGCTGTGGCCATTAACATTTTATGCTCAGGTGCAGATGTCCCAATTACTTGGCAGGTGATGGAGGAAGCTCTCTCCTTCAAATCAGGTAGTCCTGCTGGTTTCTCCACTCTATGGAATTCTATTAATTCTTAAGAGATGTACTTTATGCACTTATAAAAGCTGCCTGCTATTATCTGCACATGCGAAGCAACAAAAGAAGAAAATAGGCCAGAACAATGGGTATACAAAATCTTTTCCATCTTTAGTGAAATCTGGACTTTAATTATCAATTTCAAATAGTGCAAAACCATAGATAATGATGATCCCAACTACTAACCTACTAACCTACTAACAAAAGGGGATTTCTCCTACGGAGGACAACAAAACAGCAGCAACCTATTTTTATATAGTGAGATGAAAGTGATTTTTGGCTTAAGAAAATCTGAAAAGATTTTACATTATACGGTTTTGCTTTAAAAATGTTTTAGGCATGTGAAATATAGTCAGAAAGAAAAGAAAGAAAAAAATCTAAATTTGTTTTTGACACAGCTCAGAGCAATATTTGACACAGGTCATAGTAAACTCTGGTATAGTTTTTCATAAAATCCTAGATATGTACTCAGAAAGCTCAAACTGCCCAAGGAGCTGCTGATACAGTTCTACAGAGGAATTATTGAGTCTGTCATCTGCACCTCTATAACTATCTGGTTTGACTCTGCAACCCAACAAGACAGACACAGACTTCAGAGGATAATTAGAACTGCAGAAAAAACAATTGCTACCAACCTGCCTTCCATTGAGGAACTGTATACTGCATGAGTCAAAAAGAGGGCTGTGAAAATATTTACAGACCCCTCACATCCTGGACATAAACTCATAAACTATCAAATGGGCTGATCCATTGGGGGATTTTTACACTGAAATAATTTTAATAAATTTTAATTGGATTTTAATTTTTATGTAATTTTCGAATTGTTGAATGTTTTTCTTTGTAAGCCACCCTGAGTCCTTCGGGAGAAGGGTGGCATATAAATTACATAAATAAATTACATAAATAAATAAATAAATAAATAAATAAATAAATAAATAAATAAATAAATAAATAAATAAATAAATAAATAAATAAATAAATAAATAAAATAAAATAAACTGTTCCAACTCCTACCCTCAAAACGACACTATAGAGCACTGCACACCAGAACAACTAGACACAAGAACAGTTTTTTCCTGAACACCATCACTCTGCTAAACAAATAATTCCCTCAACACTGTCAAACTATTTACTAAGTCTGCACTACTACTAATCTTTTCATTGTTTCCACCACCCATCTCCTTCCACTTATGACTGTATGACTGTAACTTTGTTGCTTGTATCCTAAGGTGACCAGACGTCCCGCTTTTGGCGGGACAGTCCCGCTTTTGAGCAATTTGTCCCGCGTCCCGCGGCGTTTTAAAAAAGTCCCGATTTTTCATTCTGCCTCCTGAGTCCCGGCTGCCTCCCGAGTCCCAGCTGATGGCTAGAGGGAAAAAACCTGTTTAAACTCTTGCCGCGGGGCTTCAAAGGGCCGCCCTACGTTGCTTAGCTCGGCTTCCCCCTCTCAGCTGATTTGGGCAGGGCTCTGCTCTTGCTAAATTGCTCAGCAGTTTTTTTTTCTCTGTGCAAACCAAGCTCAAAACGAAACTGAAAGTAAAACAGGCTGTTGGCTTTGCTGTTTGCTTGCAACGTTGGAAAATTAGGCAGCAGATTTATTTTCCTTTTCCTCACCAAAAAAGGTAGGTGCAAACAATGGGAAATTATTTAGGGCAAAAGAGGAGAGTTCAAGATTTTAAAACACAAAAGAAAAAAAAGCTCTTTTTAACTAGGGAATTGTAATAATTGAGATACTATTAATTGTATACTGTGTTGAAAGCAGAAATGGTTAAGTTGTGGTTTGGAGGAATATATGGGGGAAATTTGGTTTATTATTATTGGTAAGTATAATTAATTGATTTGTAAGAAATTGGATTGCATGGAAATAATTGGAATATTCATGTTCATATTGATTAATATACAAAAAAGATAGTTATAACTAATTGATTTATATAAAAATGTTGAATTTGTATTAAACAATTGTATTACATAATTACATAATTAACCAATGTGAGGATGGATATAAAAATAGATGACAATGGGAAGGGGTATAATATAGAATAGAAGGGAAAAATTGAATTTGATTAAGATTAGAGATGAGGATGAAGGGTAATATTGTTTTTTTAAAAAAATAGATGAGGAATAAATATGGCAAAAAGGAAATATAGAAATTGTAAATTTAATTGAAATGACTAAACACTGTTTAAATTTGTGAACCAGCCAAATATTCTGTTCAAAGAAAATACATTGTATGTTTGTATATGTGTTTCTAATTATTGCTATTTATTCATATTTGTTCTCTTTTATTCTTTAAAGTTTAACAATTCATTCTTTATCTTAATATCTTTATATTTGTTTGGGATTGGCTTTCTTCCCTTTCATCTTTTTTATTGTACAGCAATCTTTCTCCTCAAACCTACCACCTCTCTTTTCTTTCCTTCTTACTTTCTCTTCCCCCCACCCTCTTCTTCTCCTCCCTATTTCCTCTTCCTTTCTCCTTCTCCTCCTCTCTTCCTCCCTCTCTTACCGTCACTCCTACTCTAATTTCCCTTCCCTTCCTTCATCCCTCTCTATTACTGTATCCTTTTATGCATATGGACTACTCAGAGGGCTGAAAAAGTTATTTTTGACTGGTCCTCACACTTTTGACCAGTCCTCGAACTTACGACTGTCCTCACATTTTACATTTTTGCCCTATCTTGTCATCATGGTGAAGAGAAGCAGTTGTGAAATGGGTGACATGGTTGTTAAGAATGCTGCACGGGCATAAATGTGAGGATGGTCATAAGTGTGAGGACCAGTCAAAAGTGCGAGGACCTGTCAGAAATGACTTTTTTCAGCCCTCTGGTTAGTCCTTTTGTGCATATGGACTACTCGGAGGGCTGAAAAAGTTATTTTTGACTGGTCCTCGCACTTTTGACCAGTCCTCGAACTTACGACTGTTCTCACATTTTACATTTTTGCCCTATCTTGTCATCATGGTGAAGAGAAGCAGTTGTGAAATGAGTGACATGGTTGTTAAGAATGCTGCACGGGCATAAATGTGAGGATGGTCATAAGTGTGAGGACCAGTCAAAAGTGTGAGGACCTGTCAGAAATGACTTTTTTCAGCCCTCTGGTTAGTCCTTTTGTGCATATGGACTACTCAGAGGGCTGAAAAAGTTATTTTTGACTGGTCCTCGCACTTTTGACCAGTCCTCGAACTTACGACTGTCCTCACATTTTACGTTTTTGCCCTATCTTGTCACCATGGTGAAGAGAAGCAGTTGTGAAATGAGTGACATGGTTGTTAAGAATGCTGCACGGGCATAAATGTGAGGATGGTCATAAGTGTGAGGACCAGTCAAAAGTGTGAGGACCTGTCAGAAATGACTTTCCAGCCCTCTGAGTAGTCCCTATACACATAGCCATGGCCACCCGGTCACATGACCAGCTAGCCACGCCCACGCAGTCACATGACCAGCTAGCCACGCCCACAAAATAAGCCACGCCCACAATGTCCCTCTTTACCAATGTTAAAATCTGGTCACCTTATTGTATCCTTATGATTTATACTGATATTGTTTCCTGATTGCTTATTTGTACCCTATGACTATCATTAAGTGTTGAACCTTATGATTCTTGATGAATGTATCTTTTCTTTTATGTACACTGAGAGCATATGCACCAAGACAAATTCCTTGTGTGTCCAATCACACTTGGCCAATAAAAAAAAATATATTTTATTCTATCTATGCTGTAAGCTATAAAAAAATTACACAAAATTGATATTAACCAAGATAAATCAAAAGCCAAATATTTCTTTATGGGGATGATCCTAATTATTATTATTATTATTTATTCAATTTATATACCGCCCTTCTCCTATTGGACTCAGGGCGGTGCACAGCCAAGGATAAAAACATACCAATACAAAATTTAAAATCAATTAAAAGAATTATACAGCTTTGGCCCACAATTTAAAACAATCCAATTAAAACCCAATTTACACTTAAAAAGCTAAAAAGAGCTAAAAAGGGGGGGGGTTCACGCCAGCCCTGCTTGATGGAAAAGAAAAGTTTTTAGGGCACGGCGAAAGGCCCAGAGATCTGGTATCCTTCTTATCTCCGGGGGCAAATCGTTCCAGAGGGCAGGTGTTGCCACAGAGAAGGCCCTCCCCCTGGGGGTCACCAGTCGACATTGCCTGGCTGATGGCACCCTGAGGAGTCCCTCTCTGTGGGAGCGTACTGGTTGGTGGGAGGCAATCGGCGGCAGAAGGCAGTCTCGCAAATACCCAGGTCCGATGCCATGGAGCGCTTTAAAGGTGGTGACCAACACCTTGAAGCGCACCCGGAAGACCACTGGAAGCCAATGCAGCTCGCGCAGGAGAGGCATCACATGGGAGCGCCCTCTTGCTCCCATAATCCCCCGCACGGCCGCATTCTGCACCAGTTGGAGCCTCCGGGTGCTCCTCAAGGGGAGCCCCATGTAGAGAGCAGAGGGGTGCAGAGGGGTGCAGTCATTACTATTTTCAATATGCTATATTTAGTCAAAGAATTCACTTTCACCATACCAGTCAATAACACCTTGAAAAGTCATGACCTAATAACTTCAGGTACCATTTCTTAGTCAGCTTCAGTTATCTTGATCTGGAAATTTCTGGATGTTTCCCAGTGTGTACCAATTAGTGATATCCCCCCTTTCTAAAAATATGTGGAATATGAGACATTCTTGTAATTAAGTTTGCTTAATTTTAATCCTAACTTTCTAAATTTTTATTTCCATCTTTGAGAGAGGGTCTCTTGCAGAAGCATTTTAAACAGTTGCAAAACATCCATAGGCAGGCATCCGGATCATTAAAAGGTCCCTTACACTTCTGTGTGTGACCCCCTTACATATTTGTATAATAACCATTATAGCAGCTGCAATAGATGCTAACTAATACTTGATCACAGAAACTATTACACATACATATTTAATTAGATTCCCCCCCCCATTCTGAACCTACAGCCAGTGGGTGTACTGCTTTTCAAGAGGATTTATCTGGATCCTAAGGTTCTAGATTACTTACTAGATAGAACAAGAAATATTGCTATAGACCAGAGGTGTGTTTCAGCAGGTTCTGATCAGTTCTGGAGAACTGGTAGTGGAAATTTTGAGTAGTTCGGAGAACCGGTAGTAAAAATTCTGACTGGCCCCGCCCCCATCTATTCTCTGCCTCTCAAGTCCCAGCTGATTGAGAGGAAATGGGGATTTTGCAGTATCCTTCCCCTGGAGTGGGGTGGGAATGGAGATTTTACAGTATCCTTCCCCTGGAGTGGGGTGGGAATGGAGATCCTTCTCCTGCCATGCCCACCAAGCCATGCCCACCAAGCCACACCCACAGAACCAGTGGTAAATTTTTTTGAAACCCACCACTGCTACAGATGTGTTTTTATGTAATTATTTTTATTTATTCAGCAAACCTCTACCTTGCTGCAATCAAACAAAACAAAACAAGGGGAAAACATGAATACTAGTGTATCCCTGTGTGTATAAGTCAGGTTTGATTCCAGCATGCATAAGTTCATGTAGCTTTCTTGGCAATATTTTCATAAATGTGTTGCCACTTCATTTTTCCTTAGGATCGAGAGAAAGTGATTGCCTCAAGGTCACCCAGATGACTTCCATTCAGGACTAGAACTTGAATTTTCCCACTCCTAGTCCAGCATCTAATAACCATCTGTCACCAAAGAGTAACAGTTGGTGTTTTTTGTTCATCTCGATAATGCATATGTTAAAGGATCCCCCGGGGCTCTATATTATTTTTCTTCTCTCCTCTCCAGCATCTACATGAAGCTGCTGAGAATGACTATTTAGAAGTTTGGAATACAGTGTCATCTTTATTATACTCTGTTTTCCAAATGAATCAGGTGCTTAGCGGTTTCCTGGAGGCAGCAATGCACTGGATAAGGACCAAGAAAACCCTACATTTGAATCCAGATAAAGCAGAGATGCTATAGATAAGTCATTCTGGAGCCCAGAAAGGTAGCACAGATTCTGGGAAATTGGAAACTCTTCTTTGATTCCAATCTGTTAAGGGGCCATCATGATAAGGACAGCTATGCCTAATTTCTGCTGGTGTGCCAACTATATCCCTACCTGCTAACTTAGCCTCAGCTATGTATGTCCTCGTAATAACGTCACAGTGGAATTTCCAGTATGCTTTTTGATTGAGACTACCCTTAAAAATGATGCAAAACCTGACATTAGGTCAAAATATCACTACTCAATACATTATAATATGAGCTGCATTGGATTGCATAAGGAAAAGTGCTTCTTAGGACAAGAGATCTGCAAAACATTCATGCATAAACCATTTGGTATACACTATGGCACAACTCTTTTTTCATGTGAAATTTGCCCAAATAGTTTGGCAAACTGTTTTGGAGAAAAGTGGGTCCAGGCATAGAATAAAACATGACTGTTCTGTGCAGGAATAGTCTGAGGGGAGGAGAAAAGCAGAGAAAAGGCTAAGAGCAGCAGCAACAGCTGAGACACAAAGCTAGTGCTGATATTCAGTTTTTTTCAGTCAACATCTCCCAGTACAGCATAACTTTTTCAGTCTGCCTAGCCCTGATCTTCCAGTTCCTTCCCATCCATCCCTCTCCTCAAGCATTGTCAATGTTCCAGGATGCCTCATATTCTCATTTTCCATGTATGAAGCAATTTTATGAATGCAAAAGGAGACTCCAAAACCTAACTATGCCATATGTCTAAGGAATAAGGAATCTGATCAACCATTGATGGATATCAGAGTGACCAAACGTTTGCTCTTCCCACTTGAGTTTAGCGCATGCAATCACAATCTGTAAAAGCTTTCATATTTATTTTTCCATTTTTAATTTGATTCTCCTATCCTACCTTTATTACTTTATAAGTACCTCACAGTGGTGAATATATATAATACTCCTTACTCATTCTATTTGCCATTTGGGACTGTCAAAACTTCAGGTAGTAGCTTCTCTTATTGCCTGGATGGATTAGAAACTCTCGTGTACTGCAGAAAATTTGAAAGCTCCTCTAGGTGTGTTATAAATGTAAATCCTATGTGTAACAATGTGGCTAGTATGATAATGGGATATGCTACACTGCCATAATCTAAAGCAGGGGTGTCAAACTCAAACCCCAGGGGGCGGATCCAGCCTAAGGGGTGCTTAGATATGGCCCATAGGCCCACCCTGGAAACCAGCCCGCAGTGGACCAGTCCGCAGTGCCTCTGCCAGCGAAAACAGAGCTGTTGAAGCTGAAAACAGGGTTTGTGAGGGCCGCAGGCTGCCTTCCCAAGCTCTGTTTTCATTGGCAGAGGGCTGCAGTTGGCCGTCGCAGCCAAAATGGAGTTCGGGAGTCCATTTTCTCTGGCAGAACTCTCGGGCCACCACAGGCGCCCCCAACACGAGTGATGTTGATCTGGCCATGCCCACCCTAGCTACAGCCATCCTGGCCCCTCAAGGTTAAACATAGCTCTGATGTGACCCTCAATGAAATCGAGTTTGACACATCCGGTCTAAAGAAAGGACAGGAGAGAGAAAGGGTGTGTACCAGCTTTGTTCTCCTTTTCCTATCTGGATTTTGAATATCTTAATCTGGAATAACTGAGTTAGACTTTTCATTTCTATTGAACTGAGTTGAGATGGCTCAGCACTACTTAACAGAATGTGATGCAGGTAGACTCCAACTTATGATTACACTTGGGACCAGAATTTCCAGAATTGCAACTTGTTAAGCGAGTCACGCCTGATTTTATAACCTTTTTTTGCCATGGTGGCTGTGGTTGTTTAACAACCATTACTGTGGTTGTTAAATGAGTTACATGATCTTTAAGCAAATCCAGCTCCCCCATTGAGTTTGCTTGTTGGAAGATGGCTGGCAAATCACAAATGGCAATCCCGTGACCTCTAGTTACCAAATGACCAAATTTTGATCACGTGACTATGGTGATGTTGTGATGATCATAAGTGTGAGGATCAATTGTAAGTCACTTTTTATAGTGCCATTAAATCCTTGAACATCGCTAAGCAAATGATCATCATCACACGATCATGGGGATGCTGCAAAGGCCGTAATTGTGAAAAACAGACATAATTCACTTTTTTTTCAGTGTCATTGTAACTTTGAACAGTCACTAAATTAACTATTGTAAGTTGAGGGTTACCTGTACAGAGGTAGTCCACTGTTCTGCCCATATAGACATATACTGCTAATTGAGTTTCCTTGTGCTTCAAACATTTCTGGGTGCATGCAAGTCTTACTACTATTATTAAAATGGAAGTTGGGTTCATAGCTGAAATCACCTGCAGGTAGAATCTTCTTTTGAACACCGCTGACATAATGGGATCATCAGAACCCATTAACCTGTGATCACATGGAGAGGAAAGACTGTAAATCTAAGTACCAGGAAGTATTTAATCCCAGTGTTAGAATATCCTGTCTACACGAAACTAAGAAGAATGGAAGAATTCTGGATTTGCAATAACTGAGAATGAATGCAGTCAAGGAGATAAAAATTGGGCCAGATTGGGATTTACTTCTTTGCTTGACCATGAGCAGCTCGCTTTAATTCACAGATTGAACCAGAAGGATGGGTTGTAACTACAATACCAAAATGTGCTAAACGAGTTATGTGAATAATAGTAATTAATATTCTAATTCCAATCCTTACAGGAAGGTATCCACATTATATCTACATGGAGGTGACTAAAGCTGAGAGAAAATTATTTGTGTCTGGTCCCTTATGACAGAAACAAAATACAAACTGGGAACTTCTCAGTTCATATCCCAGGTTGTTACAACAGCAACTTCCATGTAAAGCTAATTAAAATCAGTTTTGAAAAAGATCTGAAGTTGTTATTTTATATTTGTCTTCCATTCGTCTTCCATGGAGTTTAGTTTTTTTCCCCTTAAAATGAAATTTGTTTTTCTTTTTTCAATAACATTGCCTTTTTCTATTGTTCATAGGTTAATATAAAACATGACGTTGAAATGACATTGAAACTTTCCTTGGAAGTGTAGGAAGTTAGCACCCACCCCTTTCCTGGAAGAGTGAAATATTTTAGGAAATATGAAAAAGGCAGAATATTATATTTCCCTGGATGAGAAATATGAGAAGCATATTTTACAGACAAAGCAGCTCCCACCTTCCTGTCCCCACCCTTTGTCAATGGGCCATTAAGGCCTGGGCCAGTCTATTCTACATAACAAAGATCTGCCTCCTTCAGGCAGAGCCATAGTAGGAATTGCCAAAGATAGGATTAGCCCTCTACACAATAGCAGCAGAAACTCACCACATGTGACCTGGGAAGCACATGTGACCATCAGCCAGCAAGACTAAGGTGACCAGACGTCCCGCTTTTGGCGGGACAGTCCCGCTTTTGAGCAATTTGTCCCGCGGCGTTTTAAAAAAGTCCCGATTTTTCATTCTGCCTCCTGGTTCCCGGCTGCCTCCTGAATCCCCGCTGATGGCTAGAGGGAAAAAACCTGTTTAAACTCTTGCCGTGGGGCTTCAAAGGGCCGCCCTACGTTAATTAGCTCGGCTTCCCCCTCTCAGCTGATTTGCACAGGGCTCTGCTCTTGCTAAATTGCTCAGCAGTTTTTTTTTCCTCTTTGTGCAAACCAAGCTCAAAACGAAAATGAAAGTAAAACAGGCTGTTGGCTTTGCGGTTTGCTTGCAACGTTGGAAAATTAGGCAGCAGATTTATTTTCCTTTTCCTCACCAAAAAAGGTAAGTGCAAACAATGGAAAATTATTTAGGGCAAAAGAGGAGAGTTCAAGATTTTAAAACACAAAAGAAAAAAAAGCTCTTTTTAACTAGGGAATTGTAATAATTGAGATATTATTAATTGTATACTGTGTTGAAAGCAGAAATGGTTAAGTTGTGGTTTGGAGGAATATATGGGGGAAATTATTTGGTTTATTATTATTGGTAAGTATAATTAATTGATTTGTAAGAAATTGGATTGCATGGAAATAATTGGAATATTCATGTTCATATTGATTAATATACAAAAAAGATAGTTATATAACTAATTGATTTATATTAAAATGTTGAATTTGTATTAAACAACTGTATTACATAATTACATAATTAACCAATGTGAGGATGGATATAAAAATAGATGACAATGGGAAGGGGTATAAAATAGAATAGAAGGGAAAAATTGAATTTGATTAAGATTAGAGATGAGGATGAAGGGTAATATTGTTTTTTTTTAAAAATAGATGAGGAATAAATATGGCAAAAAGGAAATATAGAAATTGTAAATTTAATTGAAATGACTAAACACTGTTTAAATTTGTGAACCAGCCAAATATTCTGTTCAAAGAAAATACATTGTATGTATGTGTGTTTCTAATTATTGCTATTTATTCATATTTGTTCTCTTTTATTCTTTAAAGTTTAACAATTCATTCTTTATCTTAATATCTTTATATTTGTTTGGGGTTGGCTTTCTTCCCTTTCATCTTTTTTATTGTACAGCAATCTTTCTCCTCAAACCTACCACCTCTCTTTTCTTTTCTTCTTACTTTCTCTTCCCCCCCCTCTTCTTCTCCTCCCTACTTCCTCTTCCTTTCTCCTTCTCCTCCTCTCTTCCTCCCTCTCTTAACCGTCACTCCTACTCTAATTTCCCTTCCCTTCCTTCATCCCTCTCTATTGCTGTATCCTTTTATGCATATGGACTACTCAGAGGGCTGAAAAAGTTATTTTTGACTGGTCCTCGCACTTTTGACCAGTCCTCGAACTTACGACTGTCCTCACATTTTACATTTTTGCCCTATCTTGTCATCATGGTGAAGAGAAGCAGTTGTGAAATGAGTGACATGGTTGTTAAGAATGCTGCACGGGCATAAATGTGAGGATGGTCATAAGTGTGAGGACCAGTCAAAAGTGCGAGGACCTGTCAGAAATGACTTTTTTCAGCCCTCTGGTTAGTCCTTTTGTGCATATGGACTACTCAGAGGGCTGAAAAAGTTATTTTTGACTGGTCCTCGCACTTTTGACCAGTCCTCGAACTTACGACTGTCCTCACATTTTACATTTTTGCCCTATCTTGTCATCATGGTGAAGAGAAGCAGTTGTGAAATGAGTGACATGGTTGTTAAGAATGCTGCACGGGCATAAATGTGAGGATGGTCATAAGTGTGAGGACCAGTCAAAAGTGTGAGGACCTGTCAGAAATGACTTTCCAGCCCTCTGAGTAGTCCCTATACACATAGCCATGGCCACCCGGTCACATGACCAGCTAGCCACGCCCACCCAGTCACATGGCCTCCAAGCCGCGCCCACACAATAAGCCACGCCCACAATGGTGTCCCTCTTACCAATGTTAAAATCTGTTCACCTTACCCTATACACATAGCCATGGCCACCCGGTCACATGACCAGCTAGCCGCGCCCACCCAGTCACATGACCAGCTAGCCACGCCCATAAAATAAGCCACGCCCACAATGTCCCTCTTTACCAATGTTAAAATCTGGTCACCTTAAGCAAGACCCCCATCCCCTGGGAGTCTGACAACCAATCAGGATACTCTTTTGGGGCCCCAAGAAATGCAGAGCCAGAGAGAGCATAAAAACCTGAGGATTTACTGTATCTGCCCTTTTTCTGTTCAGGAACTCAAGCTATGTGATCCTGTCCACCATTAAACCATCTTTCCAAGCAGTCTCCATGTTTCCAGTGTCTGTTTTCCCCACTTGGAGCAGAACCTAGAAGGATGTTTCTTCCAACAGAAGGTCCATTTATGAAATATGATAGGTGTATCTCTCTATCATTGCAGAAGTTCCTGCTCCTTGAGATGTCTATCCTTTTAAAACAAACAAACAAACCTATGTATTTATTTAGCTGATGTAGTTAAAGAAAAGTGGATCATCATCTGATGAAAAAGAGGTAGTTGCCATACCTTGATCAGCCCATTAGTTTATTTGGCCTCAAGGACTTGTGATATGAGATGCTTCACAGGAAAATAAACAGCCCATAATAAGTCATGGCTGTTGAGAAATGCTACACATGGGAAAGAAAATACTTCCCTACTATCTCTAGGCTTTATGCAGTGAAGCTTGTAGTCTGAATCATTATCTTAGCTTGCATAGCTACAAACATTATTAATGATCCTAACATTACCAGAGGCTTCTAAAAAGCAGTTATAATATTTTTCCTCATGACTTCCCAAGGCACTATATTCCCACACAGGTAGTCTGCATAGATGCAAATAAATAAAGTCAATAAAAATAAAATGGGTATTGTTTTATGTTACATTTACATTTAATACCCTCTTATTTTGTTACCTGCTTGCTTGCTCTCATATTCTATACCAGACTGATAATGAAATCAGGCAAAGTCAAGTCTTAATATGTTTAGCACCATATGAACACATTACATTATGGATTATTCTCACTGCTCTAGCAGTACTTCTTGGTTCAAACAACGTTTACTTCATATTTGACTGTGTGTAGTATTCTGTACTAAATAAACTCTACGTATAAAATATATTTTGGAACTCTGGGCATACCTTTTGTTTATTTTTCAAAATACATTATACCAACAATTCATATTTTAAACATCCCTCAGAAATGTCAAAAGCTCATAACTTTGTCTGCATATTTAACTTTTTTTAAAAAGTAGCTTACTTTTCTCAAAAGTGTCCAAATTTATATTAACAAAAAGAATTTAAGGTTAGAATTTATGATCTCTGATATCCTTACAATATCATGTTCTTCTCTCAACAGAAATTATATGTTTATGCAGCAGTTGTTGGAAATATGAATAATCCTATTCATAATTTCTGCTAAAATGAGCAGCTTCAATATTGCTCTAGAACAGCATACCCCAAACTTTTGGGCACCAAGGATTGGTTCCATGGAGAAAGGTTTTTCCACGGACCAGAGGGGGTGTGGTTTGACATGCTGCCTGCATCCCACGGATAGGGTTTCGCTTGTTTGTGTGGCCCGGTTGCTGGCATGCCCGTGCTGGGGACTCCTACTTTAGAAGGTACACTGAGTGAATTAACAGAACCACAATATTTTGATACAAGCCAAAGACTTCTCTTCAATGACTTAACAGTATTACTAAATGTTCCAAATGTCCACTGGTAGAGTAAATCAGGCAAGGTTTTACTCAAATTGTTGATATGGTTCTGAAAATCAATCCAATTCAAATTTACAAAAAAAAAAAAATTGTAGAAAAATGCTATTTCTGTACATGCCGAGAAGCTGCTAAATGCTTAAAATCAACTCAGAGGCATGTTTCAATTTAATCATTCAGTTGTGAAGGGAATTTTATCAGTGGTGAAATTCAATTTTTTTTACTACCGGTTCTGTGGGCGTGGCTTGGTGGGCGTGGCAGGGGAAGGATACTGCAAAAAATCCATTCCCACCCCACTCCAGGGGAAGGATACTGCAAAATCCCCATTCCCTCCTCACTCCAGGGGAAGGATATTGCAAAATCTCCATTCCCACCCCACTCTGGGGCCAGCCAGAGGTGGTATTTTTCAGTTCAAAATTTCCGCTACCGGTTCTGCAGAACCTGTCAGAACCTGCTGGATTTCACCCCTGAATTTTATTGTTCTGGGTGTCCTTTCTCTCTTTCTAGTGAGGCCATTGAATGTCCCAGCCTTTTCTTACCTGTTTAATGTGAAAATCAATGTCTCTGGCTACAGCAGTCTTAAGTGCCAAACCATTTCCCCCATATGCATACCACAGTTATTCCTTCATGATGCATATCCTCCGGTTGTAACCTTTATTACATCTATGAAGGGCCTTTGATTCACAAACTGCATGAATCAGAACATTTGCAACAGTTCTTATAAGGGGTGTGTTTAATGCTCCCCCTGTTCAAAGTAGGCTCCATGATGAAGCTGCTAGAAGTAACAATCAGCTTGATTGGCATTCACATTTTCAAATGATAAGTACTCTGCGTTACAAACTGTTGCTTTTTTCCACAGACATATGGACACCCAGGCTTTTGTGTACACCCCCTCTGTACTCCTTTTCCATTGTAAGAGCAATTATTTGTCAATGGTCAGATATACCCATGAGCTCATCTTCAGTGTCTGTAGCCCTATATAAGAACTGGACTAGTCTGTGGCACTCTTTATTCTTAACAATAGGAGTGGAGTGAGTCATGGTATCGTGCTAGCTTTTAATAAAATGGTCTTTGGAGTCTCTCCAAATGTTGGCATGCTCTGAGGTAAATTTTGACTTTCTAATTTGATCTGAAAAGCCAATTTAATTCAGAGATTCAACCTCCCTTTCAATCAAATCCCCAAATCTAATTTCTTGCACAGCTTTAAAAGAAACTGTAATCCTTTGTGGGCTTTGTTGCCTTAAGAATTCATAGCTCCAAAGACTATTTCAACAATCCTCTGTCCCTCTTCACTCTCTTGGGAAAACAGTTCCTACACTGAACTATTTATTTCGTGGATGAGATCAGGGGGAAAAAAACACACCCTACAAATCATTTAAAGGTTTACAGAATATTGCCAAATTTGGATGCTCGGGTCACAAACTACAATTTTACTGGGCTAGAAACGTCACCCTGGCAACCCACCACATAAATGTTTAGCAATTTGCAAGCTCATGTAGGCCTTTCCCCCTCGCCCCCAAACCAAAACCATCACCATGCTGGTCTCTTTTGTTTCAATGTAATTATTCTTTTTCTCTCCCAGATGAGCCGCAAATCTGTTTCCCAGGCAAGCCTCTTTTCCTGCTAGAAAAGAAGAATTGTTTATTCCACCCCTGCTCAGAAACTGAGACTGCATTAGCCTATTGGGCAATTTATAGGAGGATGCAAGAGTTACACCTCAGGCAAGCATATACATGGACATGTGAAAACTCTGCCTCCAAGGCAGAGGCGAGGGAATAGAGTTTTTAATAATGCCCTAACCCATTTTCAACCCAACTTTCACCAAGCAATCCTCCATTTCCCCTTAATTTAACAGCCTGGGCATTTGCTAGTCAACTGGGAATATTTCTTCCTCTAGCTAATTAGGTTTTACTTGCTATTGTTTTTCACCCAGTTCATGTAGCCTTTCAGGCCTTCTTTAAAAGCCTCAAGGTTAAAGCAAGGAGATTCTCTCTATCAGTTTGTTCTAATTAGCTTGCTGCGAACATCCTAAACAGTGGGATTATTGGGCATTTATTTATTAGATTTCTTATCAGCCATAATTCTAAGACTCCCAATGGTTTGCAGTAATAAGTCATAGGAAATAAATCATCCGCAGTAAAAATATATATATATAATTGCATAATTACAATGTCAGAGAGGCCAAGGACTGTAATGTATTCATTCATCTGTCCTAGGTAATGTGCATTACCAAAAGCACTCCAGAACAGCTTAATTTTAAGTAGTTTTGAGAAGGTCAAAATAATTCATATTATATATTCGGTGTATAAGATGCACCCAAATTTTCACCCTCTTTTTTTTGGGGGGGGGGGAGTGTGTCTTATACTCTGAAAAATACGGTACATCTATAAATACGGTATATCTGTAACACCATCAAATGTTCACATCTGCCTGTCCGAGGTTCTTGGGAATAACTTGATAGTCAGACAAAAATGCCAAATCCAGTCTGAACATCTAGCTGACTGTGCAACGAACAATAAAAAAATTGCAAAGTTGTTGTCATAGTGGCATATATCTATCCCAGAGAAGGAAACACTGTATCAAAAATATGGAGTGGGAAGGGGAGGGGGACAATATTAAAGAAACAATATGCCAGCCTAGCATTATATAAGTACGTAAGGCAGCACTGACTTTGTTCATTTAACTAGCTTTATGGAAGTGAAGGTCTAACATTTGTGGTAGAAATAGAATTTATAACTATCTCTTTGGGGAAACCTTTAAAAATATATCACCTAAAATGGGAAATCTCTTACTATACTTGTTTGTCTTATTTAATCAGGGAAATCCTGCCAATGAAATATCTAGCTTGTACATTTTTACCACCGTGAAACATTTTGCACTATTAGAGAAGTATTTATAGCTACCAGTAAATGAACCGCCACGAAAGATTTCATCTCATGTGTTTTCCCCTCAAAGATTTTTATGTTCCTGTTCTCTAAAAGAAAATATATTGCTCTCAGGCTCACCTTATTATTAGTTAATCTATCAAGGAATTCAGAACAGTTAAAACACCTGTAATTCCACAGTAAATGAAATAAAATAACCAGAAGCATAGTTTTTTCTCCATCATCTTTGGTGGTAAAAGTATTTGGTTTTCAAAAGAGCAGCTAGACAGTCCAGGTGAAAAAAATATTTCAGCAAAAGACACCTTTTATGTCAGAAAATGATGATTTTTGGAATGAAAGGGAGAGTGATAAGTCAAAGAATTAGCAGAAATATTTGGATGCACAGAATATCTCATTTCTCCCCCCACTTCTCTCTCTCTCCCTGCTCTCTCCCTATCTCTCCCCGCCCCTCTCCCTCACATCCCTCTCTCATACATACAATATACACATTCAGTTTCCAGTTAAAAAGTTCACAAGCTGTAAGGATGACAATATTTTAGTCTAAGTTACTGGTAGTCAGTGTACTAATATATGGGTTTGAGGAATCAAATGTTGGAATTAATATAAAACCAGCTCCATTTTTTTTTTCTTTTTGGTATCCAGAACAAAATATTTAGGCTCCCATTTCACCCAGATTCTAGAGTGGGTTGGGGCACATCAAGTAAATACAGCAAACCAAAAAACTTGTGTTTAATGCAACCTGATTTATTGCTCTACTGCCTGTTGTGTTCAGAATGCAAGGGGTAGGAGCACAGAAAGTATCTCCCGCCCAGGGGTGAAATCCAGCAGGTTCTTACAGGTTCTGGAGAACTAGTAGCGGAAATTTTGAGCAGTTCAGAAAACCAGCAAATACCACCTCTGGCTGGACCCAGAGTGGGGTGGGAATGAAGATTTTGCAGTATCCTTCCCCTGCAACACCCACCAAGCCATGCCCACAGAACCCGTAGTAAAAAAAAAAATGAATTTCACCACTGCCCCGCCCTTTAGCGCATGGAATAAAGAAAGGTATTTTTATCTGATAAGAAAATAAGATTCCTTTGGTTGCTGGATTCAACCAAAGACCTTCCAAAACCAGTATTTTCTTCCCAACTTTAGTTCCTGGCTGGCTAACGGAAGCCAACAAGAAGGATATCTAAGCAATTGCTGTTGCCTACAATTGTTTCCCATGATACTTAGAGCCATCTTCAATGAGTGCAGGGTCAATTTTTTTTAAAAAAAATAATAAATTGCTTTAAAAAGCCATTCATACAGCACTTGCTCAAAAATTAAATGTGAACACTATTTTCCAGTTCACTGCTTGATATATGTCCTATCGTTTTTTCTGTAGAAAGCTGTTAGGAAACAGTTCTGGTTCGTTCAATACACTTTGTTTTCTGCCATTTTAACCTTGAGACAATACTTGATAGCTCCTACCTATATTCCTACAGGGCTGTCTCCAGATGGTAGTGTAATCAGACACTTGCAGAAATCAGCTTGGAATAGCCTTGCCATTTTTTTTTTTTAATTTTACAAAAGGCCACCAAAAAGAGTTAAGGAGAGCAATTAAAAATGTTTTAGAACTTCCCAAAGCCTGCAGTAGGCAGAATTTCTGTCTTTATTTTTACTGTTGCCCTTTATCAATGAAAGGTTCTGGAAATGTCATGCTCATGAAGAGCAGCAGCTCACAATATTGTCAGAGTTGAAACACAGAAGAACTTGCAATGGTGCAAGGCAGGGGTGGGTTCTACTTACCTTTACTATCGGTTTTTAACAGGAGCATGCACGCATGCTTCTGCGCATGCACAAATCGTCCATTATGATGTCTGGGCGGGTAGGCGGAGCCAGTACTTTTACTACTGGTTCACAAGAACCAGACAGTACCGGGAGCAACCCACTACTGGCGCAAGGACTTTGGTGGGGTTCAGAAAAGGCTAGAAGCCAAAAGTGGATTGGGAAACAAACTCCAGAGAAACCTTTGTTAAAGAAGATCGTGGCAGTGCAAATTATTTCTATATGGTCTGCAGAAATACAAGTTATCATTAAATGTCAAGGTGACAGGAAACCCAATATATTGATATTATAATTTTGGGAACCAGTATGTGTGTGTGTGTGTGTGTGTGTGTACACACACACACACATGTATGTGTGTATATATGTATATATTAGAACTGAAATTTATATCTACCTATATTTTTTTTGAAATTTGTTTGTTAAAATGAGCTGAGAAATATTATGCTGAGCTTAATATTAGATGCATTTGACACCTCTCCTTAAAAAGAGAGTCAGCTGAAGCCCTCCTGCATTTCAGATACATCTTTTGATTAGATACCCACTGAGTTGTAGATGCAGCTATGGCTCCACCAGCCAAATCACCTATGGTGCTTGACTACAAACTAAACAATATAAATGTCACATCTACTTAAATCTGGTAGTGCTAATTAGAAGCCTTATGGTGAAGATGATCTACTTGCATTATTGAGTGTCACAACAGGAGTTCTTCTTCTTCTGAGGCTTTCAGAAATCAGTCCGGGTGCCACAGATGATTGCAATACTGAAGCATTATGCAACCAAGACAATTGTTTCAAGTAATATTGTAGCCATGTAAAAGTCTCTATCGCTCAGGTCTCCAGGCTTCCAGTCTGCAAAACAGATTACCACAGCATGTCATTGTGACAACAAAGTGGCCCAAATCTCTGTCTCTTTATTTCTAAACTGGCAGAAGAATCAGACAAAGACATTCTGGAGGAAACTTCTGAGAAACAATTTAGACCAGGACACCAAGGACAGTATATGCTCTAGGTTGTCTCCTCTTCCTGAAGGACAAGTGTCCCAATCTACATGCTTCAGTTCATTTAAATAAGAAGAAAAGTTTGTAATTGCATGTTAGGAACATTAAAGAATGATCCTAGCAAATATCTGAGAGTTGAAAATAAAGCAAATTGATGTTCATTAAAAAATAAATACAATTAAAATCTCTCTAGTAAAAGATGTAAAAGAAGAAAGAAAAATGAATAATGCCTGTTTGTGACTACTGACAATTTTCTGAAAAAGATTCCTAGCTCCCTCAGAGAACAAATCCCAGCAGTCCCTGTAGCAAGCATATGAATCATAGAACCTTAAAATTGATCTTTAGAGACCATCTAGTCAAGCTTTCTGCTTAATGCAGTTTTCACTAGAGTGCTTCTGATAGATGGCCATCCATCCTGCTTTTGAAGCTCTCTAGCAAAGAACTAATCACTTCATGTGACAGCCTGCTCCTCTGGCTGGCAGCTCATATAAGCAGGAAGTTACTCTTGAGGTCTAGCTTGAATCTGTTTACTTGTAGTTTAAATCATTGGTTCTGGTCTTGCCCTCTGGTAGTTTCACTCTCTCTTCTCTGTGACAGCCCTTCAGATATTTGATGAACACTATTGTATCTCCCATCAGTCATTTTTTCTATAGGCTAAACATACTCATATCATATAAACATTCTTCAACTAATCCTCCTAAGTCTTCGCTTCCAGACTCCAGACTTTTCACCATCTTGTTAATACTCCTCTGGACTTTCTTTAGCTTGTCATTGTATTTTTTTTTTTAAAAAAATAAAATAAATCTGTGATATTACGAAATGGACACGCTATTCCAAATGTGGTCTGATTGGAGCAGAAGAGAATAGGACAATTATTTTCCAAGATGTGGTTTCTATGCTCCCATTAAGAATAGTGTTTGCATTTTCACTCCTGGCTTGTGTTTAGTTTGTAATCACCAAGGACACCCAGATTCCCTTTATTTATGTACTTCTGCAAGCCAAATATCTCTAATCTTATACTCGTGCATTATATATTTTCTTCTTCAGGTGCATAACTTTATCTTGCTCCCTGTTCATTTCCACCCTACTCATTTCACCCCTCTACTCAACCTCTGTCTCTTTCACTGAAGCCATCCAGTTTTGCATCATCTGCAAATGTTATTTTATCTGATAATCAGAGTCCAGGGAAGAGCCCTGTATCATTCCACTCAAAACCTCTCTCCAAGCTGAAATGGAGTCCATCTAACAGTACTATTCCCTGGCCCATAATTTATTATTTCACTAAGGAGAATATAATGAGATTGAAGCTCTTGTTAAGATCCAGGAACATCTATGGCATTCCCTTGATCTAAGCTAGTAAATCTATGAAAGAAAGAGATAAAGTTAGTCTGACATGATTTCAATAAACCCAGGCTGGCTCCAGTTAATTTGAGCATACTTAATCAAAAGCTAACAAAAGCTTCTTGATAACCTGTTCACATGCCTTGCCCAGGATAGATATCAAGTTGACAGCTTTGTAGTTTCCTGAGTTCTCTTCCATTCCTGTCTGAAAATGGGAGTGACATTTACTTTTTCTAATATTCTGTTACCTCATCAATCCTCCAGAGGTTTTCAAACATTACTAAGAGCAGTTCTGCAATCATCTTTGTTGATTCCGCCATCATATTTACAAACCAAATGAATATAAGTCTGACTACTGGTGCTTTAGTTTATGTACACTAATTATTACAAAATGGAGGAAACTAAGTCCACCCAAAAGCTATCATGATGCTTTCTTTTAAAAAACACCAATCTGCTCAGCATTTTAAAAATGTTTTCATGGTCAGGAAGGATTGCCCTCACTCAGATAAGGCTTTGTCCTCAATTATAATGCCCTTTGGCAAACTCAGCCAATATAAGAATTGTTACATAATATAAAGGAAGAAATATAAATTATATAATTGAATGTAGTACACTCAGTTTTATAGCTACTAAGATTGTTGGCCTTGCAGGTAAAAAGATAGCCTGGGAAATGATTTAAGCCTGGGAACCCAGCCCTTTGTCAGTCAACAGGAGTGCTGATTTACCACCAGTTTATCCAATACTTAGGAGCCAAAGGCTGGACAGAACAAGGAATCAATCAATGATTGATTGAACAATCAATCACCAGCCATCAACACACTAATCAACCAATAGGAAGCCACCATATAAATATGACTCCTAGAATATCCCAAAGCACATGTATTCTAGTAGGGCGAAGCTCCCTAAAGATGGGCTCCAGCATGAGTCCAAAAGCTTTTGTTGTTGTTGTTAGTTGCGAAGTTGTGTCTAACCATCGCGACCCCAAAGACAATGTTCCTCCAGGCTTTCCTGTCCTCTACCATCCTCTGGAGGCCATTTAAGCTCACGCCTACTGCTTCAGTGACTCCATCCAGCTACCTCATTCTCTGTCGTCCCTTTCTTCTTTTGCCCTCAATCTTTCCCAGCATTAGGCTCTTCTCCAGTGAGTCCTTCCTTCTCATTAAGTGGCCAAAGTATTTGAGTTTCATCTTCAGGATCTGGCCTTCTAAAGAGCAGTCAGAGTTGATCTCCTCTAGGACTGACTTGTTTGTTCACCTTGCAGTCCAAGGGAGTTGCAGGAGTCTTTTCCAGCACCATAGTTCAAAGGCCTCAATTCTTTGGCGCTCAGCCTTTCTTATGGCCAACTTTCACAGCCATACATTGCAACTGGGAAAACCATAGCCTTGACTATACATACTTTTGTTGGCAGGGTGATATCTCTGCTTTTTAGTATGCTGACTAGATTTGCCATAGCTTTCCTCCCCAGGAGCAAGCATCTTTTAATTTCTTGGCTGCAGTCCCCATCTGCGGTGATATTGTAGCCCAGAAAAATAAAATCTGTCACTACCTCCATTTCTTCCCCATCTGTTTGCCAGGATCCAAAAGCTTAGAAGAGTAACACTCTGGTCCCAGGGTCCAAGCCAGATTGGATTTTGCAGAAATATAAGTGCCTGAACAAAACTGCCCCCCCCAAAAAAAAAATCATGGAAGGCTCCACAAACATCCAATTCCAGGACAGAGAACAAAGTCAGGGTTTAGACACAGGTGGCAGGTGGCAACCATATTTATCTCTGAAGAATACTCTTTCAGAGGGCAGGCAGAGAAGGCATACTTCTTCAATTCCACAAAATGACATTTAACTGATGAGACATCTACCTACTCTGCTGGGTGAGAAGAAACTTCTGGACCCAGGCATTCCCTCAAGTAACTAAATTCTGTTTGCTTGTTTTGGTTCTATGAAGAAATTTGTGAATTCGGGAACATTTTTATAAAAGAAACAAACTACACTGAATCCTCACATACCAGCCCTAGATATAAGTCATGTGGGCATGGTTTACAATATGTTATATTTAAAAATCCCTTGGTAATTTTCTTTTGGATACTTATTAGGATTACTTTGGCCCTCAGTTCTGCTCCATCAATGGTGAAGTTATAATATTATGGCCCAAAGGTGCTTTTTCAAGAGGCAATTGGACTTTCTGCTTTTTCTTTGAAGATGTTTCACTTCTCATCCAAGAAGCTTCTTCAGCTCTCATCCAAGAAGTTTCTTCTCTCATCTAAGAAACTGAAGATGCTTCTTGGATGAGAAGCAAAATGTCTTGAAAGAAAAAACAGAAAGTCCAGTTGCCTCTTGAAAAAGCACCTTTGGGACAACCACAACTTGGATGTCTGAGAATCTCTATAGACATTTATAATATTATGAGTCTGCTTCTCTTTACTATATTTGAGCATCTGCTCTAATCCCTCTGGTGTTCTACCTTTAATTTCTTCTCTGCAGCAATTTTATTGAAATTATCTGTGAGTTATTTACTGTTTTAAATCACTACTTCCTTCTTCCACCCTCCATCTTCCTTTTTTTTTTTTTTTTTTGCCCTCTACAGATTTTTCATTAATGTGCTGGTGCTGAATTGTGCTCTCAAATTGCAAAAATCTCTTCTATAGGACTTCCTTTGGAAGATAAGGTACGTAATGAGTATATAATGAGCAAGAATATTTTCCAATTCCACATTGTCAATTCTAGCATTAATTACTTCTATGCAAACAACAACTGTTATATACTGCTATATCAGCAAACCTGCAAGCTATGAGGTAATAAGATGGATTGAGTTGACTAAAAAAAATCACTATTGAAAAACAAATTGTTGGGTTGACAAGAACTAAGACTAACAGATGAGAATATCTGAAAAAATAAGCAATGTGTTTAAATATTGTAAGATTTGGTAGCTTTTAATCAGCCACGTTACTTAATTTTAATTCCTTAATTGAAGAATTAAAGTAGTTTTTCCCCTTAATTGTGCTCAGTCTGTTCCATATAATCATGACAAAATGTTACTTAAAATGCACTGAAAAATGCATACACCAAGCAAAAATATGTCAAAAATCCCAGTAATAATAACTGAATATTTTACTGTTTCTTAATGATTTGCTGAAGAATTTGGACAGAAGCATTTTTGAGTATATGTCAATATGGATTTTGGCCAGACTAACATTTGTAAATACAAAGGGTGGGTCAGCTCTGTATGGTAACACAAACTCTATTGCTTATAACTTTGTGTGATTTTGCAACACAAATGCAAAATGTTTGAGTGTGTTCTGTGACACCATAATATCCATTTTGTCCTTTAAGCATAACCATGGTTAGGAGCAAATACCTACATGCATTTCCTTGTTCAGAGAATCCAAAAGCGAAGCATTTTACTGTTGTCCAATTCCAGAGGATCTTAAACTTTGTTGATAACACAAAAATGTTCAAGCCATTTGCTCTGTTTTATCTCATATACTTTAGGCTCTATTTTTGGATTGGGAAATGTGTTTTCAGGTGGAGGCATTCCAATTCTTCACCCTAACAATTGTGTTTATAAAAGTCCCTAGGAAAAATAAAATTTTTATTTTATAAGGGTCCCCCAGGGGGACCCTTTGTCAGGTTCGCCTGATCCGCCAGTTGCGGCCCTTTCTTGATCGGGATTCCCTGTGCACAGTCACTCATGCCCTCGTCACCTCTCGCCTTGACTACTGCAACGCTCTCTACATGGGGCTCCCCTTGAGGAGCACCCGGAGGCTCCAACTGGTCCAGAATGCAGCAGCGCGGGTAGTGACGGGAGCAGCCTGGCGCTCCCATGTAACACCGCTCCTGCGCGAGCTGCACTGGCTCCCGGTGGTCTTCCGGGTGCGCTTCAAGGTGTTGGTTATCACCTTTAAAGCGCTCCATGGCATAGGGCCTAGCTATCTTCGAGACCGCCTGCTGCCACCGACAATCTCCCATCGACCCGTGCGCTCCCACAGAGAGGGCCTCCTCGGGGTGCCATCAGCCAAACAGTGCAGGCTGGTGACCCCCAGGGGGAGGGCCTTCTCTGTGGGGGCACCTACCCTCTGGAATCAATTGCCTCCAGAGATAAGGAGAATCCAAGACCTCGGTGCCTTCCGCCGTGCCCTTAAAACCTTCCTTTTTCAGCAAGCCGGGCTGGCCTAATTTTTTAAGTGTTTTTAAGTGTTTTGTTTATTGTTTTTAATTAATGGGGCCAAATTTATATATGTATATTTTAACTGTATTTTAATATTTGTACTTGATGTTTTTACTTGGCTGTTCACCGCCCTGAGTCCTCAGGGAGAAGGGCGGTATACAAATTCAAAATAAAATAAAAAAAAAAAAAATAAAAAAAATAATTGAAAGCTTTGTTTGGGGCAGGGGTGGGTACTATTTACCTTTACTACCGGTTTGCATTGTGTGCGCATGCGCAGATCACCTATGATGACATCCAGGTCAGTGGACGGAGCCTCCCACCGGTTTTACAATCAGTTCTTGCAAACCAGTCCGAACCGGGGGCAACCCACCACTGGTTTGAGGGCTGCCTTACTAGCAACAGAAATTTTACTTTTAGCTGTTATTTTACAGCTTTTCTGCCAAGGATGATTAGGCAATAAGAACATTCTCTTTAATTCAAAGTTTGGAGCCTTTAAGCAGGAATGACTAGAAACATAGGCAGAGCAAAGGAAGCTCTACTTAGTCTACAACAAGGGATAGCAGGGCTGAAACTAAGCTCAGATCTTCATAAAACTAGACTCTTAGGGTCATTTTATACCTCCTTTCTCAAAGGTGTAAGCTCCCTTGATTTAAATAGTGCTTCTGCCCAGAAAGACTGCAGAAGTTAGTCTAGTTGAGTACAGTGAGACTAAGTTAACTTATCCAAGAGCTAAAGCATTGTTTTCCTTTAACGGACTGTATGTCCCAAAGGTGTTTTTTCAGGAGGCAACTGGAAAAAGCACCTTTGGGACAATCATGACCTGAATGACTGAGAACCTCTACAGACTAATGACCGTATGTTTTCAACTTGGGGGAATAATAGACCAACTGATGGATTAAAACAAGCTGTAAGTAGGGCTAAAGTCTTTAATAGGTGGCATTACTCATTCTTGTTCTTTTTTTACCTTTTTGTCTTTATTTGTGTCACTCTCTCCTTCTCTTCTTCTCTTCATATATCTGGTTTTCTTTACACACCACAAGCTGCCCAAAATAAAAAGGCTATTATCCAAAGCGCAGTATATGCTCCTTTAACAACTACACAGCCTTCTCTCTTGCTGCAAGGGCTAGAAGGGGTTTTTTAAGCCCCTTCTAACACTACAATGCTGTGAGCTGATTTCTTGCATAGGAAAATGAAAAATTGGTTCAAGTGGAAGTTGTGTTCTTAGAATCATGGATTATCCATATTTTAAACCAAGACAGCCTTTTCCTTCCTTCCTTCCTTCCTTCCTTCCTTCCTTCCTTCCTTCCTTCCTTCCTTCCTTTTATCTGTCCAATGGATATGGCTGAATGATTCTGGGCAGCAAACAGAACTAAAATAAAATATAAACAATTACAAATTTTACAAGAGTTAAATATTGCTTAGCACGCCCTGAGTCTCCGGAGAAGGGCGGCATATAAATCAAATTAAAAAAAAAAATGCAAAGCAGCTAAGAAACAGCAGATCTGAATCACTAAATCAGTATCCAATTAATTTTGGTCCTCCTACCTCACTTTTGTCTGTGCATTCTGTCAACAGCTCTTTAGTGCTTAGAGGTACTGTAGGAGAGCCTGTCAGCCTCCAAACATTCCAGAAAGTTCACATGGCACCTACAGCATACACTTATAAAGTGTCAGGAGTAGAATGTTAGGATCCTTTCATAGGATGCTTAAAATTAATTTGGATTGTTAGCCCACTTCATACAGTATTATCTATTCCAGTGGTCGAAGGCTGTACAAACATTCATTTCCCACTGACTGCTATTTTATCCTCCATCTAGAAAGTTAAATGGGTGATAGGAAGCCAGCAATTAGATAAGGTAACATAACATATGGCACAAAATTAAGTCTGCATGCACCCAAGCATAAACACTGTAAAGCTCCCCAAAGAAATCAAAACGTGCAGTTGAATGTTCAACAAAACAAATAGTCATGGATGGAATAAGATGAGAAGAAAAGCAACATTCTGTACACGTAAAGACTAAAAATATTGCTGGTGAATTTTGTATTAAATTTGTAACTCTATTTTGAAATATCTGTTAGAGATACTTTGAATTGTACTTAATTTCGGTATCTGATTGGTGCAAGTTGATGAAATATAATAACTTGTAATTGTTTCAGTAAACTTGTTCAGTCTCTGGCCAGGGTAAATATTTCAGCTAGCTAAATCATTATATTGCACAAACACTACATAGATTACACATAGATAGAACCCTTGAAGTTGATTAGGAAAAACAGGAGGTTAAGAGCTGGAAGTCCATAATTAAAACAGTCTATTAGTCCTTCTTTCAATGATGTTTTTTTTTTTTTTGAAATTATTCCCTAGTGATGTAGTGTAAGTTTTTACAACACATCCTTTCTTTTCTGTATATATTTTTTTGTGTTAATTTATTTATTTATGATCACCTCGTCAACTCAAGAAGTGCTCCTCCCTGTAAAACTATAAAAATAAACCCTCTACCATAGTTACCTACACTTATTGTGGTGAAAAACACAAGATATATTTAAAATAAAAGAGGCCATTTTCTGCCTAAAAATGATAAGCATAGCTTTTCCTGTATTCTTTTAATTTCTACAGAAATTATACCATGAAAGAGGCTGAAAGTGGAAGAAAAAGCAATGTCCATTTCACACAGAGGAATGCATTTCTAGAAAAAGAATAGACCACTACTATTAAATTTAACAAGTTTTGTTTAATTTGTGCTATATTTACAAACAAATGAAACACATTAAATTTGGCTATTGCCTGGGCCCACCAACTTATTCCTGGCCTCTTTCATTTTTAAAAGGCAGTCAGTAAAAAAAAATAATAATTAACACTTGATCAAAACCATGATTGCATTTATTCAAGCAACTTTTCCTCAACATAGAGAATATGAAGATAAATAAATCTCAAGCATCTCGATCTTGAATGGTCAAATTTCAAGCACACCTGAAAAAAAAAATCTGGAAAGGTTTCATCCGTTTTTAATTCATACCATAAATTTAAGCAGAATTGATTTGAAAATAATATAATTAACATGGATTTCTAAAAAAAAAAAAAAACCAACAACGACAACAACACTTGGATGTGAAAGTTTTGTGAAGTTCCTGAGAATTCCTTATTGCAGACAGATTTTCCTCAAATGACAATTCACAAACATTTATGGATTAAAGGATGTGACAGTAAAATTGACATGGAAAGTAGTTTATATGTCTGGGCAAAATATGCCCTAAAGAATTGCTAGAACATTCTTTGCCCTACAACAAAGGACTGACATCTTTATCTGCAGCACACATTGATATGTTGAGAGGGACGATTTCCAGTTCAGTGGTTTTTTGTAATATTTTATAAGAAATGCTGGTGTTGTGTGATGGTTAACAGTCATATTGAGTTATCTGGAAGGAGAACAAGAGAGGTTTTTTACAGTAGTTGATTGAATTATGCACTGAAAATGTAATCTGCTGAATATATGCATTAGCTAAATAATAAGCAGATATAGGTTTTTGGTTCAAAAGGTATTCTGACTTGCAAGATATTTAAATATGTTCTGGGTGGTACTCTGGAGATTGAAAATGCTACTGCATAAAATTGCCAATTTTATACTTTCTTGCAAACTCAGGGCCAATAATTGTGGGCGCCCATAATCAGTTTAGGTTGCCAGATCTTTCAGAGAATGCAGAGAAAATGGTTTATTGCACTGAATAAATGTGTTGAGCAGTGAATTTGTATTCATCTTTTCCAACAGCACAATCTGCAACAATGCTACTATGTTCAAACCAATCTATGAGTGCTTTTGATAAATAATGGGTACCACCTATTGTGGGCAGCATCTCCAGATTAAGCTGTATGGAAAGAAATAAGAGATATGAAGGATATATCTATCTGGGGTTGTAATTCCCATTAATTTCAGTGGAGACTGCAAGGGAGATATCTTTGCCTGTTTCATCCTTTAAAGAATTATGGAAAGTGATAATTCTGAAAAGGAAACACTTCTACTATCTGCTCAAGATAGGAACACTGGCCAAATTTCAATAGCAAGGAAATGCAGAACAACATTTTCTACTCTGAATTTGGAGAGAGCTCTATTGTCTAAATAATGAGGCCTGCCACATTGTTCTTTTTACCATTTGCTAATCGTTCCCAATGTTTTCCCCATATTTTCCATCTGCAGGTCTCAACACATTTGGCATAGTGTTATATATATATAAGTCTCTCTGCAAGACTGGATAAACTTTTTCCCCCCAGAACTTCTAATGCTCTATGAATTAATAAACAATCATTTCGCCTTTCTCCACAGGCAGAAACAAATCATCTAGCATTACCATCTACACATACAACACAGAATCCATCATTTATGCACATGCACTTGAGTATATTTCTCTGGTGGCTTCCAAAACATTTCTCCCAGTAGTACACTAATGTAATGGTTGCAAGCAATGATTCATTTTTTAAAACAAATTCATTTTAACAAATGCAATGGGAAGCCTCTAAAGCCTTCTGTGCGCTATGGTATCAGATTAGCATTGCAGCGTGAACTCTGTGAAAGCAGCATTCTAATCAGTCCCACGAAGCATGTTATCCTCAGACTGCATGACAGCAAACCTTGGGAGAACAGTATTTCATCATATTGGGATGCCAGGGCTTCTTTTCCTAGCTGGACTGAATGAAATACTTCAGGGAGGTGGGACAGCATGGTAGGCAGTTCCTCCTAAGAGAAAACAGATCCCCATAAACACATAAAGAACTCACTAGCACACAAGTTTCTTCTATCTCCAAAGCAAAGGAAAGAAGTACAAGGTTTTGGGTTTTTCTTCTGAGAGTGTAGATGAATTAGAGGTTTGGTTATTTTACCTCACAGCATTAGCATGCAGACAACATCATGTGACTAGCAAGAACCTATGAGGCAGGGGAAAATCAGCATTTTCAATATTCAATGGTTAATTCATCAAATTGTTTCAGAATGCAACAGAAGTACTTTAGCCTGGAATACTGTGAGTTCATTATCATTTACTGCTTTTAGTTCAGCATCCCATTACCTTCCTATAGTACAGAATATCAATAATTTAGTTGTTTTGACTTTCAACTTTTCAGCTTAAGTCAATTATTGGCTTCCAGCAGTTTTGACTTTCAACATTTGGTCACTTTTTACAATTAGGCTACGTGTAAATAACTATTGGGATGAAATCAAAGTAAATCTGAGTTGCATATCAGTTGTATAGGCCTACTACAGACCATACCTGTGCTATCACACTTAAATCTATCACCTTCAAATAGTCACTACATTTCCTGGTGGTGAAGCAGGTATTTGTTTTTGGAATATCATTTGCCCAAGAACACACACATTTTAAGAGGCCAATTGGAGGAAGAGGTGTCAGTAATACTTGAGAAATTGATAACTTTTCAGTTAAATATTTTTCAAAGTTCCACGGGATATGACAATGGAATTTTAAGAAAATTTGTGGACACTTGCATGATGAACATTATATTCCATAATTGTTTCTAAAATTATTACCTGCCAACCTGTTGCTTTTCAGAATTATAATGGAATTCTAGAATTCTCAGGCAGCAAGCAAGGTCCACTGAATTCAATAGACTGTTTTCCTGACCAAATTATTTGTCTTTTTCTTCTCAGAGGCTTTTGAAGAGGAACCCCTGACTTCATAATTACTGCAGCATTTTGCAATGTACAATTTGCCTTAGGGATGAATCCCATTCAGTCAATGAAGATCTTTAAGTAGACTTCAGTGGAGTCTCTTAGTTGGCAAGTCATTTAATTAACACTTGTAATGTGAGACTAAAACTGGGAAAAAAAGTGTCTATTTGGAGACTTTAAAAAAAATATTTTAAGAAAATAGCAAACATGTCTAATAAGACCTGCATTTGACTCTTGCCAACCTGAATTCCATTTCTTTAATGTGTCAGACTGTTACTTGCCTTTACAAACAATAATTTTAAAATATTGGGATACAAAAGAACAAAAACTTCATGACAGGGGTCATGAAGTATATGTACACTTGTGAGGGGGTTTTTTTAGTCCTAAAATAGAATATATTGTTTAGAAGAATTAAAAAGTTTTGTATATTACTATAGTAACTAGAAGTTCATAATAAAGTTTGAAAATGATATTGTTAAGAAAAAAATAATACAATAGAGTGCACCATATCAGGTGAGAGCAGTGGACATTTCTAATGTAAAAAAGATGTTGAGACTCTAGAAAGAGTGCAAAGAAGAGCAACAAAGATGATTAGGGGACTGGAGGCTAAAACATATGAAGAACGGCTGCAGGAACTGGATATGTCTAGTTTAATGAAAAGAAGGACTGGGGAGACATGATAGCAGTGTTCCAATACCTCAGAGGCTGCTACAAAGAAGAGGGAGTCAAGCTATTCTCCAAAGCACCTGAGGGCAGGACAAGAAGCAATGGGTGGAAGCTAATCAAGGAGAGAAGCAACCTAGAACTAAGGAGAAATTTCCTGACAGTTAGAACAATTAATCAGTGGAACAACTTGCCTCCAGAAGTTGTGAATGCTCCAACACTGGAAGTTTTTAAGAAGATGTCGGATAATCATTTGTCGGGAGTGGTATAGGGTTTCCTGCCTAAGTAGGGGGTTGGACTAGAAGACCTCCAAGGTCGCTTCCAACTCTGCTATTCTATTCTATTCTATTCTATTCTATTCTATTCTATTCTATTCTATTCTATTCTATTCTATTCTATCCATGCAAACTTTGGAAAAAACATTAGAGAATCATAGCAGAACAGCAAGGTGATAATGCCGCCTATTGGACACATTGTAGTTTCCAATGTTTGGCCTGTGGCAAAGAATGTAGGATCAAATGGTTTGAAATTAGATCATATATGGCACACTTTATTATTTTCTAATGTGAGGAAATTGAATTCAAGCAAAAACCAAACAACAATCACCTTCCTCACCCCCCACACCCCCACATTAATGGAATTTCAGCTCTCCCACAGAACTGGAAATAAGTCAGCTCATCTCCCTAGCGCTGCTCTTATTGTGAGGATACAGAGGTTCCAGAGCTATTTTCAAACTGGTACACAATCCACATGCAGGCTAGACTTGGCATTTTCATGCTACTATCTTTTGCAGTTAAATTATTAGGAGCCCCTATGAGATGTGTTTAGAGAATATTACTAACCAAAATATTGCCATAGTCTTTCTTTTTTCCCTTCTTCAGTCAGAATGGAAACAAGACTAGTTTTCAATAAAAATTAGTATCATTTTATACATGAGCAGAGGAAGAATGATTATGGCTTACTAAGACAACAATCTTTCCTATGGATATTAAATTTAAATTGAGATGAGACAGCTGGGAGACTGCATTGTAGTCCAGCTTTATTACAATATTCAAAATATTTCATTCTCTAATGCAGAGGTGGGCAACTATGGCCCTTTTATGACTTGTGGACTTCAATTCCCAGAATTCCTGAGCTAAAATGGCTGGCTCAGGAATTCTGGAAGTTGAAGTCCACAAGTCATAAAAGGGCCATAGTTGCCCACCCCTGCTCTAATGGGATCCATAAATTACTTAACATAGAATAACCTATCTTTTAACATGTTTTAGCTATGTGCTTTACATATATGCTAATAAAATATAGGCAGTGGTGGGATTCAGCCAGTTTGGGCCAGTTTGGGCCAGTTTGGGCCAGTTTGGGCGAACCGGTAGTTAAATTGCTGGCTGGCCCCTCCCCTCCCCTCCCCATGCGCCCCATTTTGGCTCCCAGGTAAGTGCTGGGAGGCCTACTAGGCCCAAATGGGGTTCAGGGGGATGCAGTGTGGGCCCCCACAGCTCATTTTTTTCTCCCAGGAGGTTGCAGGGAGGCCTACTAGACTAAGGTGACCAGATTTTAACATTGGTAAAGAGGGACATTGTGGGCGTGGCTTATTTTGTGGGCGTGGCTAGCTGGTCATGTGACTGGGTGGGCGTGGCTAGCTGGTCATGTGACTGGGTGGGTGTGGCTAGCTGGTCATGTGACCGGGTGGCCATGGCTATGTGGATAGGGTAAGGTGAACAGATTTTAACATTGGTAAGAGGGACACCATTGTGGGCATGGCTTATTGTGTGGGCATGGCTTGGAGGCCATGTGACTGGGTGGGCGTGGCTAGCTGGTCATGTGACCGGGTGGCCATGGCTATGTGTATAGGGACTACTCAGAGGGCTGGAATGTCATTTCTGACAGGTCCTCACACTTTTGACTGGTCCTCACACTTATGACCATCCTCACATTTATGCCCATGCAGCATTCTTAACAACCATGTCACTCATTTCACAACTGCTTCTCTTCACCATGGTGACAAGATAGGGCAAAAAACGTAAAATGTGAGGACAGTCGTAAGTTCGAGGACTGGTCAAAAGTGCAAGGACCAGTCAAAAATAACTTTTTCAGCCCTCTGAGTAGTCCATATGCACAAAAGGACTAACCAGAGGGCTGAAAAAAGTCATTTCTGACAGGTCCTCGCACTTTTGATTGGTCCTCACACTTATGACCATCCTCACATTTATGCCCGTACAGCATTCTTAACAACCATGTCACTCATTTCACAACTGCTTCTCTTCACCATGATGACAAGATAGGGCAAAAATGTAAAATGTGAGGACAGTCGTAAGTTCGAGGACTGGTCAAAAGTGTGAGTAATAGAGAGGGATGAAGGAAGGGAAGGGAAATTAGAGTAGGAGTGAAGGTAAGAGAGGGAGGAAGAGAGGAGGAGAAGGAGAAAGGAAGAGGAAATAGGGAGGAGAAGAAGAGGGTGGGGGGAAGAGAAAGTAAGAAGGAAAGAAAAGAGAGGTGGTAGGTTTGAGGAGAAAGATTGCTGTACAATAAAAAAGATGAAAGGGAAGAAAGCCAACCCCAAACAAATATAAAGATATTAAGATAAAGAATGAATTGTTAAACTTTAAAGAATAAAAGAGAACAAATATGAATAAATAGCAATAATTAGAAACACACATACAAACATACAATGTATTTTCTTTGAACAGAATATTTGGCTGGTTCACAAATTTAAACAGTGTTTAGTCATTTCAATTAAATTTACAATTTCTATATTTCCTTTTTGCCATATTTATTCCTCATCTATTTTTTTAAAAAAACAATATTACCCTTCATCCTCATCTCTAATCTTAATCAAATTCAATTTTTCCCTTCTATTCTATATTATACCCCTTCCCATTGTCATCTATTTTTATATCCATCCTCACATTGGTTAATTATGTAATTATGTAATACAGTTGTTTAATACAAATTCAACATTTTAATATAAATCAATTAGTTATATAACTATCTTTTTTGTATATTAATGAATATGAACATGAATATTCCAATTATTTCCATGCAATCCAATTTCTTACAAATCAATTAATTATACTTACCAATAATAATAAACCAAATAATTTCCCCCATATATTCCTCCAAACCACAACTTAACCATTTCTGCTTTCAACACAGTATACAATTAATAGTATCTCAATTATTACAATTCCCTAGTTAAAAAGAGCTTTTTTTTCTTTTGTGTTTTAAAATCTTGAACTCTCCTCTTTTGCCCTAAATAATTTCCCATTGTTTCCACCTACCTTTTTTGGTGAGGAAAAGGAAAATAAATCTGCTGCCTAATTTTCCAACGTTGCAAGCAAACAGCAAAGCCAACAGCCTGTTTTACTTTCAATTTCGTTTTGAGCTTGGTTTGCACAAAGAGAAAAAAAAAACTGCTGAGCAATTTAGCAAGAGAGAGCCCTGCGCAAATCAGCTGAGAGGGAGAAGCCGAGCTAATCAACGTAGGGCGGCCCTTTGAAGCCCTGCGGCAAGAGTTTAAACAGGTTTTTTCCCTCTAGCCATCAGCCGGGACTCAGGAGGCAGAATGAAAAATCGGGACTTTTTTAAAACACCGCGGGACGCGGGACAAATTGCTCAAAAGCGGGACTGTCCCGCCAAAAGCGAGACGTCTGGTCACCTTATACTAGACCCAAAATGGGGCAAGGGGGCAGCGCCACTCCCCCACAGCCCATTTTTTCTCCCAGGGGGGTGTAGGAGGCTGTGTGCCGCCTGTCACACCCCTGGCCACGTCCACCATGGCCACGCCCACCCAGCCAGTCATTCGAGCAGAGAACTGGTTGTTAAATTATTTGAATATAGGGTTACATACTGTATACCAGACATGCTTCAGTTATATTTTAAAGGATTTCCACCCCCACCCTCGGCTCTTCAATCCAATCTTAATTTATGCTTGGAAGTGGGATACTAATTATGTAATCAGCAATCATATCATAGGACAGTATGCAGAAGCTTTGGTATGTAGAAAAGGGAGATCAAAACCATTTGATTCTCTGCTTCCTGCAGGCCAGTGGTAGTATTAATGGATGCTTTGAAGTGCTCAGTCAGCCAGCACAGACAGGTATAATGACTGAAGGCTAGCTATTGATAAATAGGAAATTGAACTTAGTGACCAGGGTTGCTGGACTATCTCAAAAAAAGTTCCACAGTCTTAGAATGCTCCTTGAATCTCAGCTGTTTCTGAAGAGTTTGGAGAATTCAGCACATGTAGAACAAAAACACTTTAGAAGTATGGAGATCATCATTTCTTTCAAGGTACATCAATTTTAACTTTTTTTTTTTTTTTTTTTTTTTACAAAGCAGAATCAATATCCAGACTGAAAAGGGGAAAATATCCCAGCACAAATAAAAACTTGTGAAATAAAAGCACATAGTTGAAAAGGTAGAAAACTTTATCAGAGTCCAAAGAAGCAAGTATGAATACAAATTAGTCCTCTTATGTTATGCCTTTTTCCAGTCTTCTATTTCTCCCAAAACAGCTATACTGGACAATTTCAAACTATACTTAAAAGGGAACAAGATTGTAATTCCCCCATTCAAAAGCATTGCCACGCTAGTTTACCATTGAGATCCTAAGACCCACACAATGTGAAAGAAAATCAAGAGTTTGGTAGCACCTTTTTCAGCTAAGAAACTTTGCTGAAAAGCATAAACAGCTTGCATATTTTATTAAAATTTCTTAGTAGGAAAAGGTGCTATCAGACTCCTGATTTTTTTGCCACCATAGACTAACACAACTCTCCTCTTATAATATCCACTAGTGATGAAATTTCTGATGGCCAAAGAGAAGTCAGATGACTCTAAGACAGAATTTTAGAAAACAGTTCTCTAACATTCAGTCAAGTATAATATTGCTACTTCCTTTTCAGCAAGCAGAGATGTATACCGTTGAGAGAATGTGAGCCTTTATAAAGTTAGTTTGCTCTCCCTGTGGCCTTTTTATCTCTAGGGCAACTATCAGAAAGGAATGAACTACATTCTACTCCACAGTCTATGCTGACAGCTTCAATAGTGACTGATAGTCTGGCATGCTGGTGGTATGTATGGCTGACAACTTCCTAGTGCATCATAACCCAGCAGTAAACTAGATGTGTCTTTAGAAGGTGAGTCTTTGATGATAAAGAGGGGAGATGGAACTGATCAGTGTGCGAAGGTTCCCAGAACAATTTCATTTAGCTCATTAGCCTCTCTATACATCACTGGTCAAACAAACTTGCTGTCCATTTTTATAGCACAAATTTTCAAAGGGTTTCTAAACTTCTGGGGTGGGGGGGGCTTTACTTCTTGGAAGAAAAAAATATATAATTTTGAATATGATCCAAAGTGTAATCAGCTTTAGAAACCCAGCAAATATCTTCTTTAATCTACCATTGCTATCATTGCCTACTTCACATCTTCTCTCTAAGTATTGTCCCCTAGAAAATCAAAGTGATTTCTGATCAATTAGCTGACCTTGGCTGATTCCATATTAAAATAAGCAGGGTCAGATCTCTTTACTATTTGGATGGAAGGCTATGAGAACATGATAGATGTATGTATGTATGTATGTATGTATGTATGGATGGATGGATGGATGGATGGATGGATGGATGGATCATGGATGGAAGGAAGGATTGGATGGGAGGAAGGGAGGGAAGAAGGAAGGAAAGAGAAAGAAAGAAAGAAAGAAAG
This sequence comes from Pituophis catenifer annectens, assembly GCF_029215685.1. NCBI lineage: Eukaryota > Metazoa > Chordata > Lepidosauria > Squamata > Colubridae > Pituophis > Pituophis catenifer. The sequence goes on along the minus strand of NW_027256881.1, from coordinate 75,142,144 downwards.
AAAGAAAGAAAGAAAGAAAGAAAAAAAGAAGGAAAGAAAGAAAGAAAAAAGGAAATTGTAAGCCATTTCTCTATTGTGCCAAAAGAAAAGCCCACAGATATGACCACATTCTCATTAGAAATTGTGCTCATCTCCAATAAATTCTTTATTTAATTTTGCTTATTTAAAAAATTCATCCATTAATGATGATACATGATATTCTACTGCCCACATGGTAAAATATTAGGGTTTTGTCTTCTGGTTGGAATGTTTATGTTACCATTTTAATGGCTTTGTCTTTGAAAAACTATCTCATATAAACTGAATTATGAATGATCTAAACTAACTAGCCTGATATGTATATATATTGGTAAAATACTAGCAACAATTATAAGCTATGTTTAAGATGTTTTGATAATTGAATCAACACTCAGTGGTTGGATGGCTTCCCTTTTTCAGGTAGGACCAGTATATTGGACTGTACTGAATTGTTGGAAACTCCAAAGGATTAACTAATTTGATGTTCTGTTGGTTCTGAAGAATGCAAAGAGTATTTCATTGTCTCATTTTCTGAATAACAGAAACTGATAAACTGGTGATAGCCATTGATTAGCTCATGGTAATCCCCAGGAATTAGCTGGTCTGCTGATGTTTGCATACCAGACAGTTGTATTGAAGGAGCAGTACTTGCACTGATTTTGTGACTCTGTGGTGGATTTAGGAACCACATGTTTTCAGTGTCATACTTTATCACAGACATCCGTATAGAGATGGTGTTCCTAGATAGTTATAATGGTAATGGTTTGTAGAGAAAGAGATGTTTCTGGCAACTGAAGTCCCAGCCCGTATAGATGTTGCTAAAATGATGAGATTTGCACTATGCTTTTAAGACTACTGTACTACTCAAAGAAGCATCTCATGTCATTCAGGTATAAAGTGTCACTGTCTTTGCCAGCCAGGGCAAGAAGTTAGTGACTTTGAGACTTGGTGTGAGAGTCTACTACCTTATAATGCTTGCCATAACAGAAAGACAGGCAGGCAGGCAGGCAGGCAAATCAGTAGGTAAACTGACTCAATTAATGGGGATTGAAAGTATTTAACTTTGGATAAATTATGCTCAGTATTTTCTTCAACTCTGATATACAATATACAATTTTGTTTAGCAAAGGGTATGGGAGAGAGACTGAGGTCAAGTATTGAGGTACAGATTCCAATACATTCCATCTTAGATTTTGTTGCTTACTGAAATGAACACTTTTTTCATTAAAATTGTAGGATTCAAACATGTTTTGCTTTGAACTGGACCATTTCTATATATGTGCGAGACATGACGGCTTGACTCCATTTATTCAGATCACCTCACTAATGATTACATACTCCTCATCGCTAGGCTACAACGTACCGATAATAAAAATGACAACCTAGTTGCTTTTCTTTTTTCCTTCTTGGCAGAAAAGGGCAGATGTATCTCTGTGCGATATGCTTGAGAAACCACATATTTCCATGGCCAGCTCCTCAGTACTTTTCTTCTTTAAAAATGTTGTCCTTTTCTTATTAATTAAATGGAAAATGCCCCGAGCCAGTGATTGAATTCTCCACAAGCAACTGCTTTAAAGTGATCAAGATTGATCAAAGTAAAAAGAACAAGTTGTGCTGGCCCTTTTCACACAAATGATTTAACTCCAGAAAGGTTTTGATCAAATTAAGTGGGCGATCTAAATAACCTGTGATCAAATTAAGTGGAGGGTGAAGCGAGCCAATATCAATTGTATATATAGTCAGAGGAAAGACAGCAAAGTACACACTTACAAAGGCCACTGAACAAGGCAAGCATAACAAAACTCAAATGATCGGAAGGTGGCTGGCAGCTATAAAATGAATATAAATAAAATTGGGAGAGGACACTAATCAACAATATTAGTTAACTATATTAGAAAATATGCCTGAAAATAATTCAGGATATTAACCACAATTTAACAGTCTTACACAAAGTACTTTAGGGAAACACACATAAAACATTGCTATCAAAGCCCTCCTGCAGTGTTATTCTCTTATGTGTATGGAGACAAATGTATCATCTGAAATCACTATAATAGTATTTTCTAGTGTCTTTCATTCACTGGCTGTAAATGAAATGGAATATAGAGAAAAGGAAGGTAAATCCATCAGTTTCATCAGTGGTGAAATCCAATTTTTTTTTACTACCGGTTCTTGGTGGGCATGGCTTGGTGGGCACGGCAGGGGAAGGATACTGCAAAATCTCCATTCCCACCCCACTCCAGGGGAAGGATACTGCAAAATCCCCATTCCTTCCCCACTCCTGGGGGAAGGATATTGCAAAATCTCCATTCCCACCCCACTCTGGGGCCAGCCAGAGGTGACATTTGCCGGTTCTCCGAACTACTCAAAATTTCCACTACCGGTTCTCCAGAACCTGTCCAGTTTTCACCCTTGAGTTTCATTCTTACTCAGTTTTCCATTTTCACAACCATAATATTATTTATTTATTTATTTATTTATTTATTCAAATTTCTATACCGCCCTTCTCCTTTCGGACTCAGGGCGGTGAACAGCCAAGATAAAAACATCTATACAAAACATCACAGTTAAAAAATAAAGTTAAAATAATTTATAAATTTGGCCCATAATTTAAAACTTGTCGATTAAAATCAATATTAAAATTTTAAAAACTAACCCTAAAATCAAGACAGACCGGCTAACTGGAAAAAATGAGTTTTTAGGGCCCGACGAAAAATCCGAAGGTCGGAGATCACTCGTATCTCTGGGGGTAGATTGTTCCATAGGGTAGGTGCCACCACAGAGAAGGCTCTCCTCCTGGGGGTCGTCAGCCGGCATTGTCTGGCCGACAGCACCCTGAGGAGGCCCTCTCTGTGGGAGCGAACCGGCCGGTGGGAGGCTATTGGTGGCAGAAGGCGGTCCCATAAGTACCCTGGCCCTAAGCCATGGAGCGCTTTAAAGGTGATCACCAACACCTTGAAGCGCACCCGGAAGTCCACCGGAAGCCAATGCAGCTCGCGCAGGAGAGGAGTCACATGGGAGCGCCCCATCGCTCCCATAATCCCCCGCGCAGCCGCATTCTGCACCAGTTGGAGCCTCCGGGTGTACCCCAAGGGGAGCCCCATAATATTAACCCTAGCATCTACATTACTATTTTACTTTTAGTACATTTCACCAGTTATCCTAATAGGTATACCTTTTCACTGATCTTCCTAATGAGCATACATTTTCCCCAGTTGAGAAAGATAAGGAAGGAGAGAAAAAGAGAGACTTTCATATTTTAACTAAATATGTACCTTTGTTCTGTGCAAACTGTCAAAGAGTTCTTTAAAAAAAGGGTGTATGAGAGCAGATGTGCATTATGACTGGATTGGGGAATTATGGTTTCGGAAGATGTAAATCAGATAAATTCATTCAAAAATGTATATAGAATGACTTGAAAAAATGGATAAATAGGAATTCAGCTATCTATAACCTTTTAGGCTGCTTTTATTCTTAAATTATGATAAAGTCACCGCAACACCGTGAATGAGCATTCATTCTTAAAACTGTTAGAAATAGTATGAATGATAGTCACAAAAAAATCTATTTACCAGATGGAAAATTAGTATAGAGGATTCTTTCCATTTTCTCTAGTTTGACAAAGCAATTGATGTAATCTTCAGGCAAAGCCATTTCACCCTACTGGACATTTTTATTTTCTAAAAAAGGAAAAAAAGCATAATTGGATGGAAGGCCATCGGAGAAATTAGTGAAGGATATGAAGTTCATTGAAAGATCTGAACATAGGACAATCCATTTTTAATACTTAAAAGGGCAGATCTTTTAAAAAATGAACAGAAAAGAAAAAAGTAGGAAAAAAACCCACTCTAGAGTAAAAGTAATATAATTGCAGGAAGAGGAAATATGAATCCTATATGACAAAACACTAGGCAGTAGACTTATCTCTCAACAGAATGGAAATTGAGACAAGAAAAGAGAATGGGGAAGTTACTTAGAACAGAGTGAAAAAATAATTATATTACCAAGTGCCAGAGAAATTACACCAAAAGGGAGTATGAAAAAAAAATTGGATTAACAAAATAAAAGGGGTGGTGAATAAGCAGCAAAAGTACAAGAATGAGTGTTGTAAACAGAAGAATGTATATAATGTGCAGTCAGAGAAAAAGACCTGTCCAAAGAATGTAAAGAAAAAGAGCAAAGAACAGTTAAGTTGCAAAGAGGAAGATGAGATGCACATTAATTTTAAAACACTGTTTTGGAATTGAGTTAAGGCGCCAAAAAAAGGACTCTCCAGAAGAATGAATGGAATTAAAAACTATGAGGAATGTCTAGAATAAGTATTACAGAGAACTATATGGAGATTATACCTGTCCAGCCACATTATCAGAAATAACAGATCAACAGATCCATCTATCATTCTTAATTTGAAAATTCATTTGTTCAAATGATATCAAGAAAAGAGTCTGTAAAGGTTTTTTTTTTAATGTAGCATGGTATATCGAAGTGACTATCCCAATCTCATGTAATTCCTCTTAAAAGTATCAGGAATCTGAACTGGACTTATTTTTAGGGCAATGAGTTTATCAGTGGTGGGTTTCAAATTTTTTTACAACCGGTTCTGTGGGCATGGTTTCGTGGGTGTGGCATGGCTTGGTGGGCGTGGCTTGGTGGGCGTGGCAGGGGAAGGATACTGTAAAATCTCCATTCCCACCCCACTCCAGGGGAAGGATACTGTAAAATCTCCATTCCCTTTCCAATCCAGGGGAAGGTTACTGCAAAATCCCCATTTCCTCCCGATCAGCTGTGACTCAGAATAGATAGGGGCAGGGTCAGTCAGAGGTGGTATTTACCGGTTCTCCAAACTACTCAAAATTTGCACTGCTGGTTCTCCAGAACTGGTCAGAACTTGCTGAAACCAACCTCTGGGGTTTATGTTGTGAAAGTAACTATAGCGCAGAATATCCCAGAGGTGCTTTTTCAGGAGGCAATTGGACTTTCTTATTTTTTCTTTGAAGATCTTTCACTTCTCATCCAAGAAGCTTCTTCATCTTTGACAGGATAGTGGGAATGGAAGAGCTGAAGAAGAAAAAACAAGAAAGTCCAGTTGCCTCCTGAAAAAACACCTTTGGGACAACCATGACCTGGATTATTGAGAATCTCTACAGACTTATAGTGCAGAGTAACTGTGTCATATAAGAAATATTTATTTTTTTTCTCTACAGAAGTTTTCCTTCCTCATGGCTCAAAGGTCACTGCTATTGTTACTGCTAGCTTTACAAACAAAAATAAGCGATCTTCAAGAGTAAAGGTGCAAGCCATTTTCAGTCAGGAAAGAAAGGGATGTATTCTATCGATAAATGATCCATTTCAGAAGGGAGGGCATTAAAATGGATAAGACAGACCCAGGATGACAGATGGAGCTGACGTCAGTCTGTCTGAGCAATTATGGAAAGCTGACTATTCCTATTTGCATTTGGTTTCGGAAAATTATGTTCACATTGTTGCTTTGTATGTAATTTCAAGACAAAAAGAAAGTGAAGAATTAAAGCCAATTGAATATTTAATTGCTCAATCTTCCAGAGAGCTTCGGTGAAGCAGTACTTTAATGATTTTTGTGTTCATGCTGTGTGCACTTTTTGGCAGTTTCTGTTCAAATATCTTCTACTAATAGAGTTGCGTTACATTTTCTACAGCTTACTACTTATTCATCCAAGCTAAATCTGTGATGCACATGAGCAACTAAGATGATCAAAGGCCTGGAGACGAAAACATATGAAGAACGGCTGCAGGATTTGGGTCTGGCTCGTCTAAAGAAAAGAAGAATTAGGGGTGACATGATAGCAGTATTCCAGTATTTGAGGGGCTGCCACAAAGAAGAGAGGGTCAAATTATTCTCTAAAGCGCCAGAGAGGACAAGAAAAAATGGTTGGAAACTGATCAAAGAGAGAAGCAACCTGGAATTAAGGACAAGCTTCCTAACAGTGAGAACAATTAACCAGTGGAACAGTTTGCCTTTAGAAATCATGGGTGCTCCATCGCTGGAGATTTTTAAAAAGAGACTGGACAGTCACTTGTCTGAAAAGGTATAGGTTCTCCTGCTTGATCTGAGAGCTGGACTAGAAGACCTCCAAAATCCCTTCCAGCTCTATTCTATTCTATTCTATTCTATTCTATTCTATTCTATTCTATTCTATTCTATTCTATTCTATTCTATTCTATTCTATTCTATTCTATTCTATTCTATTCTACTCTACTCTACTCTACTCTACTCTACTCTACTCTACTCTATTCATATAGAGTTCAATGGGGTAGTGGTGTAGGAGACTATTGTAAATTGGAAGAGGAATATCATGATCGTTGTTGCTCTTTCAGCTCTTCCCACCATTCTTACTGACTCTAGTTAAAATAACTACCAATCAGATAGTGGGTGGAGAGCCATCTAAAAAGTTTCCATTTTTTCCAGGTTTTGTGAACATTTTGAGTGTTTGCATACTTGGAATTAGGCAACTGGGGCAGATCAAGATTCTATTGGAGATTTTCATAAATCTGATATTAAGATTCATAGAATAGTGGCCTGCTATCATACTGAGATTATGTAGCCATAATAAAAACTATGACAGATCACAGTGTCTTAGGCATGTGATGAAACACATTATGACAGAACTCACTCAATTTATGAACTTAAAAACTTGCATGAAGCCACAAGTATGTAAAGGTGGGATTTATGTCATGATGTCACCATGGGTATGTGTTATATTTTTCCATCAATATGATGAAGTGCAATTGTGTATACATTTTGTATTTAATAGCTTCAACTGGACACCTGGACATTAGTTTAGCGATGAAGGCAGTCTCTTTTGTTTTCATGATATTAATTTTTCTGGCCAATTGTTTTAGTTTTAAGCTACATGAATTCTATAAAACATGTATATTTATTATGATGGACCTTTTAATAAAAGGTTTAAAAATATTGAGTTTCCAATTTATCATGGTTTTAATATTCATTGCATATCATTTTCAAATGGCTTCCAATTTCCAACCCATCCACACTCTTATTATGGAGATAACAATTGTTTTACAGAAACAGATTCATCATCGATTTTGGTACTGTTGAAAAGCTACCTAATTTTTCCAAGTGTTAGTCAGAGGCATGAGTATGGAATCTGGTTTAATTAATTCTTTTAATATATTGGCTGGTTTTAAATAAAAGAAAGAAGTAGTAATTGAGAATAAATAATTCAAGAATATAAATTAAGGAGGGAGACATTAACTGTCATGATAGAATAGCTATAATTCTTGCTCAAGGCACCAGGTGATTAGTGAGAAAGAGCAAAGCAACTATTTGGGAATGAAGCTAAAGTTTTTCCCTTGCAAATGTACTTTAATGTAGTTCAAATTACTTTCTAAAAACTTCACAGGAATAGGTATAATTTTAATTCTACCCAAACCTTTTGTAATGTTGAACACGAGTTCTCTTGGATGTTATTATTTATAAATTCAATCCCAACCCCCAGAGTTGCATCTCTGTGAGAATTGCTGCCTACTTCCAATGTATACATTTCTAGACTATTTGTAAGTTAACTTTCCATTGCATTTTTATGCTTAGTTTTCTTATTTATATGTGTTACAATGTATTTTCTCTTACCTTTATATTTGGAGTTATATTTTGGAAGTATGAAACCCAGCAACATTCTGAAAAAGTAGATTTTAACATACATCAGTCTTCCATATTCCCAAAATCAGCACATTTGTCTAACAATTCTAAAAGATGCAGTTTCTCATCCATCTCTGTTATTGTTTTGCTTAAAAAAATTGCTCAGCTTTAGTACTAGACATAGTCTTTTCAAAATGTTACTCAGATGCAAAGTATTTTATTTTGTAACATCAAATTGATTGTAAAATGCTTGAGGATAAGACACCCAGCCAAGCTTGAATGAACTTGAAAAAACTGAGCAAGACCACACTTAATATTTGAATGGGGGATCACCAGGAAACCCTGGGAGAGGAGGAGGAGGAGGAGGAGGAGAGATGAGGATGGCCACTCTACCCAAAGAATCACTGATTCAATACAAAGAAAGAATGAGGATTTATTCACCTAGTGACAAAATACTTGAGTACAACTCAAAGACAACTTTATCCTTACCAGGTTAAAAAAAAAAAAAGAATATTTCCTTAAGCACTTTCCCAGGTTGAAAAGAGCTGATATGCATAACCTAATAAATTCATAACACAGGCGAGATGAAAAAAAAAATTCCAACTCAGAGCAGGTACATTGTTGAAAAGCAAATGTGAGCGGTTAGAGCCATGATGGCGAACCTACGGCACACCTGCCAGAGGTGGCACACAGAGCCCTCTCTGTGGGCATGCGTGCGGTCACCAGCAGCTCTTCTGGTTTCCAACATGCATGCCAGCCAGCTGGTCTTTGCAGGTGCTGGAGTGCCTGAAAACACCCAAAAAATGGCCCAAAAACCGACCTGAAAACGGCCCAAAAAATTATTTGAAAACAGCCCGGAAAATGGCCAAAAAACAAGCATGTGCATGCTGGCCAGCTCGTTGTCTGGTTTCCAGCACTCCAGTGCACGCACATGCATACAGGTTCCAGTTTCGGCACTTGGTGCCGAAAAGGTTCGCCATCACTGAGTTAGAGAAAGCTCAAACTTTCTTTCAAATCCGATTTTAATCCCATTTTACCTTCTCTTGCTCTCTGCTTTCCTCCTAATAGCATTTTGAAGAAAGGGCTATAAAGATTGGGGAAAGAGAAGGAGGAAGGAAGATGGCAATTCTAATTTAGTTTATCAAATAAGATTGAAGAAGTAGGGATTCAAAGTGAGATTTTTCCATATAAGCCATCAAAACCCTATGCCTAGATAGACGTCTCACTTATTCTCATATTATTTTTAAAAGAATGTTTAATTTGTTCTGTCCTATTGATAAAGCAAGGTACAAATGTTGGCTAACCCTTAGCATTTGTGCGCACACACATGCATACACAAACATAAACACATTATGACGATAAGTAATGCTCTTAGCAGTCGGGTGTCAGAAAAGCCACAGTATGGGACAAGCATTTGTAATCAATGCTTGCCTGTGTTAGGGAATTATGCTGACAGTTTGTACTGTCTTTGAATAAAAGAAACTTACACAGTTCAGCACAACCGATCTGACCAATTAAGCAAAACAACTGATCAGCCTACAGCAACCATATGTCCAGCAGCATGATTGGATTTTCTCTTTCCTCCAATGACTTCTGGGTCTTGCTATCTCAGTCCCTTCCAGTTTTGTCTATGCAACTGTGCATTTCACAGGAGAAATTGGCAAGTGCGCTGGAAACAAAAATAAGAAACCTGCCAAAAAGATATCTGGTTTTCCACTTCATTTCACCTAATCATGGTTTCCTTAACCTTCCTGGCTTCTTACTACATGCCCTTGAACAAGAAGGATTACAAGATAACTGACCTACGGAAAGAGCTGAAACTAAACACATTATTTATCTGGGCTCCCATGTCAGCTGTGGATTAATGGACAAATCATTTCAGACAATTTCTCTTCTATTATCTGTTAACTTCTTATGCCTCATTGCATTCACCATATCCTTAACTCCTTGTTTCTCACACCTTCCATGTCACTAATTTGAATGCTTCAAGAAGAATTCTGGAAATTGGCCTTGGACAAACTCTATGAGAGTAATGCTGAAGAAAGGGAGAAGACATTCACAAACTAAAAGCAAACTGTAGACTGAATCATCAAAAGCTACTGCCTGACTTCTTCTCCCATTTCTTTTAAAAAAACTTTAAAAAAAAAACATTAAAAAAAAAATTCCTGCATCCCCAGCCAGTTTGCCCCCATTTTCAACTTTGATTCTTTTGATTTTTTTTCTCCTCTCACACTAGACTTGGACAAGTTCTGTCCAGTTTTGAAAAAAAGCCATCATGCTGTTTGATTGACAGAATGCTGAGTCCCTTTACATAATTTATTTCCAACTTTGTATTGAGCTGGAAAGCATAACAAGGTCCCAAATTCAATGAAAAAAATGCAATCTTTCTTTTGGAAGATCACTGAATCCAATCAGATGAAGGAAACAGCAGGAGTTTTTAGACCCTAGGTCTACATTGCATTTGAGATAGTTGTACATTTCTTCATATAAGATTTCTCACAGAAATGCAAAGCAACACAGTGGTACTACAGGATCAACTGAACCAGGCTTTACAAGTTTTGGCCACATGGCATAGCAGCACTTCTTGATGCCAGCAAGAAGGGGATGAGGATGAAGGCAGTGAAGGCCAGTGATGTGGGACTTGAAGCAGCATTTCTCACTGGCAGCAGCATTGCTGGAGCTGAAATAGAGGTTGGGGAAGTGGGATAAATGCCACTCTGCATAGATAGGTGGGGATGCCTGCAAATCCCTTGGACTGGATGATCAAACCAGTCAATCCTAGAGGAGATCAACCCTGACTGCTCTTTAGAAGGCCAGATTCTGAAGATGAAACTGAAATATTTTGGCCACCTAATGAGAAGGAAGGACTCACTGGAGAAGAGCCTAATGCTGGGAATGATTGAGGGCAAAAGAAGAACGGGACAACAGAGAATGAGGTGGCTGGATGGAGTCATTGAAGCAGTAGACATAAGCTTAAATGGACTCCAGAGGATGGTAGAGGACAGGAAGGCCTGAAGCAGGGGTGAAATGCTCCTAGTTCGGACTGGATCGCCCGATCCGGTAGCGATAGTGGCGGGTGGTTCAGAGAACCAGTAGCAAAAATCCCTGCCCCGCCCCCCCCCCCATGCCCAGCTGAGCTGTGCAATCATCACAGGCTTTTTTTTTATTATTTTTAAAATCATTTTTTCTACAACCTCTTCGGCTGAAAAATGCTTTTAAAAGTAAAAAAAAAAAAAGCCTCTGATGATCACGCAGCTCAGCTGGAATCATCAGAGGGTTTTAAAAGAATTTTTTCTACAACCTCTTCAGCCGAAGAGGTTGTAGAAAAAATGTTTTTTTTTTTTAAAAAAAAGCCTCTGACGATCAGGCAACTCAGCTGGGATCGTCTGAGGCTTTTAAAAGCATTTTTTTACAACCTCTTCGGCCGAAGAGGCTGTAGGAAAAAATGTTTTTAGAAGAAAAAACAGCCTCTGACGATCAGCTGGGATCTCAGAGGCTTCTTAAAGAAAAAAAAGCCTCGGACTTCCGGTTTCCGTGTCTTCGGCGGCGGCGGTGCCTTTTGAAGCTCCGCCAGCCCCGCCGCTTGTAGAGCCGCTTCGCGACGAAGAAGCGGCTCGAAAACTTCAAAAATCTTTAGGATTTTTGAAGAGAGATCGCAGGGTCCAGGTTGAGCCCCTGCAACCCCCCCAGGGAATAGTTTCTGGGGAGGGAACAGGAGCGGCTCCCATTCAACCTGCTGGAACTCCGGGCGGCGTGGGACAAGTCTGCTTCTGCAGAACAAGCCGGCTACAGGAAACTTTTAATTGAAAGAAAAGGAATCAGCCTTAATAAGCAGCATACTGTTACTTGAACCCTGAAACTCGGAATCGCAAGTATTAGAGTTTTCTTGGCTTTCTAATCTGAGTGAAAAAATGCGGATGAGTGAAAGTGAACTGTAAAAACATGGCGCTTAGCCTCAGACTTAACGAGCGGGCGAGTGTGGATTGCTGAACTCATCTTGCTTTGTTACAAAGTTTCTAAACTGATACGAAGTTGCTTCGCTTGCAACAAGAGAAATAAGAGAGAAATTTCTCCTTTTTCAATACTGGACTTTGCTTCACTTTGGTTCTTATTTGATTAAATCTGGGGGACTTTTTTAGAAGTCTTTGTGGAGGTGGGAAAGGAAGAAGAACTTCCCTTTTTAGTAAAACTAGCCTACGTGACAGGATGGCCTCAAAGAAGCAGGAAGTGAAGGCAACAGGAGGTGGATCTCCCACACATAAAACGCAACCTCCCCCTGCACAACAGACACAGACTCAGAAAAAAGATTTTGATATGGGAGATTTAAAAGAATTTATTTCTAAAACTTTGGATGATAAATTTCAAAAATCTCAACAGGAGATAGATGATAAACTTCAAAAATCACATCAGGAATTTATGCAGGAAATTAATGAAGTTAAAGACATGGTGAAACAGAATCAAAATAATGTGACCAAAAAAATATCAGAAGTGGCGTCTGGCCTGGCAGAATTTATTGGGAAAGTTGATTTTAAAGTTGAAGAACTTAAATCAGAAGTTAATGTTAAGATGAAAGACAATGATTATAAAACTGATGAAGTTGATAATAAAATGCAGAGAATTGAAGATGAGATTGTTATGATACAATTCCGGGCGATGGAATTTGCCATACGGCTTCGGGGAATTCGAGAGGAGGAGAGACAGGATTTGAGACAAGTTTGCTCTGAAGCCTTGGCTAAGATTTTACAAGCTAATCCTGATTTGGTATTTCATAAAATAGATAAAATTTACAGAGTGAACTCTTGGGTGGCCAGACAAAGACAACTGCCCAGAGATGTGGTCATATACTTTACTGACAGAGAAATTAGAAATGATATCCTGCAAAAATCTTTTCATACTTCTGTACAAGTGGGGGGTTCACGACTTGAAATTTTTAAAGAATTACCTCCTAAAATGTTGAAAGTTAGAAAAGAATTTGGTTTTCTTGTTAAGGAATTGAAAAACTTACAGATACCCTTCCGGTGGGACGCACCAGCTGGGATAATTTTTAGATATAAGGGAGAAGGATATCGGTTGAATACCGTGGAGAAGGCACAACACTTTTATAGTACTATTCTTAAGGAAAGAACACCATCTCCACGTACATCTACAGTTTTGGAGATTAAGGAGAGTGAAGAGAGGCAATTGAAAGAACAGTCTAAGCAGGAATTAGAAATAGTGCAAGGTGCAGAAGGAGGTTTTCTGAGTGAGCCCTTGTTGGATTCTTCTCCAATTTTGGATTTGATTCAGTTGACTGAAGTTAAAGATCAACGTATAACTAGAGCTCAATCCAAGCTACTTAAACAAAAGCAACAACAACAACAGGAAAGACAAGACAAGAAGGCAGTTAAGAGTACCGTACAAGAGAGTGGCGCTATGGGAGGAGCGAGATCGAAGCTCTCGGATGAACTTCAAATATTTTGCTCTGCGCTACAGAAAGAGGCTGATGACCTTTAAATGTCTATCTTGGAATGTTAATGGGTTGAATTCAGCACAGAAAAGGAAGAAATTATTTACATATTTGAAACAATTTAATAATGATATAATATGTTTAAAAGAAACGCATATCACAACTCAAGATCAAAAATATTTGATAAATCCAAAACTAGGAGCACATTATATATCTTCAACTTCGCAGAAAAAGAATGGTGTGGTTATTTATGTAAATAAAAAATTAACAGCGAAAGTTATAGAAGCAGATCAAGATGGTAGGTTTGTAGCAATTGAATTGCTTACAGCAAATGGACAAATTCTTTTGATTGGAATTTATGCTCCCAACCAACAACAGGATTATTTTTATAAGATGTTACATACTAAAATATTGCAATGGGACTATAGATCTATTTTAATTATGGGAGACTGGAATGGAGTAATTGATTCTAAACTAGATAAAAAGAGCTTGGCAAAGTCTAGAATTAGACTACCACAGACTTTTTTTGATATGAAAGAAGATATGGAATTAAAAGATGTTTGGAGAATACATAATCCAAATGAATTGGATTACACTTTCTTTTCTGATAGACATAGATCCTTTTCTAGGATTGATTTTATTCTGTTGTCAAATGATCTACTTGTTAAGACAAAAAGAACAAAGATTTTTCCAAGAACTTTGACTGACCATAGCCCTGTATGGATAGAAATTGAGATGGATAAGGTTGAGAGACGTTCTTGGAGATTAAATGAGAACTTGTTTAGATATGAAAAAAATACAATAGAACTTAAAAAGCATTTGAAAGAATTTTTTGAAATAAATTTGAACAAAGGTACCCCAATTGAAATTGTTTGGGACGCAAGTAAAGCTTATATGAGAGGGGTACTTATCTATATGAATTCTAAACATAGACTGCTCCGACAAAAGAAAAGATCTGAGTTGGAAATGGAAATAAAGAATAAAGAACAGTTACTTATTAAAAATCCATCAGATGAAAGAATACGAAGTGCTATAAAACTTTTGAAAGATCAATTTCAAATGCTTATGGCGGAACAAGTTGCAACAAGCCTACAATACGCGAAGCATAACACATTTTGCAACGCTAATAAACCGGGCAGATGGTTGGCTTACACATTGAGGAAAAAACAAAGTGCACGGATTATCGATTGTATTGATATTGGAGGGAAAGAAATCTTTCAACAAAAATTAATTAAAGAAGCTTTTGTGGACTATTATACTAAATTATATGCCAAAGAAGAGGTGCAGAATGGACTTATAGAAAAATATTTAAATGATAAGAGAGTTACAAAAATTACCGATCAACAAAAGGAAAGAATGAATTATCCTATAACAGAGGAGGAGATAACAGCAGCAATTAAACAGCTAAAAACAGCCAAAGCTCCTGGCACGGATGGTTTGACTGCAGTGTATTATAAAACTTTACAAGCTGAAATGGTGGGACAACTTAGAGATTTATTTTGCAATATTCAACAAGGGGGTAAAATACCCCCATCTTGGACAACTGCTTATATATCTTTGATACCAAAAGAACAAGTTGGTCCTAAAAAACCAGAGAATTATAGACCAATATCTCTTTTGAATACAGACTATAAAATTTATGCGAAGGTATTAGCCAACAGGTTGATGCCAGTAATCCAAAAGGTGATTCATGAGGACCAAGCGGGATTTATCGAGGGTAGATATATGAAGGACAATGTAAGGCAAGTAATAGACTTATTGGAATATCTTGATAAGAATAAACAGATTCCTGCAGTGCTGGTTTTTTTGGATGCAGAGAAGGCCTTTGATAGAGTGGATTGGAATTTTCTACTAAAGACTTTAAAAAAGATGGGCTTTGGGGACCAATTTATACAGGCGATCTCAGCAATTTATCAAGAGCAAAAAGCACAGATTATTATTAATGGAAGTTTGACGACAGAGTTTAAAATTGAAAAAGGAACAAGACAGGGATGTCCGTTGTCCCCACTTTTATTTATTTTAACATTGGAAGTCTTGTTAAATACAATACGGGACTCTAAAATTTTGAAAGGCATAATGATAAGGCAAGAGGATTATAGAATAAAGGCATTTGCAGATGATCTGGTCGTTACCCTATCACAACCAATGGAATTAACAATCCTGATGAACGACATTATACAAGACTATGGTAGAGTTTCAGGTTTTAGACTGAATTCAAAAAAGACTAAAATGATAGTTAAAAATATGACACAAGATCGTAAACATGAGCTTGAAAGGAGGGCAGGTTTTGAAATTGTACCTAAGGTAAAATATCTTGGAGCTCAGGTTGCAGAATCAAACATGAAATTGTTTCAAAATAATTATAAGGTGTTGTGGCGAGAGGTTCAGAAGGATATGGAGACTTGGAAAAAGCTGCAACTGTCTCTACTTGGAAGAATAGCAGCAGTTAAGATGAACATTTTGCCAAGATTTCTGTTTTTGTTTCAAATGATTCCGGTGCTTAAAAGTGATAAACAACTGAAAGTCTGGCAGTCTGGTGTGAATAAGTTTGTCTGGAACGAGAAGAAGCCGAGAGTGAAATTGAAAATTATGCAAGATGTTCCAGAAAGAGGAGGTCTTAAACTCCCAAACCTACAGTTATATTATGATGCAGCAGCTTTAACTTTAACAAGTGATTGGTTTGGAAGTAAAAAGACTGGAATATTGAAAGCAGAAAGTTTTGATCTTGAATTTGGATGGCATGCTTACTTATTCTACGATGACAAAGTTGATAAAGTATTTAAAAGTCATATACTTAGAGACTCTTTGATGAGAGTTTGGAAGAAGCACCGACTCAAATGGGATTACAAAATACCGCTATGGCTGGATCTTGGTCATACTTTGTGGAATACAAATATAATGTCACTCGGGGGGTTTTTATACAAAGAGGTTCTTTTTACAGATGCGGGCAGATGGCAGCTGAAGACATTACAGACACTGTTGGATGAAGGGCTTAATCTAACTTGGTTACAATATAATCAATTACAACTGAGATGGAAAGAGGACCAAAAAACTGGTATTATGTTGCATGAGGAAGAATTGGTTAGACATATAAGAGAGAAAGGTCCAATGCATATTAAAAGGCTTTATAATGTTTTGCTAGAAAGAGATTCAGAAACTGAATTAGTTAAAGACTGTATGATTAAGTGGGCACAGAATTTTGAAGAACCAGTGATGCTGGAAACATGGGAAAAAATTTGGGTTCAGAATGTTAAATTTACACAGTCGCAAAACCTGAGAGAAAATTTTTATAAAATGTTTTATAGATGGCATTTAGATCCTAAAAAGTTGTCATGTATGTACCCTAATGTTCAGCCAAAATGTTGGAGATGTGAATGTTTAGATGCCACGTATTATCATGTTTGGTGGACCTGTAGGAAAGTTAAGGCTTTCTGGATAAAAATTTGGTGGGTCATGCAGAATGTTTTGAGGAAAAAAATTCAATTTTCTCCACAGTTGTTTTTATTGGGTATAGTTAAGGGTTTTACACGGGGTGAGATAAAACTGATATTGTATATGATAACAGCAGCAAGATTGTTGATAGGTAAATATTGGAAGAATGAAGCTTTACCCACTATCGAGGAATGGACTTTGAAGATGGCCAGTTTTGCTGAGATGGCGAAGATTTCAGCATATTTAAAAGACTGTTCACAAGAGACTTATGAATGGGAATGGAAAAGGTGGATAGAATATGTTCAGAACAAATACCAAACTAGAAAGTATCAAATAGCTTTTATTTGAAAATAATGTATTAGAAATATTTTAATGTATTAGAAATATTTTAATGTAAAGAGATAAAGAGGAAAAATTATACAGGGGGAGGGATGGGTTTAAGCTTGTTTATTAGTGTTATTAGTTATGAGTATATAATAGGGAAGTCTGGGGGGGGGAGGGTTAGGGAGGGTTAGGGAGGGTTTGGGGAGGGAGGTGGGGGGGGTGAAATAAAAGGGGTGAAAATCTAATTGTAAAACTTTTGCAATAAAAAAAAAAAAAAGAAAAAAAAGCCTCTGACGATCCGGCAACTCAACTGGGATTGTCAGAGGCTTTTAAAAGCATTTTTTACAACCTCTTCGGCCGAAGAGGTTGTAGAAAAAATGGTTTTAAAAGTAAAAAAAAAAAGCCTCTGATGATCACGCAGCTCAGCTGGAATCATCAGAGGGTTTTAAAAGAATTTTTTCTACAACCTCTTCAGCCGAAGAGGTTGTAGAAAAAATGTTTTTTTTTTTTTTTTTAAAAAAAGCCTCTGACGATCAGGCAACTCAGCTGGGATCGTCTGAGGCTTTTAAAAGCATTTTTTTACAACCTCTTCGGCCGAAGAGGCTGTAGGAAAAAATGTTTTTAGAAGAAAAAACAGCCTCTGACGATCAGCTGGGATCTCAGAGGCTTCTTAAAGAAAAAAAAGCCTCTGACGATCCGGCAACTCAACTGGGATTGTCAGAGGCTTTTAAAAGCATTTTTTACAACCTCTTCGGCCGAAGAGGTTGTAGAAAAAATGGTTTTAAAAGTAAAAAAAAAAAAAGTTGGCCATGTCCACTCAGTCACATTACCACCACTACCACCAAGCCACACCCACAGAACCAGTAGTAACAAATTTTACATTTCACCACTGGCCTGGAGGAACGTTGCCCATAGGGTCATGATGGGTCGGACATGACTTTGCAACTAACAACAGCAACAACAACATATGGGTGGGCTGCAAAGCACTTGAATTTTGATCACATGACTATGGGGATGTTACAATGGCTGTAACTTCAGGCACAGATCTTAAATCCCTTTTTTCAGCACTATCATAATTTCAAACAATTGGCTGAATGAATGGTCATAGGTCAAGGACTACCTCGTGGTCTGCTCAATTCCATCCTTGAAGCAACCTGTTCACAGCCCATGAAAATATATAAGGCATCCAAATAAAAACAAAGTAAGTGAGCAGAATTACAAGAGCAAATGATCCACTTAGAATAAGGTCCGATTCCTAATCTAGTTCATTCAATAGAAGTCATCTTTTTGCACAACATTATTTTCAATGATGACTAGACTGAAATAGTTCCATATCCTGTAACTAGGATATAGATATCAAGTTAGAGCAACTGGACTTTTAAAAAAATGAAGAAGTAAGTTCAATATGTAATCTAAAAATTACTATATTAGGCACTTATTAGGAGCTGACTGAAAAAAATGCTCATTACAAAATTTAATAGCACTTAGCAACAGCACTTAGACTTGTATATCTCTTAATACTGCTTTACAGTCCTCTCTAAGTGGTTTACAGAGTCAGCATATTGCCCACAACAATATGGGTCCTCATTTTACTGACCTCGGAAGGACAGAAGGCTGGGTCAACCTTGACCCAGTCAGGATCAAACTCCTGGTAGTGAGCTGAATTAATAGAATGCAATACTGCATTCTAACCATTGTGCCACATAGCTCATAATTATTTGTATACCACATGAACTATGCTCAAAAGAAATTCTCTCCCAAATCTGTCTAGATAATATAGCAATTCTGAAGGTCATTCCTTTCATATGATTTTATGGAGGTCAATGCTGTTAACTAAAAACTATACTGAGATTTATTACGTTAGTAATTGCATTGCATACTCTAATTAAAAGCAAAAGCAGAGCCAAATTTTTTTTTCATAAAATAATAAAAGTGACCATCTCAAAACAATGATGTGTTACACTTGCCACTCACCCTCCTGAGTCCAGAAAGTTCTCATGCTTTCACTGATAGTAGCAACAACCAGGGTACCATAGTTTGAGTAAGATGTGTTCCAAGTGGAGAAACTCAGAAAAGAAAAATCAAGAAAGAGTTCTTTAAATACCTAGAGAGAATGATTGCACATTGGTTAATCTTGAGATTTGTTTTAGTAATCAGTATGGGATAATCTTGGTCATCAAACATGTTCTCCTTTTCTTTTTCTTAGGAACTGTCTCTTCACTTCGAAGACAGTGGCAATGTTTCGTCGATCTGTGTGCATATCCCATCCACCAAAGTTATTCATTTATTTATTTATTATTTATTTATTTATTTTGTCAAGCATGTATTTTATGACAGATACAAGTGTAAACATAATTATAAATACATTAAAAGGATACGAATAAAAGAAAACATTAGGACAGGGACAGTAGGCACGTTGGTGCACTTATGCTTACCCCTTACAGACCTCTTAGGAATGGGGTGAGGTTGACAGTAGACAGTCTAAGGTTAAATTTTTGGGGATTTGGGGAAGAAACCACAGAGTCAGGTAGTGCATTCCAGGCATTGACAACTCTGTTACTGAAGTCGTATTTTCTGCAGTCTAGTTTGGATCAGTTTACCATGAGTTTGTATCTATTGTGTGCTCTTGTATTGTTTTGGTTGAAGCTGAAGTATTCATTGGCTGGTAGGACATTGTAACAGATGATTTTATCTACTATGCTTAGGTCAGACTGAAGACGGCAAAGCTCTAAATTGTCTAAGTTGTTAAACCTAGACCTAGCCTTGCAGAGCGACTTGGAAATTCATCCTTTATCTTCTTAAAATATACAGTATAAAATACAAAGACTTGTCCCAAAAAAATGCTAAGATGGCAGTATAGTTTAAGAAGTCAAAGGTAGGGGCAAGGGGCATTAGCAAGAATAATCACAACTCAGCCATTGGCTGAGGTCACCCAGTAATCAAACCCTTTGTACCAATGGAAGCTGTCTGCTCTACTTGTATCTATAAGGAGTGGAGTCCCACCAGGGCCATTGCTACAGAGAGAAAAGTCTCATCCTTTAGCTCTTTTAACTGTGAATAATGTTCCTCTCTCTTCCTTAACTTGAAAGCATTGCCCTTATTTGCTTTATTTCCCCAGGCTGCTTCCTACTAGGCTAACCATTCTCTTTTCTTCCTTCTTCTAGCCATTACTTTCTAAGCTAAACATCTGCTGCTCTACTCTTCCCTCTTGCTTTGTGGGTTCTCTTTATCTCTCTTTGTATGTGCCTATCCTTTATACCCACACCTCCACAGCTTTTGATACATTTCTTAATTCAAGTCAAGTCTTGTTTCTTCTTTCTTTTTGCTTTGGGACGAACTCCTTCCCTTCTGGAAGTTTCCAATTCTGATTTCCTTGCGGGATCCATGCTGCCTGCCAAGAAGCCACTGATCTTTTCTTTTGATCTCTGTCTTTATTTACTGAACATCTCCCAAGATCCCATTTCTTCTGCCTCTAACATCATTTACTTACATCCTTATGTAAACAAATTTCTAGCATTCAAATTAATCCCTTACTTCTCCTGGCAATCCCCTACCAGTTTGCAAAGTATCTATTTATTTCCCAATTCTATTGCAACTTTCTGGGTTACATGATAAATAAAAAACTTAAAGTCATGTGTTTTTCATATGTAGAATCTACCTATAGGAGTTGGTATCAAGGCCCATGTCCTGAAACCATACTTCTTATTCTATGCTCTTGTCACAACTTTATTAGGGATAGTAGCCATTAGAAGCACATTGTAGGGACTCTTTTACAAACGTGTGAGTCTTTCTAATATAACTGGCCACACCCGTGAAATCTGGTAAAAGGAACTGGAACCAAAATTTTCTGGATGGAGATGACCTGCCATGATGTCTTAAAAAGTAGGCTTTAAATGAAAATTTCTATTTCCTATGTTAGTTCAATAATATATACAAGCAGGGATCCATTGTTTGCTTTCTACTGAACCAGATTTCATTGAGCTGTGAAGATTAAAGAAATTTATGCTCTTTCTTTCTTTTGTGCATGGTTCTATTCACAAGACATGATAATTAAGTTAGTAAGAACTATAAACTAACATTACTAGAATCAATAGAGTCCAAAATGATAATATCTAATGCTAAAATATATAGTTTCTGTGGACAAGACTTTGCAGCAGCTAAGAAATTTAGGTACCTCCAGGTCCATATCTACTTACATTCTAATTTAAATTCCAATGTGCTTATTGATTATGTTCTTAAAACAACTTGGATAAAATTGGGTAGCTTTGAAAAACAACACCCAGCTCTGAATTGTAACATTGGACAAGCTTATAGTTACAGCTAAATCATACTACATATCCCTGAATATATGCTTGCATACCAACTACAGCTCTGTGCATTACCAATATTGTTGGCTCCACATCGATTAAATGTTTTACAAAACTAATTTCATTGATTTATGACTAATAGCTATATTATGGCCTGCTTGAATACTTGTCCAAGGTGGTAAAAACAATAATAGATTAGAACTTTTTCAGCTTGGGAATTGAGGAAAACATTATGCAGGGCTATTGGTAAATATAGCAATATGTGACTAAATTTGAAATATATTGTGAAACATTAAAAAAAAAAAACACTGACTTCTCATTGCGCAATAGCATTTCTTTTGGAGTAGAGATCATTTGTTTATTCTGTGTAATTGCTTCTGGGTAAACTTCAAGGTGCTAGTTACCCACCATGAATCTCCTTGTGGTACAGGGTCTGTCTAATTTAAAGACTTTCTATTACCAGTTGTTTCTGCCTGGCCTGTTTAATCACACAGAATTGGTTTGCCCTTGCCCATCAAACAAACAACATCATCTGATGCGACCAAGGAAACAGACCTTCTCTGACAGTGCATATGCTCCCTAAAAGAATATTCCCCCATGATTTATGAGTCCTACCTTGTCTTCATAGAAAGGTCATTAAAAAACAACTGCTTTGTTTACAGAAAAGACTTCATCTAGCTTGTTTCCATTTAGAAACCACTCTTGGATTTTTCTTTCTTTCTTTGAAACGGAAAGAAAATAAGTTTTAGGCCTTGGTTTTTGATGATTAGATTTGTTTATGATGATAGAAGTACTGATTGTTATGGTTGATTCTAATTCAAAAGGTCACTGATTTTTTCGGTATTTATCTATATTGAAGAAAAACAGAAGTTATCTTTTTTTTCTGTAGCTTTTTTCTTCTTTTTTGCATTCTCCATTTTTGCTTTTTTTCCCCTACCCCTTTCCCTTTCTTTTTAACTCTTTTTTTCCTTTGCTTTTTTTTTAAAAAAATTATACTGTTTTGAAATTTAGTAAAGTTTTTTTGGGGAAAAGATAATGCTTAGAAGAACATGTCTTAGGAAAACATAAGAAAATCTCTTTTCAGAAATCTGTGAAGAGAGAAATTGAAGCGAGCATCAATTCAAGGCAACTGGGAATCCTGACATTTCCTATTAAGGATTATGTGGATTGTGGTTAACCACCATGATCCAGGACTTTAGGGGGGAAAAACCCCTGCAGCATAATGACTTCATTTCACATTTCAAAACTTCACAATAGAAACAAGGGAATAGTGGTTGCAAAAAAAAAAAAAAAGCTATAAGCTTCTTTCGCAAACTCTTTTTTGTCCCAACAAGGTCAAGATTCCCTCCTCAATCCCAATTTTGCAGAAGTAGTTAATGAAAAGAGGTATTCACTACACCTGTAATTACATATGGATTTCAGAGAAATTGGTTCACTGTTGTTGTTTCTAATCCTCTTATTAATCATCCAAGAAACATTATCATGTTTCTTTACTTTGGATAGTGTAGAAAAGAGATGAATACACCAGTAATGATCAAGTAAATAGGTTGTTGTTTGAATGTCGGTGTATGAAGCTGCTTTTTTCTACCAGGTAGTTGGTATTTTTAGTTCTACATTATTCTTTTCTAGCCATGAGCAGTTTTCTGAGAAAGCTAATTGCTATCTTGCTACCAAAGACACCAGGAATGCAACCTGGGCTTCTAGAAATGCAAGACAGATGTTCTATCACTGAGCTATGATGCTCCCAGCGTAGCACTGAAATAGCTAAGACCATAGTCTTGGGTGCTGATATTTGCATAAGGAATTCTTTCAGGATTGCTGCAGATGCCTGATAAATCTGAACAACTTTCAAACAGCACATAGGGATTTCCTGATGATTTGGTAAGCAGTTTCGTCTCATGCTTGGTGAATCTCTAGAATACAGAAAAAGTCAGAATGCTCAATGAGAGCACACTTGCAAGGCCTCCTCCCAGCTGTTAACCTCCTGCTACTCCCTCAGAAATTCTGAGGGAGATGAAACAAGACACTTAGAAAGACAATGGTATTATAAGACATAGAGAGAAGGAAGCAAGCTCAGGTATGAGCTCATATTTGAACCTACATGGTAGTCATAAAAATGGTCACAGTCAGAGTTTGTTGCAAAAATCAAATCCAGAAAGCACACACAGGTAACTGATTCAGCAGGATTCATTAATTTCTCTTTATATACAATATAATACATGAAGTATGTAGTATGTAGCAGAGGAGAGAACAGTTTTTCAGTTCAGAGTTGCAGACAGACTAGGCCAGACTTGTTTGCAGCTGCAGAGCTCAGAGCTTAATACAGAGCAATGCCCAGGCTCCTTCCAGTTTCAGTTTCCAAATAGTCCTCATTGGCTGACTTAGTTGCAATGCCTATTCATTGACTGATCTTGTTACCATGCCCTATTCCAATTC
The DNA here is from genome assembly GCF_029215685.1 of Pituophis catenifer annectens. Classification (NCBI taxonomy): domain Eukaryota; kingdom Metazoa; phylum Chordata; class Lepidosauria; order Squamata; family Colubridae; genus Pituophis; species Pituophis catenifer. The sequence continues at coordinate 75,118,545 of NW_027256881.1, read as the reverse complement.
ATGAATATTCTGACACAAGCGTCAGTTATTCTCCAAGCTTTTTCCATATTTAAGATGACTTGGACCCCTTCAGGAAACTATTGGAAGAACAAAATGTCATCAGTTCCTCTAGATGAGTTTGCAGGTTTCCTTATGAATGAAGGCATTCATATTTGTTCTGGTCGGCATGCCAGTTGGACAAAGCTACTCTAGGTGGGCTAAGAGGGGCACTGTTTTGCCTCTGGGTTCAGTTCAAGGTGCTAGGTACCAGATTGTGTTGAAACCACCTTGCTAAATGTGACAGCCCATTTAGTCTAGTCATCTAGAGGAGTTTCTTCAAGGTTTCCCCTGCTGACAAAGTTAAAGTGATGTGGACCAGATAGCAGGTCTTTTCTTAGTAATCCTCACTTTGGGGAACATGCTGTCTGAAGGCACATTCATTGACCCTAACCTTCTGATGTTTAGGAAGAAAGATCATTCTCTTTCCATAGCCTTTGGGGATGAACATTTGGCTGTTTAACTTTGTATCTTGTGTCAGTGCTTTTCTTGGATAATACCCAGAATCTGTATGGTTGGGTCTGCAAAAGAAATAAATAACAAAGTTTCTGGAGAAACAAGTTTTGAGGGTTCAAATGTTTTAAACTGCAGGGAGGATCATCTTTAATGAGAAAAGGTGGATGCCTAGAAGCCATAATTCAAGCAAGAAAGTATGGGTGTCATTTGGAATGCATAGGGAAGCATAAGAAATAAGATCCTCTGAGTAGGAATTTAAAATAAGACTTTGATCCAAATTGGAACTAGAAAATGTACTGTAGAAGTATGCATAATCTCATCAATGGTTTAAGAGGATTAGCAAGCAATTCCATCAGTTTGGTTTGAAAATCTAGCCTGCAGTGTTAAACAAAGTATGGAGATCCTAAAAAATAGCCTGGGTTATAAACTAGACTGAAAGCATAAGATTGAAAGTTGACTCCCTGATAGTGTGATCATAAGAAATGCAGGAAGCAGGAAGATCCTGGTTCCATACCAATACTGAACAATTCATAGAGCTAAATAACAATACTAGAGATGCTCTGAGTACACTATAGCAGTGGTCTCCAACCTTTTTGGCACCAGGGATCAATTTCATGGAAGACATGAACTGGAGGAGGGAGGAGCATACAACCTAGAATCCACACATAGCACTTAGCAATATCACTTAGATTTATAAATCATTTGACAGTGCTTTACAGCCCTCTCTAAGCAGTTTACAGAGTCAACATATTGCCCCCAATAATCTGGGTCCTCATTTTACCAACCTCAGGAGGATGGAAGGCTGAGTCAATCTTGAGCTGGTTAGAATCGAACTGCCAAACTTCAGGCAGCTGGCGATCAGCAGAAGTAGCCTGCAGTACTGCATTCTAACCATTGTGCCACCACAGCTCACATGCAGTTTTGCCGGCCCACTGCTTACCTCCAGCTGTGCAGCCCAGTTCCTAACAGGCCACTGACCTGCACCAGTCAGTGGCCTGAGAGCTGGGGAACTCCTGCACTCAAGATTTCAAGTCAAAATTCTGGAGCTTTTTTTTTTTTTAAAGATCAATGTTTTGAAATTAGTAATTACGTGCTGAATGTTCTTCCCCAGATTATGGGGTGGGTTTTTTTTTTTCAATCCGTCAAGTATTTGGACTTCAGTAATACTACACACTCCCCACTTTTCCAATGAGCACAATAATCCTTAGATTTGGTTTGATTTGATTTGATTTGATTCGCATGGCAGATTTTAAGTGCATTTATCAAATTGGTTATTGTGATAATTACATGAACACAAAATACTGACAAAGAATCACCTCCAAGATCACAAACCAACAACTCCACATTAAACCTCCAGAAAAGATCTTTTAGCCCCAAGGTTTCTTCACTATGAGACAATAGTTTTATTTGACATTTTTAAAAATGTAAGTTATTTCCGTGGTACAGAAAAGGGAAGTATGGAACACATTAACAGGTCCATCTCCAAAGTATAATGACTTTTACAATCAAGCCACCATCTGTCATTCAGTCAAAGCTTTTTGAGGGGGTGATGAAATTATGGGACTGGGATCTCTTCAATATGGACTGGAGTATTTAGAGACATGACAGAAGAATCGAGGATGGACAAGATGGGTCTTTCTCAAACTGCATTCACCAAAGATTATCTGGAGCGTTGGTGGTGCTTCACAGATTATGTGAGCAATAGGTGAGGACTGAAAATACAGCTGAATTTTGCTGTAAAGTCACAGTGCTCTTTTGGAGAAACTAGGTTCTTTTGTCTGAAATGATGTCAGAATGGCCTTGAGGAAGGAATGTTTCTGACTTTCATTGAGCTAATGATGAGCTTATTTTCCATGTCTTCAGACTAATTAACACTTTGTGAGTGCCTGATGGCTACCTTGAGTTACTTATGATGCAAAGTAAATGGAGCTAGTATTTTTAGATATTGCAGTATAGGGAATTTGGAGGCTTTTCTAGTCTGATTAATCACATTAAGCCTATTTGTGGGCAGAGGGGTCCTTTTTTCTTTTTGGGGTCTTTGGGTCACTGTTGTATGTTCACCCCTGGCAACTGTCTGGCAAGCCCTTGCAGTTTTCTCGGCAAGGTTTTAGGAGTGATTTGCCATTGCCTGGCCCAAACTCACCCAACTTGTTTTGGACCCAGGGCAAGACTGGGGACTAGAATTCCCAGTCTGCTGGCTTCTAGCATGATGATTTAACCAATACAACAAATTTGTTCTTGTTCCAGTTAGTCCAAGGGCAGAAAACTATAACAGTGATGACTGACAGCTCTTGTCAGAACTGACTCTGGGTGATATAAAAAAGGGAGTTTATGGCAATAACCAACAATTATTCAAAATTTCCATGCAATATAGGACAAATAATGTGCTAAAACATCAGGAAAACAAGAAGAAGCAATAGGCTTAAACTGCCATGGACTTGATAATGGAACTCTCTCCCAGCAGAAGTCATCCATATCGACTCTTGCTGAGGACATATTTAGCCATTTGAAGATAACCATTGTTCCAGGATTGGGCTGCCTTTTAAACTATTTTTTTAAAAAAATAAACTAATTTGTAATCGTTAAATATTCTTTTGTTTTATTTTTATCAAACTAATTTTTTATTTCTTTTATTGTTTTATAATTTGTAATTAGCAATGCTTTATTGTTTTGGTACCTTGCTCTAGCTCCCTTGGGAAGAATATCATCAGAATCATCCCTATCATCATTATCATCATCCTCATCCTTCCTCTGTATTGAGCAGCGGGGGGAGGGGGAATTAGAGACATTCAGATTCCAGCCCAAGATGCAGTAGAGATTCCATTATCTTCTTCCAACAAACAGATTGTTTGCCTTATTGACCTCCAACCATCTCCATATAGGCCTCTGTCTTTGGACATCTCCCTTCAACAATCTAGTTCAATATCTTGGAAACACTTGTGGTTAGTGGTTAATCAGATCACCACACATTTGTCTTTGAATAATGAGTAATGTATCCATTTTACTCCAAGTGAAATGTTATTGCATCATATACCACATAATCTCAAGAAAACTCACTTTAGAGCAAAGGAGAAATGCTGAGAAGTTGTAACTATGACTCAAAAACAAAGAGTTCTTTTGTGTATGAGATTTCAAACTACAGAAAGCTTCCATATTCATAGAAACAGAATGGTAAATATATTATGTAATGAAATAACAAATCAAAAGGAGAAAGTCAGACTGTTTTGCACAAGTTGGTTGTCAGAGAGTCCTGGTAGCGCAGCAGACTAAAGCACTGTTATTAACACCAGCTGCCTGTAATTACTGCAAGTTCAAATCTCACCAGGCTCAAGGTTGACTCAGCCTTCCATCCTTTCTAAGGTAGGTAAATTCAGGACCCAGTTTGTGGGGGCAATAAGCTGACTTTGTAAAAATATACAAAAGTATGAAGGCTATTGCTTAACGCATTGTAAGCCGCCCTGAGTCTCCGGAGAACGGCGGCATATAAATCAAATCAAAAGAGAGAGGGGGGGAGAGAGAGAGAAAGAGAAAGAGAAAGAAATAGAAGGAAGCCAACTGAAAACCTGCACTACTTTTCATGTTAAAGTACACGATTTTTTAAAAGATCCATTATATGCCATGCATGTACACTTATGTAAGAGAGCCATTAATTTGCAAGTGGATGATGTTTGATATATTATCACTAGAAATAATAACTTCAGAAATGTATCTGTGCATAATGCAGATTATAATACATATAAAAATTATGCAATTTGATAATTATTCATCAGAAGACACACTTAGCAGGCCTTCTTGCTAATTTGTTAGTTTTATCCCTGGGAAGAGAAATGGTAAAATATTTCTTAATGCATTTCTCAGTTTCATAATCCAGATGTAACACTTGACCTCCTCTGTTTCTTGAGCCCTCTATAATCTAGGTTAAATTCATGGTGGCCATAAAATGCCAAAGATGCTTCTGACTTCACATCCAAGGAAAGCCCATGTAAGTCACCCAATGCCATAATTTTGATCTTACACTCCAGTGATTCAACTACTAATCAGCTGAGTAGTCCAATTCACCAGATACCTTCAAAGATTCTAAAATGTATTCACCGTACTAATTACCATCAGTCTTATTGTCATGTCCCTATTCAGAAAAACCTCAAAAATAAGGGCTCTAACCCATGGAAATCCTTTGCATTATATGGAATCCTATTTGTCTATGAACAAACAAGATGCATATGTTTACACCCTAGATGGGAAGAGTGATAAGAATGGGTAAAGAAGGAATGGAATTTATAAATATGATAGTTTTCATTTTTATAGTGCATTGGGCTAAATAACTTTCAGAAAACTTGGAATGAGTTCTAATTTTGTTTGGAATATAATGACATGTCCTCTAGCTTTTTTGATATTAGGGTAAATTACACATTTCCTATTTGAGTCATTATATCAATATGCTTGAGTCTGATATTAAGTCAAATGAATCAAAAGAGATTACATTAAAATAAGTCAACTTCTATGATTAAGAAATGAACTGATGTATCAAATTCCATATACTAAAGTAATCAGACTACTGAATAGCAGTTTAATGAATCTTGAACTCTGGCCTAACTAAAATGAAGTTAAATGAATAATGATTATGAAATTTATAAGAATATTAAAAAACTGGTGAACCCTATTTCATAGATTTCACTGACAAAAATTAATGTAGTTTTTTTCTTTACTCTGTAGATAGCTCAAGACAAATTTATGTCATCCTTATTAGTACACTGTGTATTAATTCCTAGCATACTTTTCATTATGTTCTTAAGCCCTAGATATTGTGCATCGCATGTGCCATGCTTACACTTACATTCATCCATTTCCTTGACAAATTGACTCTCAGACAAGATAAAAGATGGAATGGGGGAAGGAAAAAATTGTGAAATGTATATATCTCCTTCTCTGTTTCTTTCTAGCAGCAGGTGACACTTCTACAAACTGTAGGAGCCTTCATGAAAGAACAAATCTAGTTTCAAGCTTTAGCATAACTGCCTTCCAAAGACAAAGCTTTTACAAGCTTTCAATTCAGGTTGGCATTGAATACTTTCAAATAAACAAGACTTCCTTTCAGTTATAGATTTGAATTTTTATGGGAATATTAATGTCTTTTATGAGCCCATTTTATTGATTTTGATTTGTAAAGGTTGATAGCCAGCATGAGTCTTCAGAGACAATTCAGGTTATAAATCGAAATAAATTAATGTACAAATAAAACAAAAATGCACTGTTCCGGCCTCTTTTCTGTTAACTAAAAAAAATTCAGGAGGTAATGGCTATGTCCTGCAATAAAATTGGACTTTATGATAGCTTACATTTATTTAGTTGTATTTTCAGCTGTCAACTTCCCTTTAAGCTATGCTGATAAAGTTTCCAATAGTTGATTGCCTAACATAAAATAGTAACTCTGAAGAAAGAATGAGCAGAGGAACAGTGGGGAGCTGGATTAGCAACTGCTTAATCCTGTGGACTAATTTAAAATGGAGGGTCAGAAGCTATTTAATGTTTTGCTTAGAAGATAAATAGCTCACTAGTCGTGTTTCTTAATAAATTGTTGTGTTTCTTCCTTTCCTTCTAATTATCTATGGCAAGAACAGATCTAAATCTGTACCCAAACACTGTGGGCCAGTGATAGCTAACCTTTTATAGACTGAGTGCCCAAAGTGCGTGGCTAAACCCAAAAATGCAATGTGTGTGGGGCCCCTACTCATGCGCCCTGACCCCGCGCATGTGATCACGCCCCCTGCACACACCCCGTGCATGCGCATGCACCTCCCGCAACCCCGCAACCCCCTCCCGCATGCACCCCACCCCCCGCACATACACTGCAGAGACCCAATGACCTGCTGACCGGTGGCAGGCACATGCACATGCACAGCGGAACTGAACTAGGACGATGGCTCACATGCCCACAGAGAGGGTGCTGCGTGACACCTGTGGCACACGTGCCATAGGTTTGCCATCATGGCTGTGGACCATGGTTACCGAGATATGCAATTTTTTGGTCCCAAAGGGGAAATGCATCAGTAACACCGAAGTCATAAAAATGGACATTATTGCCTATAGAAGGGAGCAAGGAGAATAAAGGACTAGCTGAGAACTGGCCCAATGGCTCAGCAGTTAAAGACACTGAGCTTTTCAGCTAGAAAGCTGACAAACCGGGTTCAAGACTCAAGTGCTATGCAACGGGCTCCCATTACTTGCCCTAGCTCCTAGCCCACCTATCAGTTCAAAAGCATGAAAACATGAGTAGATAAATAGGTGCCACTTCAGTGGGAAGGTAACAGTACTCCATGACTTCATGGAGAAATGTGTTCACTGGCTCAATGGCCTGCTCCTTATAGTCTGCAATGACTAACGCAGTGAAATCCTTTACATTTACTTTCCTAATCATATTTGACCAAATAAAGTATTCCATTCTAATTTAGGGCCAATAAGTGACTAAATAGTCCTTTATTTACAGGAAGAGCCTGTAGTACAGTGGACTAAAGCACTGTTATTAACATCTGCTGCTTGCAATTACTGGAAGTTCAAATCTCACCAGGCTCAAGGTTAACTCAGCCTTCCATCCTTTCAAAGGTAGGTAAAATTAGGACCCAGATTGTGGGGGCAATAAGCTGACTTTGTATAAATATACAAAAGTATGAAGGCTATTACTTAACGCATTGTAAGCCTCCCTGAGTCTCCGGAGAAGGGCGGCATATAAATTAAAGCAAAAAAAAAAAAAAAAGACAGACAAGTGTAATCTGTACAATCTGTACCAGAAAGGATACCAAAAATATATAACAGCCAAGGGCAATTGTCTGACAGGTACCTGCTGATTAATGACTTGTCTTAATGTTGTAACACCCACATGCCACATTTTAATAATGGACCTTAAACAGAGGTAGGAATTTCCATGCAGTTTTTTCTCCACATTTGCAAAACATTGCAGAAGCCAAGCATGTACTGTATCAGAATGGTAAAATGACAAACTTTCAAAAACCTGAAGTACTCTTAGGATTATTATGACAATGGATCTTAAGAATTACACTAGTACATAGGATTATGCTAAAAGAACTCTACCTTTCCAAATAAATTGCACCTTTGCCTAATGCTTCATTCCCCATTTGCTCCATCTTTAGTAATCCTTAATTGTTTGCTGATCATCCTACACATTGTTACACAAAATAAATTACTACACTGAATTAATATACTTCAGACTATTAAGTGCAAGTCATGTACTTGTTCCCCTCCTCTTCTCTCCTCTTTTGCAAATTAACAAATCATGGGGATGATTATGCTAGGTCTTTCTTTGTAATGTCCTTCATTCAGGAAATGGTTTAGTGGAAGATAAATGAAAAGACTGCCTTCCACAGTCGTGCAGGCTGAAATGATACAGCTCAAGAAGTTAAGCAATACTTTCTGTAATCTTGTTCTATAGGATTGTTGACATGTTGCGTTGATCCTATATAAAAGGACATGTCCTAAGCACGCTTAAAATGGGTGTATGATCTGGCATTTAAAACCTATGTGCCCTGCAGGCAGTGATATACCCATGGTATAAACCTGAGTACGATGCTCCATTCAACACATTATGAAAGGTATAGAATGGAATACAATATTGTATCTTGAGAGTCTTAGCAGATGGCCATACTTGGTTAGCCTGTCTGAGTTTGGATACTACATTTGTCAGATCTAGTTAATAATTGGATGGGAGAGTTCCAGGTTGCAAACTACACTAGAAGAAAGAAGAGAAGAAAAGAAAAGAAAAGAAAAGAAAAGAAAAGAAAAGAAAAGAAAAGAAAAGAAAAGAAAAGAAAACCAGCCAAAAGAAAGCAATGGAAAAAAATCTCCATAGAGTTACCAAGAAAATGATGTAGATAGATATAGATAGGGATAGGGATAGGGATAGGGATAGGGATAGGGATAGGGATAGGGATAGGGATAGGGATAGGGATAGGGATAGGGATAGGGATAGGGATAGGGATAGGGATAGGGATAGGGATAGGGATAGGGATGGTTAGATAGATAGAGGTAGGTAGGTAGGCAGACAGGCAGGCAGGCAGGCAGGCAGGCAGACAGACAGACAGATGATAGAGACAGATATATGATGAGGATGATATAATGTGATATCATTATAGGTGAATAAATTCATTTGCATTTCTTGTCACTTTTGAATGTAATCACTTGTATATCCATATCTTTCAATGCCTGTATTAATCTGCAAATTTATTAAAATCTATGCACACAAATACAATATCACGTCTTATTAAAATTAAAAGAGTTAGTTGGTTTGAGAAGGACAGTTATAGAAACTGAATAAATAAATAAATAAAATAAAAATAGACATTTCTAAACATTTTTCTACAAAAATGATGTGCCTTGAAGGACACCATCCAAAATTATTTGTTTGGAAATAAATGCCAATATGTTCATGATTTCTTTTTTGGTAGATATGAATGGAATTGCACAATAAATACATTTCCTCTATAAATATCAATTTCTGAATGTTTACAGATTATTGAGTTATTGGGGAACCAAATGGTAACTTTTTGTTAAAATTAAAGAAAACTAAATTCCAGTACATGAATTTGTATGTAAGAAGCAAAACTGGTGATTTTGTATGGACTTTACAAAAGCCATATAACTCAAAAATACCCTGGCTAGTATCATAGCACAACTACAGATCAGTAGGTCAGAAAAACTCAATACAGAGTATGTGTGGATTTGAAGGTGGACTACAAGCAGAGAGACTCAGAATCTCCAGCCAAAGATTCTCACTGAGAGACATCTGAGCCATTCACCATCTCAGCCCAAACTATTTCTCAAAGTTGTGGGAAACATTGAAGGGGGAAATATATATACCAAGTTGGTCTTCTGAAAGAAAAGTAGAATATAAATCTACAACGTATAAATAAATAGATTTTGAATATTCTATTCTGTCCTATTTTATTTTTTCTGCTAGAACTCTCTTCCTTCTTATAGGTAGGGTTGTCATGAGTATAGCATGCAAAATATAGATGCATGCAAACTCTGGTCACCTCAAAGCTGTGAACAATCATATTCTCACAAAGGTCCCAATTTGATTAGACAACTCATAGTCACCTAAAATTGACATACCTGATGAATGGGGTCTTGGTGTTCTCTGAGCTTCGTTCCCCCCCCCACCTTGTCATCAGTGAATGAGATAAATTTTCTGGTTCTTTACATAGAATGGCTTGTCTGCAGTCTTGGTTGCAATGTGGTTTCTTTCTTGATTACACTAATGAGGGTATATGTACAGAATAGTATTACAGAATACAGAATAACACAGTTGGAAGGGACCTTAGAGATCTTCTAGCCCACCCTCCTACTCAATGAGACCCTATAGCAAGGGTCTTCAAACTTGGCAAGTTTAAGACTTGTGAACTTCAACTCCCAGAATTCCTGAGCTAACATGAATGGAGGAGGAATTCTGGGAGTTGAAGTCCACAAGTCTTAAGAGTTTGAAGACCCCTGGGCCTATAGCATTTCTGGACAAATGGATGTCCAATCTCTTCTTTCTTGATTACCCTAAAGAGGGTATATCTGCTTTTTTATTCGTGTACTTATAAACTCTAACAATGAATATGGCAATTAGCAGTTTCTTATTTGTATTTATTCGTGATAAAAGGGCAATTGTGAAGGAGATATAATCAAGAATGAGGCATACAGGAAGATATTTAACAATAGTTCCATTTCTCTCCTTATTTTTGTCTTATGGAGTTTCTGGCCCTTAACACAACTAATTTTGCTTTCTATTACCCCAATGTAAAATTTGAATTTCTTTTCCCACATGAGTTTCAACAGTCTTCACTACTATTCTAAGGACTAAAATCTTAAAATAATTTCCTTGATTGTGGAGTGAAAGATTGCACCACCTTTTAAATGAACTAGTTCCCCTACACAGCCATGATGAGACTTGTGTCCCCTAATGGGTAGTTTATTTAACATTTTAATAGACATTTTTTTTGTATACAAGCAAGATGGAATATTGGTATGGAATATCCTGGGATATTTAATTTATGATTCAGATACCATGGGAAATTTTGTGATCAAGATATCAAATGCCATTGAGATCATTTCTATAATTTGATAGGTTTTCTTTCTTCTTTTCACTTACTATCCAATTGCTTCAAATAAGCAGTAATAATGAATCAGTTGAATAAGTCTGTTTCCCCAGAGATGGACAAAGCAAGGAAGAGGGTTAAGGAAAAGGAGAAAGCCACAGAACCGGTGGTAAAAAAAAATTGGATTTCACCACCGAGTTACCCCAATAGAAGTCTACTTATATCTGAACATGAGATCATGGCAACCTACTTATCATTCCAGAATATGGATCAAATAACATGTTGCTTGTTTTAAAAGGATTCTATGAAGATACCAGCATTGGTTGATCACAGGTCCCTAAAATGCAAAAATAAAATGAATCCCTTGGGTTCTTATATAATTGCGGGAGGATAATATATAGTATCACTATTAATATATTGTGCAACACTGAAGAAATAGTACTATTTACGTTGTGCCTCATAAATCAGTTAATGTCTATGCTATGAGAACCAGTTTGGTCTAGTGGTTAAGGCACCAGGCTAGAAAGCAGGAGACTGTGAGTTCTAGTCCTGCCTTATCCATAGAAGCCAGCTGGGTGACTTTGAGCCAGTCACTCTCTCATAGCCCAACTCACCTCACTGAGATGTTGTTGTGGGAAAAATAAGTGGAGGAAGGTGTGTCGGATATATTCGCCACCTTGAATTATTTGTAAATAATCAGGGAGGATTAATAGATAAAATATGTGCATATATACAAATATACATGAGAGTACTTACATAATGTACTGTTATGTTTATGACGGAACCAAAAAGGTAGCACTTTTTCAATAGAAAACACACATGGTTTCTTTCAACCTTTTCTCCTATGGCAATATTAACAGATGCGTGAGTCGTGACAAATTTGTATTTGCCCAGACAGAATGAGGACAGCAAAATTGATAGTCCTCGTTCTGAACCAGCTTTGTTTGTACTCAATGTAAATATAAATGGCTTAGTGATCCATGTTATTTGAATGCCTGTGAGGTATTATTGCCACTTGCAACAGGCTATTTATGTAAATACATGCATACATCCATACTTTAGGAGCAAATATATCAAAGCTGTTGTAAAAAGACAAAGTTATGACCACAAACAAGGGTGTCCCTCAGAGTATGGTCAAACAAGTCAAGACAGCAATCTGTCTGTCTGTCAGTCTGTCTTGTCTGTCTGTCATCAACAAGTATTATGTTATTTTTTCACTTGAAAACATTTACAGTATAATTAAGTCACTTTGTTCCCAACAGGATTTCTCGTGAGCTGGGACACAGAGAAAGGGAATCCTGTCTATCCAATATAACATAATCATATATTTCACTGACTCTCCAGTGCTGACATATATCAGGGTAAAGAGTGAGAATTGCCTTCCAAGACTTTTACTTCTTCAATTGCTAAATCTACGATGGATACATCTCCTTCTTGCTGCTATATCTATCAGGTCTACGACTGTGTAGGAGGGCTGTGCATATTTTCAGAAGAGCTTTGTTTTCATGAAGGCTCATGCAAAGCATCTCTCTAAAATAGCTGGGTGACCTCCTGCTTCTAAGCAGCAGAATGAAACAGCCATGTTGCTACACCAGAGAAAATGTATTTATTCTTTATGTACTTGAAACATTTCTATGCCACTGCAACTGTAAAGCAACTGACAGTTTACACAGATATGTGTGTCAGCGCATGTACAGCAGCCATTTGCTTTAGCCATTTAGTCATTCAATATTGAACATAGGGTTATTTTCCATATTAACAATTAGCAAATCACATTCAAAATGACACTTCTGTAGTTACATTTGGGAGTGGGGGCATGCCAAAAAGATTCAGGGTTCCCACATGGCTTCAAAGCCTCCAGTTGTATTCCACTTAGTTAACCAATTGGTGATGTTGGACAATTGATGTGCGCTCTTCCCTTATTTAGAGTAGAATAACGGGGTATAAAGGGACCTCAGGGGTCTTCTAGTCCAACCCACTGCTTAGGCAGGAAACCCTACAGCACTCCAGACAAATGGTTATCCAATCTCTTCTTAAAATCTTCCAGTGTTGGAGCATTTACAACTTCTGGAGGCAAGTTGCCCCACTGATTAATTGTTCTAACTGTTAGGAAATTTCTCCTTAGTTCTAAGTTGCTTCTCTCCTTGATTAGTTTCCACCCATTGCTTCTTGTTCTACCCTCAGGTGCTTTGGAGAATAGCTTGACTCCCTCTTCTTTGTGGCAGCCCCTGAGATATTGGAACACTGCTATCATGTCTCTCCTAGTCCTTCTTTTCATTAAACTAAACATACCCAGTTCCTGCAACCATTCTTCATATTCTTCCGCCAGGCTGGGCTATCAACATAACAATTTTAAATTGGGTTTTAAATTCTTGGGGTTTTAAATTAAGCCGAATTCATTTAATAATTTTAAATTATTTTAATTGATGTTGTCTTGTGTTTTTAATAGGCTGTACACCACCCTGAGTCCTTCGGGAGAAGGGCGGTATAGAAATAAAATTATTTATTTATTTATTATTTTATTTTATATGTTTTAGTCTCCAGTCCCCTAATCATCTTTGTTGCTCTTCTATGCACTCTTTCTAGAGTCTCAACAGCTTTTTTACATCGTGGCAACCAAAACTGGATGCAGTATTCCAAGTGTGGCCTTACCAAGACCTTATAAAGTGGTATTAACACTTCACGTGATCTTGATTCTATCCCTCTGTTTATGCAGCCTAGAACTATGTTGGCTTTTTTGGCAGCTGCAGCACACTGCTGGCTCTTGTCTTCCAGAGCTTGTGGATCTGAACTCCCATTATGCCTTACCATTGAACAGACTGCAGTAGTTGGAAAATTATTATAAGACTTTTCCAGTTGAGTTTGCCCCAGCACACTCCCAGTCAATTCCTATATCAGATCAAAGCAAACACACATGCCATTCAGTTCAGCTAGCAAAAAAAAAAAAAAATAGTTTGATGTTTATTTATTAAATATCAACAAACATCAAAAAACAGTTAGCCGGCAAAATAAGGACAAAAAGCAGGGAAAAACACTGAGTACAGACTTTGTCAACCCCAATCTTAACTCTTTAATGTGCATAATAGTAATAGAATAAAGATAGAAACTAGGACATCGGATGATTCCTCTTCCTCTATTCTGCACCATGAAACAAACAATTAAGTTGATTAAGAGATGTATCTAATGTAAGGGGTCCTTGGTGCTCTCTAAGTTTGGTTATTTTCTTACAGACGTTTCATTATTTATTTATTTATTTATTGGTTCGATTTATATGTCGCCCTTCTCCAGAGACTCAGGGCGGCTTACAATGTGTTAAGCAATAGCCTTCATACTTTTGTATATACCTGCTTAGTAGGGCTTTTGGCCCCCCCAAGCGGTGTTCTTTTTTATATAAAGTCAGCTTATTGCCCCCACAATCCGGGTCCTCATTTTACCTACCTCGAAAGGATGGAAGGCTGAGTCAACCTTGAGCCTGGTGAGATTTGAACTTGCAGTAATTGCAGGCAGCTGGTGCTACTTAACAGCACTTTAATCTGCTGCGTCAACAAGGCTCTACCCCATCATTACCCAATGATGCTAGCACTGATGATGTTATATAGTTTGAGTAATGAAACATCTGCAAGAGAACAATCAAGCTCAAAGAGGACCAAGGACCTCCCCTCCCCATTTCAACCCTGAGCTACAAATATTCTCCTTTATTGTATCTAATGTATCCTTTATTGTACCTAATGTACAGAGACATTAGAATTTCACTAAACCTGTGGAAGCAAATCCTGAATGCCCAACTCTAGGTGTAGTTCGGTCTTTAGGTCTTATGTGCTTCCCTTCAGTACAGATTTGACTGGAAAGTGTAGACCTCCCACCCTACAAAGAGAAACATGTAGACCTCCCATCCTTCTTCCAATCAACTTAGTACCAATATGGATGCTACTGTTTATTCCTGATCAGTCAACTGAGGCACATTGGCCCTGCCTAAGTGCTGTGTCTCTGTGAACAAAGCAACATTGATGGAGGATTTCTGGAGATCTGCATCCTCCTCTCCTTACATTTTGGGATACCTCTATTTCAAGAGGGAAACAATCCCTTCCCCCACCCTTTTCTTCTTCTTCTTCTTCTATTCAGTCTAAGGTAAGAAGGAACAAGCCTGGGCTTTTGTAAAAGACATAAAATCTCCATTATGCCGAGATTAAAAAAAAGCCACAAATAATAAAAGCCTCTAAATGATTTTTTTAGCAAAATCAAGGGTGAAGACAACACAAGCATTTCTACATCATTTTTATGAGAACAGTGAACACAATTCCATTGGGAATGGATCAATGCTTTCTGTGGTGCCTGAAGCAAAATATTAGAGATATATTTAAACCCTTTAAATGGCTTTTGATAATGCTGAGCACTTTTTTTGTTTTCTCTGATCTCTTTAAGGCATGAATATCTCTTTCTTAAAACTTATAAAAATTAATCATTTTAAAACAAAAGTCCTACAGTTCTAACTAGCAATTGCATGTTACAGATATATTCTTTGCGAATAACTTGTTTCCACTATTCCTATACAGAAAGAGTAAAGTTTGCCTCCTATTAAACTTAATCCTATTATAAGCAGAGTTCCTCCTATGTACACAGCCATAACACAATCTATGGGAAACTGACATCACCCTCACAGTAAAAAGAGAAAACAAAGGAGGGAACTGGAGTACTTGCATTTTAGATTTGTGATGCATCCAGGATAATTTCCTTGGAGGGCACCAGATGTTCTGCATAACAGAGCCCTTGTACTGGTCTCTCACCAGTATATTTAATTTTTTATCAAACTCTCTTAGTCTCTCATCCATCTAAATGTTCTATTTTTCTGTGGCAAAGAGAGAGAGAACTTGGTAGAAATTCATAAATATATGCATGATATGAAGAAATGTAGATAATGTATTCATTCTTGTTTCCAGATTCTTCTTGTATTTCGTGACAAACATTGTAGGTACAAAGTGTCCAAGAACTACCATGTTTTCCCCAAAATAAGACCCTGTCTTATATATTTTTTTGAACCCTGAAATATGTGCTTGGCCTTATTGCCATGCGCTCAAAAGCCCAATTGGGCTTATTATCAGGGGATGTCTTATTTTGGGGGAAACAGGGTAATAAAGTTATGCCCAGCCTATAATGTTTTTTATTCCAGCAGTTCCTGTGAGTGTGAACAGTTGTCAGTTAAATACATGGACAGAACCTCTCTATTTTCAGAGTATACATTGATTGGCCAACATTCTCTATATATGAACTGAATATAAATTCAGCTTGATCAAATGTATGTCTGCTTTCTGCTCTTGATGGTGTATTTGAAAGAGGACTAACTCAGCAGAATTCATTCAAGTCTTAGTTGCTGTTGGTGCTGATAATGTTATCCCTTCAGTCAGGTCCACCTCTTGGTGATTCTATGAGCCATGTCTCTCCACATCTTCCAATTTTGCACTGCTTCTCTGAGTTTTTCTATGCTCTGGCTTGTGTCAGCTTTGATAGTGTCTTGCCACATGTTCTTTGATGTCCCGGTTTCCTTTCATTGCTAACTCTTCCAAACATAATTGCTTTCTCCAGTGAATTCAAGTCATAGCTACACTTTTGATATCTGGACTTTTTTCCCCCACAGCTTGTTTCATAGGGAAGTTCCCCAAAAGGAACGAGAGAAGTACCGTATTTCTTGGAGTATAAGATGCTCTGGAATATAAGATGCACCTTATTTGGGGGGGAAGGAAAATAAGAAAAAAAAAAATTCTGCTTGAGAGGTTCTTTGTTTGAGAGGCCTCCAAAAGCTCTGTTTGAGAGGAAGCGTGGAGGCCGAAGGGTGGGGGCCGGTGGATGGGTGGGCTACATTCGATGTATAAGACACACCCAAATTTTCACCCTCTTTTAGGGGGAAGTACGTCTTATACTCAGTAAAATACAGTAGCTCCTTGAAGCATATATATTGTTGCAGTTAACTTCAGTGGTTTAGTTGCCAAATATCTTGAAGAAAATTAGCTTTTACCTTGACAGATGGAATTGAAGTACTTGTTGCTATTTGTAATGGCTGTCTCTGGGAATTCTAGGAACCCAGATATATTGAAAAAAATGCCCTACTGCCTCCCTAGAAAAATATGCTCAGCTACAATCAGATGTCATTTAATATTCTAAATGAGAAATAGATTTGGGTCAATATGAATGAAATTTAATGCTCAGATGGGCTGACATTACAAAAGTCATTAGAATGTCTGGAAACAGCAAATATGAGTACAGTACTGTTATAAAGCATATGGTTCAAGTTAATTTTCAATAATGGTTTGAACTCTCCATGTGGTTGTTTATGATGATATGTTGGCGGTAAGACAAAAGGAGAAATAATGTTTGTTTTCCTTTAGCAGTTCACCAGCCGAGGCCAAGCCACCTTCCACTGAACTAAAAATAGGTTTTTGTGTATATCAAAAATACCCTTCAGGGAACAGTTTGTAATTATATGATATTTCAGCTATTTGAACGTTGCAGATTTGGTAGCAAAAGTAGTCAAGATGAAACAGATTAAGCAATTGTTTTACATTATCAGAGCCTTTATTATTTATTGTTTATGCTAATAACCACAAATCCATGCGTATTTTAAAAGGCAAAGAGTAAGTGACATACTCTGCTGGATAGATGGACAGAGAAATGAACAAACAGATGGCTTCTTTCCAATATACCACAAGGTTTTGATGATTAGAGCAGTCTTCCCCAACCTGGCTTTCTTCAGCTATGATAACAAACAGGCATTCTAGCTGGGAACTTTATTTTTTAATATTCCTAGAGACCATGAGGCTGAGCAAGCCAGTCATACAGGAACATGGTTAGGTACAGCTATGACAAGACAAGCTGATAAGGAAGGAAACTGTTGATCTCCTACATACAATAAGTGGCTGTTACAGTCCGGATACTTTATGTTATAAATGACTCCTGTTTTTTTTTTTTTTAAATGGTTTACTGGGTCTTTTGCTTTGCTGAAGATGTTTTGGAGGGCTTTAGTTCTGCAAGCCACAATAATATGGTGTGGTTATAGTCATCTGTTGGTTGTTGTTGAGAAGTTTCTGATATATGGTAACATTATCCTTTTCATAAGTTGTGTTACTTGAGCTGTAGTGGCTTTGGGTGGTCAGGAATTTTTGGATTTGTTGTTTTGCCATAAACTGCCTTGTTCAATCATGACCAATATGTCAGCATTATCAATTCATTGGGGGGGAAAAGACTCTCTTTTACCCTAGAGTGACATTACAACAGATGAATGCACAACATTATCACATTCATTAGTTAGGGTGTATGTGAAATTGAAACAAAGTTCACAAACTAGGAGTAAGACTTCATGTATGTTTTCAGATACAGTATATCTATATCTATATTTATCTATACCTATCATCTATCTATCTATCTATCTATCTATCTATCTATCTATCTATCTCTATATCTCTCTATATCTCTCTATATCTCTATATAGAAATAGATAGATAGAGATATAGAGAGATATAGAGAGATATAGAGATAGATAGATAGATAGATAGATAGATAGATAGATAGATAGATGATAGATAGATATGGAGATGGAGATGGAGATGGAGATGGAGATGAGATGGAGATTAGAGATAGAGATAGAGATAGAGATAGAGATAGAGATAGAGATAGAGATAGAGATAGAGATAGAGATAGAGATAGAGATAGAGATAGAGATAGAGATAGAGATAGAGATAGAGATAGAGATAGAGATAGAGACATCTGTCATCCTAACCATGTCATCATTTATTTGGCAGCCAAGTGCCACACAGGCCTGGGGATTGGATGACAATGTTATTGGAGGTGTGCTTGGGTACGTAAGTTATTCTTTAACATTTTAACGAAAATGTTAAAGGTGCCTTCAGCCTATGACAGATTTAATGCTTCCGTGCTTCTCCATTTCCTACTGAACCACAACTCTTGGTTGCTCCCCACTTCAATATTGTTTACTGAGTGGTGTGCCATCCAATTTCAGCAGTGCAATAGAGAGTCAGTGGGAGTTCCTTTTTCCCCCCCAAAAAAAATTATTATCCGAGACCTATCTTTCTTACCTGCAAGATCAATGCATGTATTATATGCACATATCAAATTGCATGCATTGTCAGTCTGCTTCTCCTTCTTACCATCTCTTCTGTGACTGAAGAATTTGTGCATATAATAGATAGATAGATAGATAGATAGATAGATAGATAGATAGATAGATAGATAGAATAAATAGATAGAAGCACTGGATTGGTTGCCTTTTAGTTTTGGTTGGTTGGCTTTCTCTGTTCCCTTTAAAGGAAGCAATTGTGTGTGAGAGAAACAAATTTCTGTGCTTATATTAACCATCTGGGAGTGGCATACAGTATGTATTAAAGGACATACCACCCACGGAGACAAAAGTATATCAGCAATTAGAAATACAATTAATTAACCAATAACCTACTGAAAAGTGCCCAAGTGTTGAACAGCCATGTTCTATAGTGACAACAACTGTCTGGGAGAAATCTTCACTTATGTATTATCTCTGAATTATCTTGATCACAAAACGTCACCTTTCACTATGCTGATAAATTATTGCCTAATTAACTTTGAATGAGAAAAAAATATTCAAGGAATGTGAAGGTGTTGCTGAAAATGCTATAAAATAGATTGGCCAATATTTTGGCAGCCATATATTTCACAAAACTTAAATGAGAAGAGTGACTACGCTATTAATAATTAAAATTAAATTAAAAAGTTGGGGAAGTGACATCCCAGAGAATATTTTAGCCTATGAATGATTAATCCATTTGATCCATAACACAACCTGAATAGAGTGAATTCAGATATATCCAGAGGAAAGAAATAGCATGAAATGCAAAATCTTACATACATTTCATATGTGGCATCAGGATAATAACAAGTAAAAATGACTATATGAGTCGCTATTCAGAATAGAATAGAGTGTCAAATACAGTTTGACACTCCACAACAATATATAATTTATCTCACTCCCCTTCAAATCTTCTTCTAGAGTAAGGTCCAAGGATTGGAGCAGGCTGTTGGCCCTGGACTTAAAAGATTTATTGCTCTATAAAAACAGAGCAGTAGGGAAAAAAAGTTAGAAAGACATTCTTTAAAACAGTGATATCTTGGTACTCATCGTTAATTAGTTCCAGGAGGCGTTATGAGTACCAAAAACAATGAGTACTAAACAGATTTTTCCCATAAGGAATAATGTAGTAAGTCACAAGGCAGCCGGCATCAACAAGTTCTAGCTTATGTGTTGAGTACCAAACAAATGATGAGTACCGGCGCAAAATTTTCATGTCAAAATACACTGAGTACCAAATTCAGTGACTTTCAAAGTTGAGTACCAAGGTACTACCCTGTTCTAAATGTACACACACACACACACACACACACACACACACACACACACATACATTTGACTGAAATGGTATAGGGCAGAGGTATCAAACTTGCCGCACCACATTGCTGTCACATGACGTATCACAACTTTTTTCCCTTCATGGAGCTGGGGTGGCTGTGACCTGCACATAATGCATCTGGCCCACATGCTACCAGTTTGACACCCCTGTATATGGTCTCCTACTTGAGCAGGTGGTTGGACTAGATGACCTCCAAAGTCTCTTCCAACTCTGTTATTCCAAATACTTCTAAATATACCACCACTGCAATTATCTCCAGTGAAGGAGGTTTCTATTATTCTTTCTCATTCTCATCTAATGCATCTGATATCCTCTGCATTATGTCATTAAATGTAGGGCAATATAATATTGCTACTACTACTATTAATCCCACCACCCCATCATTATGTATCTTATTTATTTATTAGTTCGATTTATTAGTTCGATTTATATGCCGCCCTTCTCCGGAGACTCAGGGCGGCTTACAATTCATTAAGCAATAGCCTTCATACTTTTGTATATACCTGCTTAATAGGGCTTTTTGGGCCCCCATAAGCGGTGTTCTATTTTATACAAAGTCAGCTTATTGCCCCCCCAAACCGGGTCCTCATTTTACCTACCTCGGAAGGATGGAAGCTGAGTCAACCTTGAGCCTGGTGAGAATTGAACTTGCAGTAATTGCAGGCAGCTGGCAGCTAAGTGCTACTTTAACAGCAGTTTTAGTCTGCTGTGCCACCAAGGATCTTGCACCCTTCCACTTCTTCATTTGAAAATCTGTATTGGAAAAGATTCCTGATATCTTTCCTCAGGATTTACAGAATTGCAGGGAATCAACTGGCATATCAGAACATTTTTTGTGGCACAGTCAGTTCAGAAGGTTGGCCTGGATATGGCATTTTTATTCACCTATTGAGTCCATCCCAAAGACCTGGGTTAGGCAGATGTTGATGTTTTTTGGTGTTACAGGTGTCATCACAGAATGTAAGCTGTTCCAAGTAAAGCTGTCTTTTGCAATTGTACAATTTATTTTGCACCCACCAATAGTTAGACACCTCCCCTCAATTAGGAGGAAAATCCCACTGAAAAATTCCCCTTAAATTACTATTTAGAAATCCCCCATAAAATCCTCCTGTCTTTCCCTTTCCTTTTAAGCCAGTTATTGCCAGCTGCCAGTATTGCTTATTGCCAAAGAAACCTTGTCTCCATTCATAAGATACATGAGAATTTAACACCTATGCCCAAACTTCTTACATCCAAGGAGGACAGCAACAAAGACCATATGCCACACAGGGCACCAGCGTGCCTACCGTCCCTGTCCTAATGTTCCTTTTTACTCTTATTCTTTTCATGTATTCAAATGCTTGACAAATAAATAAAGAAATAAAAATAAAGAAATAAGGGACATATTATGATCCCTCTGATCATAAAATCATACATCCCATTCACATTTCCTTCACAAACTATCACAAAGGGCTCAAAATCCTATAAAAGTGTCACCGATCCAATTAGTTGCTAGTTGTCCCAAAATGAACTCTCTTATTGTTTTTGGAATAAAGAAGAGATACCTCTTCTCCAGCAGTTTGCCTCGTATCTTGATTGCTTGGACTCTTTTCCCAGCTCAGAAGAAAAGGGACCAGGGAAAATTCCCAACAGCAATTGACTGATGGTGAATTTGTCAATGCCGCTGTTGTTCGAGTGATGCTCCAGTTTTTTGGGACCTGTGACTATTGGTATTACCTCTGCTTTCTTTTGCCACAATTGTTTCATTTCCATTTGCAGATCTTTGTATTCTGTTATCTTCTCCAGTTCCTTCTCTTCTCTTCTGCTGTCTCCAGGTATTGTCACATTCACCATCCATATTTTTTTTGTCTTTCTGATCGACAATTATTAAGTCTGGCATTGCTGCCTGTCTTGCTTGGATGCTAAGGTCTCAGAGGACTTCAGCTTCGTCATTTTCTATTACTTTCTCTATTTTATAGTCCCACCATTTGTCCTTTCGAAGAAATGTGTAATGCAATGTCTTTTCTATCACATTGAAGAAGGAAGTTATAAAAACAATGTTAAAGAGCATCTCAGTCTTCTGCTAATTTTGGCTGTGTAGACTAGTTTGCAAATTCTACACAGATGGAATTTAAGAGAGGATCGAATGCATCTCCTAATTTTTTAACCTCATAGACCAGGGGTGGGCAACTGTGGCCCTTTTACAACCTGTGGACTTCAACTCCCAGAATTCCTGAGACAGCCAAGCTGGCTCAGGAATTCTGGGAGTTGAAGTCCACAGGTGATAAAGGGGCTATATTTGCCCACCTCTGTCATAGACCAATATTTTCTTTACATATTTTGAAAACCCATTGAGAAATGGCAGGTTATAAAAGCAAAGGGACAGGATTAACTAAGGCATGACTGATATGTTGGTTTTGGCTTTGCTCACCTTATAATGCTGACCTGTTTTTCACCTTTCAATTGGAGGCAGGAGGCAGCAACTTTATATGAAGCAAGGATTCATTAAGGAATTTTGTTCTGGGGTTACCACAGGCTAAGGAGACAAATGCAGCTTTTTGAACTTTTTCGTCCATTATAGATTATCTTGATATTTTATAATGTCTCCAAAGGGCACAGAACAATAATACGGGTGACATAGACACTATGGCCTGTGTCAGTATGTCATCCTAATCTGGCTTTAAAGAAAAGGTGATCTATGACAGTGGGAAAGAAGCTCTGGGGGAAAAAAAAAATATTGCACTTTATACTATCCAAAGAAATTACCACAATTTTCTATGATTTCATATAATAAAGCAGGACTGAAAAAGTCTGTCAAGAGGTTAGATTAGGGGTGAAATGCTCCCGGTTTGGACCGGATCGCCTGATCCGGTAGCGATGGCGGCAGGTAGTTCAGAGAACCAGTAGCAAAAATCCCTGTGCCCCACTACCACCACCATGCCCAGCTGAGCCGCTTTGAAAAATGCTTTGAAAAGCCTCTGACGATCCCAGCTGAACCGCGTGATCATCAGAGGCTTTTTTTTTTTTTTACTTTTAAAAGCATTTTTTCTACAACCTCTTCCAAGGAAAAAATGCTTTTAAAAGTTAAAAAAAAAAAGCCTCTGATGATCGCGCAATTCAGCTGGGATCGTCAGAGGCTTTTCAAAGCATTTTTTTCTGCAACCTCTTAGCCGAAGAGGTGGTAAAAAAAAATGCTTTGAAAAGTCTCTGATGATCCCAGCTGAGTTGCCTGATCGTCAGAGAGGCATTTTTTAAAAAGCCTCTCTGGCAATCCCAGCTGAGTTGCCTGATTGGCAGAGGCATTAGAAAAAATGCTTTGAAAAGGTTTTTTTTTATAATCAATATCCTGGAATACTATGAGCAAAAATCGGATGAAAAAATGGCCTTACTTTTCCTTGACGCACAGAAGGTGTTCGACAACCTTAATTGGGGATTCTGAACATTACAATTAGAAAAAATGGGAACCGGCGATAAATTCCTAAATATGATCAAAACAATATACTCCGACCAAACCGCAAAGATATGGATAAACGGAGAGACAACAGACCAATTTAAAATATCCAAGGGGGTGAGACAAGGATGTCCCCTCTCTCCTATATTATATATATTAGCATTGGAACCACTGTTGAACAAAATTAGGAATGACAATGAAATAAAAGGATTAAGAACAAAAAACCAGGAGTATAAACTACAAGCATTCGCGGACGATGTAGTATTTATTTTAGAAAGACCAAAACAATCAGGATTGAATTTACTAAGGAAGATAGAACAATATGGTGAAGTGGCAGGATTGAAAATTAATAGACAAAAAACAAAACTACTAACTAAAAATTTGACAAAAACCCAGGAGAAAGAATTGGAAGAGACGCTAGGAATACAAACAACAACAAAAATAAAATACCTAGGAATTTGGCTCACTAATAAGGTATCATCTCTTAAAGAAGACAATTATAATAAATTGGCCAAACAAATCCAAAAGGACTTAGATTTTACCGAAATTATTATACCTATTTAGAACAATACCGATAAATCCAGGGAAATCATATTTCAAAGATCTTGATAAAATGACATTAAAGTATATATGGCAAGGGAAAAGAGCCAGGATTAAACTGAAGTACCTACAGGACACTAGAGAAAAGGGTGGCCTGGGACTCCCAGATTGGCAAACTTACTACACTGCAACAGCTTTAACTTGGATCAAAGATTGGATGACACTCGAAGATAAACGAACGCTAGCATTAGAAGGATTTGACCTGTCGAAAGGCTGGCACGCATTCTTTTTTTTTTATTTATTTATTTATTTAAAACAATACATCAAAAAAAAGAAATAGTCAAACAAATGGTACGTTTGGTTGAACAACAGATGCCCAAAAAGTCAAGTATAACCAGGATTATGTTTAATATATGTTAAATCTGACTGAAACCTACATACCGTAGAAAGTGTAAATATCATGTAAAGTTCCTGTCGCGATCATTTGCTGGCACGCATTCTTATGAGAGGAAAAACCCAGGTAACATGAGCACTTCAGGAGACACTATATCAGAGGAGCATTGGCAAAAATTTGGACCGAAATAAGAAGAAAACACTACGATAAAATCCCAAGATGGCTATCAACCATGGAAGCCCAAATTTATCCGAACACAATGGATATAGACAAGATGAAAACCTATGACGAATTGTTGAACACAGAGGGAGAAATGAAAACAAGAGAAGAATTGAGACAGCAGGGCACGGACATTGATTGGTGGCCGTATTTACAGATAAAATCAAGATATAAAATCGACATGAAAGAATTTGGAATCCAAAAAAAAAGAAATGAATTAGATAAAATTATAATGCAATCAGACAATAAATTAATAACTAAAATATATAATTATCTATTAAAATACAAATTGGAAGAAGAAGTGGTGAAGGAAAATATGATTATTTGGGCTAAAAATTTTGGATATAATATTAACCTAGAAAATTGGGAGAAAATGTGGAAAGTAAATACTAAGCTGACAATGTCCGTGCCCTACAAAGAAAATACATACCAGATGTTTTATAGGTGGCATCTCCCTCCCGCACGTCTGGCAAGGATGTTCCCCAATGTGAATCAGAACTGTTGGAAGTATAAAATACAGAAGGGGACCTACTACCATATGTGGTGGTCATGCCCAAAGGCCAAAAATTTTTGGAAAACAATTCAAAATCAGCTGGAAGAAATCACCACCCAAAAAGTGCCCCTCAGACCGGAAACATATCTATTAGGAATACTGACAAAGGACTATAAAAAAGAGACACAATACTTGATAATACATATCCTGACCGCAGCTAGAATCACTTTCGCACAAATGTGGAAACTAGAGGACACGCCATCAGAGGAAAAAATAATACAAAAAACAATGGAATGTGCGGAAATGGACAAACTTACCAAAGAGATACAGGGAAAAGAAGACTCAGACTATTATTTAATTTGGCAGAAATGGTACAACTGGTTAGATAAAAAGAACACGATATAAGGGAATACCACCCAATGATACAAAAATAAGGAAATAAAATGAAATATCATTGTATAAACATATAAGGGAATACCACCCAATGATACAAAAATAAGGAAATAAAATGAAATATCATTGTATAAACATTGATACATGATGAAAGATAAATATACATAGATATATGGATATATAATTACCGAAGTAGCTCTATTTTTAAAGTTCAAGCTGTAAGACTTGACCTCTCTGTATAGTTAGTTTATGTATAGTTTGTTTAAATGTCTACGTCTGTATATGTATGTTTGTTTATTAAATAAAAAATTAAAAAAAAAAGAAAAAAAGAAAAGGTTTTTTTTAAAAAAAAAGTTGGCCAGGCCCACCCAGTCACATTACCCACCACCATCAAGCCACGCTCACAGAACTGGTAGTAACAAATTTTACATTTCACCCCGGGTTAGATAAATCTTTTGCTTCCTCTGTTGATTTTTGGGGAAATATTAATAACAGGAACAGAACATGATGACCATGTTTTCCAGCACAAATTTTTCTTATGTCAACTGCATCCTACTCAGTGGTGGTTGCTCCCAGTTCTGACCAGTTTGCAAGAACTAGTAGTAAAACTGGTGGGAGGCTCCACCCACTGACCCAGACATCATCATAGGTGATCTGTGCATGCGCAGAAGCATCTGTGCATGCACAAAAGAGCATGTAGGCGAGTCAAGCGAGCGCATGGGCACGGGTGCAATGCAAACCGATGGTAAAGGTAAGTAGAACCCACCCCTGATGCTACTCCATAGAAGGACAACATGAAAACATCTTTACTCCGATTCATCTTATTTGGCATTAGGCTAATGC
Source organism: Pituophis catenifer annectens (assembly GCF_029215685.1). NCBI lineage: Eukaryota > Metazoa > Chordata > Lepidosauria > Squamata > Colubridae > Pituophis > Pituophis catenifer. The sequence continues at coordinate 75,092,201 of NW_027256881.1, read as the reverse complement.
CTAATAGGCAATCAAATTTAGTTATATGACAATCTCCCAAGCCAAAGATGAGTGACAAGAACAAGATTTCCTGATCTTATTTTAGTGCCAAGCAAATAAATAAAGCAAGAAAGTGGGGAGCAACAAAATGTAGTCAGTACAGAAAATGAAAGTTGGCTGTTTTCATTCATTGACAGGAGAATACTACACTAGAAAAAGCTTCTTACCCAAGAATATAACAAACAAACAAACAAACAAACAAACAAACAAACAAACAAACAAATAAATAAATAAATAAATAAATAAATAAATACCTAAGTACTCTGCATTGCTTCCAATTATAAGGGTAAAAATCAGGGGTGAAATTCAGCAGGTTCTGACAGGTTCTGGAGAACTGGTAGCAGAAATTTTGAATAGTTCGGAGAACCGGCAAATACCACCTCTGGCTGGCCCCAGATTGGGGTGGGAATGGAGATTTTGCAGTATCCTTCCCCTGCCACGCCCACCAAGCCACGCCTACCAAGCCACACCATGCCCACCAAGCCACGCCCACAGAACCGGTAGTAAAAAAAATTGGATTTTACCACTGATAAAAATACACTCATAAAATGCACTATCATCCCTTGGACTGGTGTAACTTAGTTGGTAGCTAAGAGGTCTTCAGTGAAAACTACAAACTCTAGTTTTGAACAACAAAAGAAAGGAAATGCTAAGAATGAAGGGATGTTTAGGGATACCCAAAAATGCAGGAGGCAGACTTATAATGGCCAGGCTAGTGGCCATAATGGCCAATGACTAAAGGCTGAGATGCCTATACACCTGTACACCAATACTCAGAATAGTGAGAAACAAACAAGGAGAAATTGAAGCCCTAGTATGAGCAGGGAGGAACAGGAAATATGATTTTGTTGATGCTAATGAAAAGAAGTGGGGTGGAACTCATGATTGGAGTATAGTACTGGAAGGATATAATTAGTTGAAAAGAGACAGATCCAACAAAACAAAGTGAGGTTAATCTATACATAAAAAACCTCACTACGCTGGTATGGAAATTAATCGCACCATGAAAACCTTCTTATAAGAAGTAAGAATGAAGTCAGAAAAATCTAAGGTTCAGAATTAGCTGTGAGTTGCAATTGACTTTAACTTAAAAAGTATGGATGTCTGCAGAACAAAAGCAAAGTCGAAGAAAGTCAAGGAAACAGTTCATTGGAGAAGTTGGCAAGATGCTCAAGGACAATGGGAACTGCTTAATTTCTATTTTCTAGCAATCTTTTCACAAAAGGAAAAAAGAAATCCTACCCAACTGAAGCATACTGTGGAGAGGATGGGCAGAAGAGAAATAAATGAATGTCAAAATAGGCCAGGAAGTGGTGAAAGAGCACCCAGCTGATCTGAATGAATGTAAGTCATTGGGGCTGGATGAATAGCTTCCCAGGGTGCTAAAAGGAGCTGGAAGATGTGATCTCAGAACCACGAACTGCAGTCTTCAATAATTTCTGGAGTATAGAAGTGCTGTGAAAATAAAAAGAAGTAAATATGGTTCCAGTCTTTATAAAAGGGAACAAATGGACTAGGGATATACAGACTGATCAGTACCTCAGAAAATCCTGGTAGGATTGCTAGCACATTTTTTTTAAAAAAGGAAAATGATTAACGGAAGCCATTAGTTTACTACTATTTTTGTAGATCCAGAAATGCTGTGGATATAATGTACTTAGAGGTCAGTAAGGTAATTGATAAAGTTGACCATAGTCTCCTTTGTGATAAGATTAAATAACATGGAATGGTTATTTAAGATGAATTTGCAGTAGGTTGAACAATTTTACCTAAATCACGGTCCTTAATGGATCAGTTTCTACCCATAGGAAAGTATAGAGTGGGATACCTCAAAGTTCTGTCCTGAGTAGGTGCCCTTGAAAAGTTTCAGGGGAAAAAAAACTCTATTATGGATTTATTCTAATTCAGTGATGGAGATCCTTGGCGGTGGGTAAGCAAAGATGCCCATTCCAGTTTCCCTCTGTTTTCATTTTCCCAATGATAGGTTCCTTTCCAGTTCATTTCCATGTCAAGTTATGAGTTCAGCAAAAGAAAAGGAACATATTTCTCACAATTTTTATGCAAACTTCACCTTAATCAATATGTTTATTCCACATTTTGAACAACACAAATTAGATGGGGAAAAAAGGTGTTGTGCATATGAATTTTGGTTCACATTTCACAGGTGGAAAATATTGGACCAGTTTTTCCTTCTTGTGATCTTCCCAGTGTTTCTAATTAAAGAATCTCAGAAAGCATCCATAATAGTAACAGACTTTCCCCAAGAACTTGATATACTGTAGTTAGTAAGACTAAATAATATTTGTCTATAGACACATTCTCTGATTTCTAGTAAGATAATTGTATAGTTTTATTGGAAGATTATACTGCAAGTTAATTAATTTGCAAATGAAATCTACCCAAAAAAGAGCAAATCTTCCTTCAGAATGACTCACCTGGAAAACCTCTGTGGGACATCAGAGGAAGGATTATAGAAAGCCACAAACAGTTTTATTGTGCTGAATAATTAAAAGTCTTGCCCACTTGAGAGCTACTAATGATCTGAGTTTCAAGTATCTGCCCAGGGAATTAATTGCCTCATTGCTACGGTAGTGGGACTCCAACTACGCTCTAGCCTTGTTTTGAAAAATCAGATAATTAAACAAAATCAGGACTTAACTGCCACAGTTATAGTTAGAAAGCTTTGCTGTCATTAAAAAGCCCTGTGAAGAGTATACAAGATAGCATGTACTGGATCGTATAGCTATCTGTCTTTTGTATTCCTTTTCTTGTTCCTACTTTGATATGGTACTTAGAAATGAAAAATAACAAAGCAGGTCTCTAATGACAGGAAATGAGGTATATATCATTGAGTTTTTTCCAGAGTAGATCAGATTGTTTAGAAGAATTAGGGTTTTACCTGTAAATCTCCTGACCCCATATCTCAAATCAAGTGACTGGGTGGGAAAAGGTCTACTCACAGAGGTCATTCTGACAGAATTCTTCAGATTTATTTCAACTTCACCCACTGTGGCCATGAATTCATATTGTTCCAAGAGAGGTGTTCTTCATTTGTAGAAGCTGTATCTTGCTTGCAGGCATCATCTGAGCTTGGTTATCAATGCAACAGCCAATAAATACAATGAATAAAAATGGAACAATCCTTTCCACAGGAACCAGACCATGTTTTAAAAACCAGTCATGGCTTTCCAGAAGGCTAAAAAGGGTAGGAGCCCCTTAATTCTTAAGTGGAGGGGCTGAGATAGCTACAGACAAGGCACATCTCTCAGGTCCCCTCAGATGATATTTAAGGAATGGAACCTGAACCATTCCCACTCTATCTGACCTACTGGGATCGACAGATGCCTGAAGGAGAGGCAGCCCCACTAAATAACCTGGCCCTATGCCATGTAGGGCTTTAAAGGTGATTATCACTACTTTGAATACCTGAAAAGCAACTGAGATCCAGTGCGGACCATGTAACAATAATGTAACTCAAGCAAACTGCAGGGCCCCAAAGTGAGAACACCATTGTTTGCTGAACTAGTGCAGCTTCCAGATGCATTTCAAGGGCAGGCTCATTGAATTCATCTTTGAATTCCAAAGTCCCAAAATATTGCCTTGACAGACATTGGAGAAGTTGCCAGAGCGGTGACTGATTAAAAAACAACAACAACTTCTTGACTCACACTGCTCAAGTGTGACCCATTTAGGGAGCATTTTTATCAATGAGGTGAAGTGCCTACTGGCAGTGAATATTGGTGTGTATGTATCCGGTTTAAAAATCAGTGTGAAGTAATGTTGAATATACAACTAAGAAATTATTTGTTGAAAAAACAGAGGGGAACATATATCTGGATTTTATTCATTCCTCAACTATGTGTTTATGTGTGTGTGTGTGTGTGTGTGTTCATTTATGAATTTATGTACATTCACTTATGAATGTCATGTAAGTCTAAATTAATTACACATTTTGTAAAACAACCCTAATCCCCCATAGGAATAGCTTGAGATGTCTAATGCACCCTAAGATGCAGTTTAGTTTATGAAAGTAAAGACCAAGAGTTATTTCTGTCACTTTCTGGATTTTTGATCTTGTTTCAGTGCTGTGGTTGATTATACAGTCAGCCAGAGGTTTACACTAGATCTGGCATTTTTATCCACCTATTGAGTGCTTCCCAAGGACCTGGGATAGGTCAATGTTGATGGTATTAAAAGTATAAAGGTATTATCACATGATGTAAGCTGCTTTTTGCACCTGACTGATGCTGATTTTGTTAATGCCAATGGTGTTCAAGTGATGCTCAAGTGATGTTTTGGGATTTCACCCAAGATGCCTCCTACTATTGGTACTAGTTTTGCTTTATTTTGTCACCGTCATTGTGTTTCTATTTGCAGATCTCTATGTTTTGTGATTTTCTCCAGTTCTTTCTTCTGTTCTGATGTCTCCAGTTATGGCAACATCCACTAAACAATTTTTTTTAATTTTATTTTTCTTATCAACAATAATTGTCAGTGAAATCACAGCTGCCAATTCTTTAGTTGGTGTTAGCCTTCATTCACATTGAGTTCTCCCCAAGAACCTAGAATTTATTTTCTTATCTATTATTCATTAATTCATTATTATTTTCTTGTTCATCACGGAATAATACAGTACTAAGAACAAACATAATAGATCCATGTTCTTTGGAAACATGAGTCATGGCTAGAAAGAATAATATAATATTTAATAATATTATATTCAATATTATATCTGCATAATATTATACAAACATATAAAACAAAAATAATTTCCCTTGAGTTACACTGGGAGAAAAGATATTTAAGCCAGCTTTTCATGAAAATAAATATTTGTATCTCACATTTTTTTTTGTTAGCCTCCTTATTCCACTTGCTTCCAAAGCCAACTTTTCTTTACTTCAAAAAAGAGCAAAGGTTGAATGAAATGGCAAGAGACATGATATGTTGGAGTTTCCTCTCCTCTTGAGAGAGATATCTCTTAGAGAAGGAGTCTAGAGCTGATCCAGATGTAGTGGCATGAGTAATGACAGATGTGTCTTTGAATGCTCACACCACACATCTGTAATTTAGATTACCTTATATAGTATGAGGCTTGTGTCTTCTGCTTGTCTGGTAAAACCTGAAGCATAAGCATGTTTTGGATCATGTCCAATAAGCACTGTCATTTTGTCAGAAGGAGGAGGCAAGCCCTCTCTGTTGCCCTCTGGTCCTCCTAGTCCTATTTCTGTCTGCCAGCCTTCAAGGGATCCTTCTAGATCTGGGTCTTTTCACATGCACTGGGCTACAATGCTTTGTGGGCCTAGTGCTGAGGTTGAGTTGTTGTCTAAATTATGAATGGCCATTTGATTCCTGCTTTAATTGTTGCATCGTTTTGAAACCTTGTTAGTTCCCTTAAGAACTGGAATTATAACTACACTGACAAGCAAAGAAGCCACACCTAATATAAAGGCTCAAATGCCTTTTTATACGGTCATGCTAGAGAATCAATGGAATAATTAGAAGAAGGATGGCAAAAATCCCTGGCCCAGTTAAGGAGAAGATCCCTCTGCATGTGCATGCACACGTATTCCACTATATAAATTATGTTTTGTTATTTAATTCAGACGGAGAAAAAAATAAATGAGAAAACTGCTCTTCAATGTAGCCTAAAGTCATCATCATAAAATCTTGTTGCCATGCTGGGAGATTTAGCTTATTGTGGCAATTATTTTAGTATGATACCTTGGAGAGGCCCATCCTTTGTAAATAACTCTTGCCTTTGGGTAACACTCTTCTCTGCTCCTGTAATTTTATTTTCATGCCTCAAATGACAAAACAAGCATTAATTATGGACAAAGATAATGTCAAGTGATGAATTGTTTTAACCCTGAGATGATAAATCAACTGGCATGGATATATGCTGCTTGCAGTGGCACTATATCATTTTTATTCTTCCTGACCCAATGGTAGAATGGAAGAAGTTAAAGAAAGGAGCTCATCAGTCTACTTGTCCATCCATCAGCAGGATAACTTTGAAAACTGAAGAGGACCAAAATTAGATGTGGTGGGAGAATCCAGCAAAAGAAAGGTCATGTTTGAAAATGGGCCAGATCCCAGTTGGGATATGGTGCATGGGAAAAGAGTCTTCCAATGCATCTATTTGAGAGGCAGAGCTGGGAAATAGTTCATAATGCTACTGATTCCTCCATTCTAAGAACCCCTCCTGTACATGACCCACAGAAGAACATACACAACCTGTCCTTGACAGTCCACAGATACATATATGCATACCAGGGGTGGGTTCTACTTACCTTTACTACGGATTTGCAACAGGAGAGCACTCGCTCGCTTCTGTGCATGCACAGAAGCTTCTGTGCATGCGCAGATCATCAATTATGACATCCGGGCAGATGGGTGGAGCCTCCCGCCACTTTTACTACCGGTTCTATAGAACCAGACAGAACCAGGAGCAACCCACCACTGATGGATACACAGATCCAACACAAGAGGAAAGTAGAAATACACGTATTACTTTGCTAGATTGAAGAAAATGCAGACCCTTCTTATGACTATCAGTGAAGTGGTTAGGAAATATTCCAAAAACCATGCTCAGCATGCTTTCCTTACCTTATTTAAAGGTATATTTCTCTCCTCTGCCCCTCCACATTTTTTTAAGTCAGATAATTATTTTTATTTATTTAGAATTGTTTTTAAATATTTTTAGAATTATTTTATAATTTTTTTTTAGATTGATGACTTTAAAAAGGTTTTTCAGAATTATTTAAAAGCATTTTCATTTAACTTCACATTTCAAAGGATAATCTTACCGTTTTTATTCTTTCACTACTCTTATTACCCCTTTCAGCTCCATAGCCATCCAAGGCCTGCAAGGCTTTCTAATATGTTCACGACCCAGAAGTACTTTTTGGACTGAATTCTAGAGACCATTTTGACTCCAAAAATAACAGAAAATTGAAACATACACACATAAAATTAAAAATGAATACTGATGATCGATTCAAACTATTATCAAGCTTCCCTGAAATATAAAAAGTTATAATATGTCACTTAACGAAACTTCCTGATATTTGATTTCATTTTATATTTTTTGTATAAGAATCCTTTCTCCTTCCCTTCTTCCCTCCGTCCCTCCTTTCCTCCGTCCCACCCTCCCTTCCTAATACTCAAGAAACACATTTGATTGGCTGGAGTAAGGAGTGGTGGTTTTTGTTCATTTTCAATGACTACAGATTATTAGACTCAAATGATAACTGCCTCAAAGTCATTCAAACCATAACTAACTCATGTTCTGAAATCCAGCTTCCTCCATCAAAATCACTCAAACATTTTCAGAGAAGACAGGAGGAGTAATCAAAAAGAAGAAGTTACTGAAGAAACACTGAGATGACACATGGAAGGATTGATGTATTATGTGTTTGTGTAAAAAAAGAAATTTTTTTTACAAAAATAAAACATTTTCAGAGAAATGAATTTCTTCTGCTTGCTGTAGATAGGGTTCAATATTCCACATGGTATTTGGGAGTAGAACTTATAAGCAATTAAGGAAGGCACATGGTGATGGTGAGGCATTTATTAGCTGGTTTACCTCCATCCGTCGGCCAAACAGATTCTCTTCAGCTTTGGTGAATTCTATCTCCCAACCATGTTCTCCATATTTGTCCTAGCACAACTAATGAAATAAACAATGTCCTGCAGGAGTAGAGCTTATGTGCATCCAGTCATTACCTTCTGAAGCTTCCTGCTGGAAGAGAAGCTGGAGATGGACGTAAAGATGGACAGCTCAGGCATGGAATTCATCTGAGAGCAGTATGCTATGGATTTAATAAGTCTCTCCCCTGGCCTCCTGAAGAGGGAACGGAAAAGTGATGCTGTGGATTTATTAAGAACTCGCTGATTTCAGACGAAACGAGAAAAACAAATCAAGTATGAAATCCAACCTCATCCATTCTTGAAAGGGTACTGGCAAAGAACAAAAAAATACTGTAGCCTTAAAACCCCTGTTTACTGCTACAATTCTGCAGGATTTTTTTCCTGGCTGATGTTGAAATATTGGAACAATAAGCAGGGGAACATCAAAAAAGGAAGGATGACAGCATGTCAGGAGGCAGCAGATTTGAAGAGAGGCTGCTCATGGATCAGTGCTTGTCACCTACAGAGAAAAGGCATTTTGCCACGGATCAAAGGGAGCGATGCATTCCTTTTTCTGGATGCTCCTTTATGGCTCCAAAATGCAGTTTCCTTGCACCTGCTTACTTCTTTTTCACCATGTGTGGTTCTGACATGTTTCTCACACTCTAGCAGGGAGGCCCTAAGCCAAGTTACAAACGAGCCAAAACAATGCAAAAGCCATGCAAAATTTGATGGTTACTGCCATGCTTTTTAACCGAGAGATTTACTAATGAAAATGCCACTAACAGAAATGAGAGGAAATCAAAACTAAGCCACCTCGTCCCCTAAAAAAGATATCTCCTTCAAGCTCTGTATTGTAAATCAAGGACCACATATAACCATTAGCACTATTCATCTCTGTTCCCTATTCCATCCCACAAATTCAGAATATTTATAGATTGGTCTGGAAATAAGATGTATTGTGTTGCAAAGGTCAGACAATGTAGAAGAAGGAAAGTTTGTAAGATCTAAAGTCAGATGAAATAAAGATGCTTAACTATAAAAAAAGTCATATATTTTTAAATTTTATATTTATATAAATATAAAGTAAGAATCCAAGTAAGGGTCTGCCTAGCTGATGAGAGCTAAATAGCTTGAAATAGATCTATACTAGTCTCCTTTTATTTCTTTATCAACGAAATATAATATTATATATATGTGTGTGTGTGTGTGTGTGTGTGTGTGTGTGTGTGTGTTTTCTGAGGTTTTCGCGGGTGTTTGTATGTAGGTCTTTGGTTATTTGGGTTTTCTCCCATGTAAAATTGGAGGTGTCTTGGCAACGTTTCGACGAAGTCTCATTCGTCATCTTCAGGCTGGTGTTTTCGGCTTCGTGCTTCTAGGAGCAATGTGTGTGATCGCAGTTATTTCTTCCTTTTAACTGTCAATGGGGGTGTGAACTGATTGGGTGGGAGCTTGGCTGTGTTCTGATTGGTTGGGGGTTTGGCTGTGCTCTGATTGGATGGGGGGTTGGCTGTGCTCTGATTGGATGGGTGTGTGTTCTGTTTAGGTGGGGGCTTGGTTGTGCTCGGGTTAGTCTGAGTAGCAAGCGGATTTGAGCTGGTGAGCTGTGGTACTGTTGTTTGGCTTCGTGTTCGTGGCTGTGCCACCATGAATAAATATATATATATATATATATATATATATATATATATATATATATATATATATATACACACACACACACACACACACACACACACACACACACACACACACATATATATATATGCATATTCTTTCTAGCCAGGTTTTACCTACGTAAACTAAGTTGTTCTGCAGCTCTGGTTGTGTGAAATCTCATTCACAAGCTTCAGGGCTTTTTTTCTGTTGACAAACTGCAACTCTGTGTTGTTTACGTAGGCGACGTTTCGACGAAGTCTCATTCGTCATCTTCAGGCTGGTGTTCTCGGCTTCGTGCTTCCAGGAAGCACGAAGCCGAGAACACCAGCCTGAAGATGACGAATGAGACTTCGTCGAAACGTCGCCAAGACACTTCCAATTTTACGTGGGAGAAGACCCGAATAACCAAAGACCTACATACATATATACATACATACATACATACATACATACATACATACATATATATATATATATATATATATATATATATATATATATGTATTTGTTTTCTTTCCTTTTTGTAGGCTTTATGTGTATTTCTCTTTAGCCAGGTTCTTCCTACATAAACCAAGATTTTTATGCAGCCCTTGTTCAGTGAAATCACAATCCATTAGTTTCTAGGCTTTTTTTTTCCTAGGTGACTTAGTCTCCCATTGGGCAGCAGAGTGTTTGCTGGCTGCCAGAAAAAAAAAAGCTTAGAAACTAGTGGATTGTGATTTCACTGAACTAGGGCTGCATAAAAATCTTGGTTTACATAGGAAGAACCTGGCTAAAGAGAAATACATACATATATTATGTACGAATTAAATGAACTATTAATTATTAATGAATTAAATCATTAAATAGCTAAACCCCTCACATAAGTAATGAATGTTTTCCATTTCAAAAGCTAAGAAAGTCAGGGCCAAACATAGTTCCTAAGGGACGAATTCCTTAGCTTGAGCACAACACAAGGGAATGTCCATTCTCACATGCCAGAAAGATGGGTCTCTCAGGCGGCTCAGTGGCTAAAACACTGAGCTTGTCAATCAGAAAGATAGCAGTTTGGCGATTTGAATCCCTAGTACAGGTCTCCTGCATGACCAGGGGATTGGACTAGATGACCTCCAAGGTCCCTTCCAACTCTGTTACTGTTACCTGTAAAGATCCCCACAGCTAGCCAAATGTGCAATGGGAGACTACTGAGGTTACCATGCACAGTCAAGAAAGCCAACCAGTAGATCATTATATAAAATAAACCACTCTATCAAGGTATAAATGACCAGAGTCAAATGATCTTACTTCAGATATGGTATTTGAAGACTGAGATTTCTGGAAAAGGCTCTAATGGTGGGGAATGTGAAAGGAAAGAAAGGAAGAAGAAAACCAGCAGTAAGATGGATGGAATCAGTGACAGTGGCTATGAGGGTATCGTTGGAAGGACTAGGTTAGGGATAGATTGTAATGGAGAATATCTATCTGTGTGGTCATTAGGATTCAAAAACCACTTGGGGGCACATAATCAATCAATGAATCCAAATCATTACCAGATCCAACCAGATCCAGAAGTATCAAGAGCACTAGAAACAGTTGTGCAAATAAAGTTCTTACCACTTGCAAATTCGAATAACATTCCTGATCTCTCTTGTCATTCGGGCCTGAAAAGGTTGGGGTTTTTTGTTTTCATTTTTATTGCCATGTATTTTGAGAGCCAGCAAAGTCTACAGAGTAGTCTGGCTGCCAGCAGTTGCTAGTTCGTTTAGTTCATGCTGTTGCGCTATCCAGGTTGCACCATGAGGAGGCAAACTAGCTTTACATCCCAGGTATATTTTATTGTGTTTTACTAATTTAGATGAAATGTTAATATATATATCAGGGGCAGGTTTCAAAACACATTGCTACCAGTTCGTTCATGGGCGCACATGCAGAAGCTTCTGCGCATGCGCAGAAGTGTCTGGGCAGGTGGGCGGAGCCTCCCATCGCCGCAGCTACCACTTCGCCCGATCCGGGTGAACCAGTAGCAACCCACCACTGATATATATATTGTTAGTTCATGTATGACATGCTATACAGTAAATAAATAACCACTTGCAAATGCCTGAAGATTTTGGTCTTTCAGTGGAAGAGTAATTCCACTCAAAACAAGATAAACCACAAACCTTAAGTCATTTCCTATTTACTAACTACTCAGACATTTTTATTCTTCGTGTTATTTTTTGTTTTGAGTAGTGATTTATTTTAAATGATAGGGAATAGCTGTAGTTTTTAATGTATGGATTTATTCTTCATAGTAACTTGACCGTCCAAGAGGAAAGGCCTGGATTTTAAGATAAATAAAATCATGTACCTATCATGCTATTCAGGTGCGATGTCCTCTCTCTCCATCTTTTATAAGAATAAATTAGCAATCTGTTTAGGATGCTGGATTTTTGTGAATCTGGTTCAAAAAACCTGGTTTCAAACTGTGAATTTCTTAGGCTTGGTAAATAAAAAAAAATAATAATCAGAGACTAAATGTTCATGTTAAACAGCTACATTTTTTCTACTGGAATCTGTTCATACATTTAGCTAAAAATCAGTTCCCCAGAGTAATCAAGTAAGCAGGTTATTATAAATCATCCCGAGGATATCTCAAAGCTTTTAGATGTTAGGTGGTAAGGAATGACATTTGCCCTCAACTCTTCTTTCCCAAGCCATTTGCGTTATCCCTTATTTTTTTCCTCCCACTTTTTTCACTGCCTTCTGGTGTCACATCTCTACTTTGTAATTTATAGCACTTTTTAAAGGGAAGCCAGAAGTATCCCCCAAAGTCCTCTGCCTAAAGAGTTGTTCCATCTGTGATATGCTGAAATAAAAAGGGTGTTTTATTTGTACAGAAGGATAGACTTTTTTTTCCTCAATGTATTGCTGAGCATATCCCCTCCCAGTTGTTACTACCTTCCCATCTGTTTTCAGGTCTTTAATGAAACAAATGGTTTGACAGTTCTTGCTATTTTAATTAACTTCTAGGTCAAGACAGAGATTTGACAGTAAGCACACTATATCATTATCTTAAACATTTTATTTCTCCCTTTGAAATAGGTCATACAGTAAAATCTGGGGAGGGTTACCTACATGGATGTGATTGTTCTGTTGTTCTTAGCAGTTTTCAGGATGCCAACTTCCCTGATTAGGCAAGAATTTTATTAATTAATTTAATGAACAAGGGTCAACCCACAATGGTTTTTCATCTGATTTTTATTTTTTAAATTCCACAAATAAATAAAAATAAAATTAATCAATTGTATGAAAACCCTCATAATACAGTCATATTTTAGTTTTAGGTACAACTCAAAAACTGAATAGCTCAGTGGATGGAAAAAATAATGGCAGAACAAATTACTAAGACTAAGGTAAATTCTTAAAGGGGACGAGGTTACATAATTCTATCAAAATTGCAAAAAAATTATGTAAAGCAAAATTTATTCTAAAGGTTGAAGTGGATTGGTGAAGAATTTATTTTATGAAATTGAGGCAATCTGATTGATTCAATTGTTTCTGCAAAGTTTGTACTTCATAGTTAGAAAAGCATTCTTCAGTATGGGACTCTTCAGGTACATTGGGATTCTAAATCCAAAATTGTAGTTATTGTTTTGCAGATTTACTACTTCTAATACTTTCTTTACATTCTGATTAGGTCACTGCAAATGGTCTCCATGGTGCTGCTTTCTTCAATGGGTTCAAAACACTTTTGTCAGAATGGATGGGCCAAACAAATAACCCAAATTTGTTTGTTTGTTTGTTCATGAATAAATGAATGAATGAATGAATGAATGAACGAATGAGCAGAAATTACCTACTTCTAATCCATATCACTTTTCATTGTTGATTCCTAAATGTAATCTCTTCCTGTCAGAGTTGTAAGTAGGTCTGTAAATCAGACTACATCAGTCCAAAAGGATGCTAGCCTCCTTTGTTTCTTATCTTGGTGATTAGTGATAGTGTTATCATGAATGTTAGGGAAGAAGAAAAAGAATTTCAGCCTAATTCACAGGATCAAACTCTTCCCAAATAATATTCTCAGGACCTGCCCCTGTCATCTCCTCTGGATCAATCCAGTCAGAGTCTAGCTGTTCACGAATCTGAGCAATTTTGTCATACAGATATTGTACAAAATCCTCAGCTCTACCCTCCAAGGGGTCTTCCCGCGTCTCTTGATGGAGCAGAGAGCGGGTCACCCTAAACAGGGCGGCTGGGCGATTATCTGATGACGCAATAAGAGTAGAAAAGTAGTTACTCTTCTCTACTCTTATCGCCACTAGGTAATTCTTAATATGAGATCTTACCAGTGTTCGGTCGGATTCAGAACGACTAGCCCTCCAACTGCTCTCTAGGCGTCTTTTCCGGCGCTTCATCTCCCTCAGCTCCTCAGTATACCAAGGAGCCAGGTGAGACCGGCGCCGGGTCAGAGGCCGCAAAGGCACGACTCGGTCTAAAGCATCAGCCGCCGCCCTATCCCAGGCGGCCACTAAGTCCTCAGCCGAGTCGTGTGCTAGAACCTCAGGAAATGGCCCAAGCTCCATCTGGAATCTCTCAGGATCCATCAGGCGCCTGGGGCGGAACCACCTGGTCGGTTCCGCCTCCCTGCGGCGGGGTGTGGCAGTTCGAAGGTCCAGGCGAAGGAGGGAGTGATCTGACCATGACAAGGGTTCAATCGCTATATCCCCTATCTCGAGATCACTCAACCACTGTCCAGAGACAAAAACAAGGTCCAGTGTGTGTCCCCCCATGTGAGTAGAGCCATAAATTAACTGGGTCAGGTCCATAGCCGTCATGGAAGCCATGAACTCCCGAGCCACCTCAGATGTCTCGCCAACTGATGACAGGTTAAAATCCCCCATGACCATAAGCCTGGGGGTGTCAACAGCCACCGCGGCTATAACATCAAGCAGCTCAGGCAGGGCTGCTGCCACATGGCAGGGAGCCAGGTATGTGACTAGCAAGCCCAACTGCACCCTATGACCCCACTTCACAAGAAGGGACTCACATCCAGCCGTCTGAGGAACAGTGGCCTCCCTTGGTCCAAGACCCTCGTTAATAATAACCGCCACCCCTCCGCCCCTCCCCTGAGACCTTGGCTGATGGAAAGCACGGAAACCTGGTGGGCACATATCAACAAGGGGGGCTCCCCCTTCCTGGCCCAACCAGGTCTCCGTAATACCCGCCAGGTCCGCACCCCCCTCCTGAATAAGATCACAAATGAGGGGGGCTTTATTTACCACGGACCTGGCGTTGCACAGCATCAGCATCAGGTTGTTGAGAGTGTGGTTGCACGACAACTGCCTCAGTACCTGGATGAATCGAATTATCTAGATCCGTTCCAGTCGGGATTCAGGCCCGGGTACAGCACAGAGACAGCATTGGTCGCATTGGTTGATGATCTCTGGAGGGCTCGAGACAGGGGTTGCTCCTCAGTCCTTGTCCTATTAGACCTCTCAGCGGCTTTTGATACCATCGATCATGATATCATGCTGCACCGGTTGGAAGGGTTGGGGGTGGGGGGCACTGTTCTACAGTGGTTCTCCTCCTTTCTCTCTGACCGGTCGCAGTCTGTGTTGACAGGGGGGCAGAGGTCGACCCCGAGGCCCCTTATATGTGGGGTGCCACAAGGATCGGTCCTCTCGCCCCTTCTATTCAACATTTATGTGAAGCCACTGGGTGAGATCATCCGTGGTTTTGGGGTGAAGTACCATCAGTACGCTGATGACACCCAGCTGTACATCTCCACCCCAGACCACCCCAATGATGCCCTCGAGGTGATGTCCCGGTGCCTGGAGGCCGTACGGATCTGGATGGGGAGGAACAAACTCAGACTCAACCCATCCAAGACCGAGTGGCTGTGGCTTCCGTCGTCCCGATATAGTCAGTTGGCGCCATCTCTGACTATTGGGGACGAGTCGTTGGCCCCCACAGATGGGGTTCGCAACTTGGGCATCCTCCTGGACTCACGGCTGTCTTTTGAAGAGCATATGACGGCCGTAGCCAGGAGGACTTTTTATCAGGTTCGCCTGATTCGCCAGTTGCATCCCTTTCTGGATCGGGACTCGTTACGCACGGTCACTCACGCCCTTGTCACCTCACGCCTGGATTATTGTAATGCTCTCTACATGGGGCTCCCCTTGAGAAGCACCCGAAGGCTCCAACTGGTCCAGAATGCGGCCGCGCGGGTGGTAATGGGAGCAATGTGGCGCTCTCATGTAACCCCCCTCCTGCGCGAGCTGCACTGGCTCCCAGTGGTCTTCCGGGTGCGCTTCAAGGTTTTGGTTACTATCTTTAGAGCGCTCCATGGCTCAGGACCAGGGTACTTACAAGACCGCCTCCTGCCACCAATAGCCTCTCACCGACCAGTTCGCTCCCATAGAGAGGGACTCCTCAGGGTGCCATCGGCCAAACAATGTCGACTGACGGCCCCCAGGGGGAGAGCCTTTTCTGTGGGGGCACCTACCATCTGGAACGGGCTTCCCCCAGAGTTACGAAACATCCAAGACTTACGCATATTCCGCCGAGCCCTGAAAACATTTCTATTCCAACAAGCTGGTCTGGCCTAACTCTCCCTTTTTAATTGGCTTTTAAACTGTCTTTTAAATTGGGTTTTAAACCTCTTTAGATAAATTTGGATGTTTTTTTTAATCTTTGAGCCTAAATTACTTAATCTGTTTCTTAATAGTTTTTAACTTCTATATGTATTTGTATTTATTATGGCTGTTCACCGCCCTGAGTCCTTCGGGAGTAGGGCGGTATACAAATATGAAAAATAAATAAATAAATAAATAATTCAATCAGGTGGGAATCCTTGTCCAATAGAGGGAGATGAAGGATGTCTATCCACCCAGAAGAGAAGAGTCTTTCCTTATGATCATAGCTTCATTATGTTTCTAAATTGGCTTCTAATCTTCTTGCAAACACAGAAGCGTTTAGTTTGTTGACACATGGATACACGTGTATACACACACACACACCAGTTTTTTTCTCCCTAATACTTTCTTAGGCCAAAATTGTGGCTTTTTGGTAATTTGTTCACCAGACTTGCTGCTGTCTAGCATCAATGTATCTGCCTAGCATGTTGCCTTGTACAGTTTGTCACAATTATGGGATTGAGGGATAGGATAGTTCTCAGTGTCTTTCCCTACTACAGATAATTGTACATAGATGGACCTCTCTGAACCTGCCTGAGAGTAAGAAGAATGCATTAAGTCCTTCTGAGATTCCATCACTGTTAGAAGTTTGATACAAGCAACAGAGTCTTTTCAGAAATGTTTTCTAGGAGACGTTACATATCTTTTCACAAGAAGATCCACCTGGCCTGATCCCTGTTGGCTAGCCACAGTTAAAATCCAATTTATCTCAATAGGGTTTGGTGGCTTTTTCAAAGAAAGCTTCTTGATGGCTTGTTGCTGCTCTTCTCTCAGTCTTCTGCTGCTTGATTCAATGTATAATGTAACTTGATCATTTTGGTGGATATAATACCTGTAGAAATGTTTTATTGGATGTAACAGATAGGGATATGCACCCAAGAGGGAGAAAAGTCCTGATGGACCTCTGGGCCCATAGTGATATATTTTCAGTCACCTTGAATATCCCATGTTGACAAGCTGAATAAAAATCTGAAATAAATAATGAATGAAAGCTTAGTTGTTGTAGCAATTAAGATTATAATAATTAAACCAAAATCTGTGACAACTAAACTACTCTACTTCACAAAGCTATAATGAAGATTATTTAAAGCAAAGTGTTTGGATAAAAAATGAAAACCAGCAACCTATATAAGCATTATTTACAATAGAAAGCTAGCTAAAAAAATATGAAGTGCGTAATAATCGGCAATTGCTTCTGGCTTAGAAATTTACTTCTGGCTATCAATACCATGACTCCAATATTGCTCATTTGAACACATTATTGGCACAATAGCCAGTTACATCCCATACATTTATTTGAAGAATACAATCTGTATTGAGCCCCAGTTGCCATGCTGTATGGGTTGAAGCAATCACTGAGCAGTGTATGATGCATTGAAGAAACAAAACAGGACAGTGAATCAGTCCTTCACTATTCATTGTAAGTGCTATGAAATATAGGATAATATAGGATCTTATATGGAGTCTCAGAGAAGACAGCCAAGGCTCTAGCAAACATTCCAAACCATAATTGATTGTCTTCTAAACTACCTTATTGAAACATATTCTACAGTCTCATCCACATATTTACATGCACACCACTTACCCAAAAGGAAGCAAAGGAGAGCGATAAAGATAGGGTGCCCTCTTCCTCAGTTGGCTAAGTGGATAAGAAGGAGTTAGAACAAGGGTCCTCAACTAGACCATGAATTGGTATCAGTCTG
Source organism: Pituophis catenifer annectens (assembly GCF_029215685.1). Classification (NCBI taxonomy): domain Eukaryota; kingdom Metazoa; phylum Chordata; class Lepidosauria; order Squamata; family Colubridae; genus Pituophis; species Pituophis catenifer. The sequence goes on along the minus strand of NW_027256881.1, from coordinate 75,074,515 downwards.
TGGCCTGTTAAGAACTGGGCTGCCGAGCTACAGGTGAGAGGTGGGCAAGTGAATGAAACTGAATCCACCATCACCATCACCACCCCTGGTCCATGGAAAAATTGTCTTCCATGAAACTGGTCCCTGGTGCCAAAATGATTGGGGGCTGCTGAGTTAGAAGATCCCAAAGAATTTTCTTTATGTTAGGCTCTTAGTTTTTTCAATTCTGTTTCCATCTTTTCTACACTATGGATCAGAGTATCTATAAAGGTTCCCATGAAATGTTTTCACTTTTTGTTCTCCTCTGAGAACAAATTTTACATTCTCCTGTTTCATTTGATATATGTGTTCCTTTCTCAAGGAAAAAAAAGGGGGGGTTGTTTATTAGTAGCAGTCAAATTAACATGATAGATGCTTCCTTTAGTTTGTTTCCCTTCATCAGTTCTGAATGGTGCCAGTTGATGATTTCAGCTCTCTGGTCTTGTTCTTTCTTTTCTTCTCCTTTTCTGGTCAGCCAATAATACTACAGGAGGATACTTAAGTAGGATTCAGAGAGAACAAGATGCATGTAGAAACATGTAGACAGATACAGAAAATAGAATGAAGATACGTAAAATAAAAGCATACATTTGCCATCACAAACTATGCAAAAACCTGAATAATATTCAGGTCCACACAACCTTTTGTGCTATTGTGCTACTTGTATGGTGAGTCAGCATGGCTGGATTGTGAAGAATAAGATTCCAAAGTTAAAAATTAAGGGTTGTATTTTTGGTAACAATGAAACTGCAGAACATTTGGACAACAATTGGGATGGTATAATGCAGTGTTTCTCAACCTTGGAAGCTTGAAGATGGGTGGACTTCAACTCCCAGAATCCCCCAGCCAGCGCTGCTGGCTGGGGGATTCTGGAAGTTGAAGTCCACCCATCTTCAAGCTACCAAGGTTGAGAAACACTGGTATAATGTCTCCTGCCTTGGGCAGAATGTTTGACTAGAGGACCACTAAGGTCCCTTCCAGCCCTATGATTCTGTTCTGTTCTGTTCTGTTCTGTTCTGTTCTGTTCCGTTCCGTTCCGTTCCGTTCCGTTCCGTTCCGCTCCTCTCCGTTCCGTTCCGTTCCATTCTATTCTTCGTCCCTCATGCAAATATTGTAAAAGCTAATTACAAAGGGGATGTTTCACCTCACCCAGAGAAATAATAAGAAAAAGGAAATGACTGTGAAGATGGGGAACTGCATATCCATGCTTAAATTGGGTGTGGTTTCAAATATTTAGTAAATGGATGAAGGAGGAAGAGGATTTAGTTGAGAAAAGTTGTTAGGTCTTTATTAAGTGATACAATGCATAGAGATGGGTTTCAGCAGGTTCTGACCAGTTCTGGAGAACCGGTAGTGGAAATTTTGAGTAGTTCGGAGAACCGGTAGTAAAAATTCTGACTGGCCCTGACCCCATCTATTCTATGCCTCCCAAGTCCCAGCTGATTGGGAGGAAATGGGGATTTTTCAGTAACCTTCCCCTGGAGTGGGGAGGGAATGGGGATTTTGCAGTATCTTTCCCCTGGAGTGGGGTGGGAATGGAGATTTTGCAGTATCCTTCCCCCAGGAGTGGGGTGGGAATGGAGATTTTACAGTATCCTTCCCCTGGATTGGGGAGGGAATGGAGATTTTGCAGTATCCTTCCCCTGCCACACCCACCAAGCCTCGCCCACCAAGCCACGCCCACAGAACAGGTAGTAAAAAAAATTGAATCCCACCACTGAATGTCCATATCACTCTGTCAGTTACTCTTGCTCATAGCCTGCAACATCCACCTAGCTTTTGGACCATTTTCATGGAAGCATGGAATTGAAAGTAATAAAAGAAATCTACTCTAATTCTGCCAGTGCAAAGCAGAATATCCGAAATTTGTTAATAATAGAAAGGAATGTATATATTTATTTTCATCTACTCATGTGCAATACAAATTATAAATCTTTATTGCCTGGTATGCAGAATCTCTTTTAAATATCACTTTCTATTCACTGTGAATGCTGACTTGGGCATAAAAAGCCTTAGAGACCCTCAAATACATTTTTTAAAGGGATGTGTGAAATCACCTTTCTCTCTTAATACTTAAATCACTTTTGAAAGGGGTTCAAATGCTTTCTGTCCTTTTGGTCCTTAGACTGATTCACTCATAAAGAGGGATTAAAGGAGAGGGGTATGTGTGTTTGCGCAGGCACAACACACACATATAGCATATAAATTTAAGCTCTTAGAGGAGACATAAATATCCATAAATATTTGAAGGATATAAACACTAGAGAAACAATAAATTATTTACTTTGATACAAGGGATGTGAGAAGTATTGGGATGAAATTTAAAATAAAAGAACTGAACAATTTACTGACTGCATGACTTCTTTTAATGTGAAATAATTTGCATGTTGAAAGTGTTTTAGTTGAATTTCTTATTCATGCTGTAAAAATCCCCTGCCTGCTATGCAAAATTTCAACAGGAAGAAGGTGCAGGGGCTTAACTGTATCTGGAATGCACCTCCTCATCCTGGAATCACTTATTTCTAGCCCTAGCCCTATGATAATTCACTTCTATATGTTGTGACAAAAGCATTTTGAATCACATAGAATAACATCTGGCTGCCCCTATTTGTAGAGTGTCAAACGGGAAGTGCCTTCTTGTAGTCAGTGCCATTGGCTCTCTTTGATTTTTCTCATGAATCTGTTCCAAAACCAGAATTCAAAAGTGTCAATTATTATATCCATTCGTATGAGCTGTAGCTGTTGGAGAAAATCTCTGAATTCACTGTGAAGATCCTTTTTGTGAAGACTAATCTATGACCACTCATTTAGTTATACAGATTATCACATATTCTCAAATTGTGAAGTACCATCTGTGGCTTTGGCTATACTTGGATTATATAATCCAGGTATAGCCAAAGCCACAAGTATATGGCACAGACTGACAGACAGACAGACAGATAGATAGATAGCAATAGACTTATATACTGATTTACAGTACTTTACAGCCCTCTCTAAGTGGTTTACAGAGTCAGCATATAGCCCCCAACAATCTGGCTCCTCATTTTACCCACCTCGGAAGGATGGAAGGCTGAGTCAACCTTGAGCCTGGTGAGATTTGAACTGCCAAATTGAAGGCAGTCAGCAGAGGTAGCGTGAAGTACTGCACTCTAACCACTGCACCACCGTGGCTCTTCAATACACATATAGATGATATAGATGTAGATATAGAAGTAGATATAGATATATAAAGTTTATACATACATACATACATACATACATACATACATACATACATACAGGAACCCTCAAGCAGTTGCATTCACGACAAACCATTTTATACCAAATTTATATTTCGCTGATAAAGAAATAAAGGGAGACCTGTATAGATCTATTTCAAGCTATTTAGCTCTCATCAGCTAGCCATACCCTTACTTGGATTCATGCTGCACCACATGCTGGGGTAGACCAGGTGTCTCGATAGAAAAACACTTAATCTCTCCCCTGGCTCAAGCTGATGAAGGGAGGAGAACTTGTGGCTCAGAGGTTAATACAACTGCCTAACGTGCAGGCAGCCCAAGTTCAAATCCAAGTAAAGGTATGGCTAGCTGATGAGAGCTAAATAGCTTGAAATAGATCTATACTAGTCTCCCTTTATTTCTTTATCAGCGAAATATAAATTTTATACACACACTAACCTCACAATCAGTACAAAAGCTACGAGTGGCACACAGAGCCATGGAAAAATACATGCTCGGCATTACAAGACAAGATACAAAGACCTGCACATGGATTAGAGAATGAACAAAAGTATACAATATCCTCAAGAGAGTAAAAGAATTACAATGGAAATAGAAAGAAGAACGGATGGCAGGTGGACCAAGATACTCAGAATGGATCCCACTTGTTAAAAAGCATCCACAAAAGAGACCTAAAACAAAACAAGAAGAAGAAGAAGAAGAAGAAGAAGAAGAAGAAGAAGAAGAAGAAGAAGAAGAAGAAGAAGAAGAAGAACAACAACAACAACAACAACAACAACAACAACAACAACAACAACAACAATAATAATAATAATAATAATAATAATAATAATAATAATAATAATTTTATTTCTATACCGCCCTTCTTCCGGAGGACTCAGGGCGGTGTACAGCCTATTAAAAGCACAAAGACAGACATCAATTAAAAATAATTAAAATTAATAAATAGTTTCGGCTCAAATTTAAAACCCCCAAAATTTAAAACACCTAATTTAAAATCATTACATTGATAGCCCGGCCTGGCGGAACAGCAGGGTCTTGAGGGCACAGCAAAATACACGGAGGTCGGAGATCTTACGCATTTCCGGGGGCAGTTCATTCCACAGGGCAGGGGCTCCCACAGAGAAGGCCCTCCCCCTGGGTGTCGCCAGCCGACATAACTTGGCCGATGGCACCCTGAGGAGACCCTCTCTGTGGGAGCGGACTGGCCGGTGGGAGGCTATTGGTGGCAGAAGTCAGTCTCGAAGGTACCCGGGTCCTATGCCATGGAGCGCTTTAAAGGTGGTGACCAGCACCTTGAATCGCACCCGGAAGACCACTGGGACCAAGTGCAGCTTGCACAGGAGGGGTGTCACGTGGGCACAATGGGTTGTGCCCATAACCACCCACACGGCCGCATTCTGGACCAGTTGGAGCCTCCAAGTGCTCTTCAAGGGGAGCCCCATGTAGAGAGCATTACAGTAGTCCAGCCGGGAGGTGACAAGGGCGTGAGTGACTGTGCGCAAGGTGTCCCAGTCCAGAAAGGGCTGCAACTGATGAATTAGGTGAACCTGATAAAAAGCCCCCCTGGCTACGGCCGTCATATGCTCTTCTAAAGACAGCCATGCGTCCAGGAGGACACCCAGATTGCGAACCCTCTCTGTGGGGGGCAGAGATTCACCCCCAATAGTCAGCGATGGCACCAGCTGACTATATCGGGATGCCAGAAGCCACAGCCACTTGGTCTTAGAAGGGTTGAGTCGGAGCCTATTTCTCCCCATCCAGACCCGCAGGGCCTCCAGGCAGCGAGACATCACATCAAGGGCATCGTTGGGGTGGTCTGGGGTGGAGATGTTCAGACCACTCTGATGTACAGAGTGTCATCAGCGTACTGATGGACTCTCACACCAAAACCACGGATGATCTCACCCAGCGGCTTCACATAAATGTTAAACAGAAGGGGTGAGAGAACCGACCCTTGCGGCACTCCCCATGCGAGGCGCCTCGAGGTCGACCTCTGCCCCCCTGCCACACAAACTGCGAACGGTCGGAGAGGAAGGAGGAGAACCACCGCAGTACAGTGCCCCCTATTCCTAACCCCCTCAACCGCTGCAGCATGATACATGGTCGATAGTATCAAAAGCCGCTGAGAGATCTAATAGGACCGGGACAGAGGAGCAACCCCTGTCCCGAGCCCTCCAAAGATCATCCACCAATGCGACCAATGCCGTTTCTGTGCTGTACCCCTGCCTGAAGCCCGACTGGTATGGGTCCAGATAGATAGCTTCATCCAGGTGCCGGGGAAGCTGTCGTGCCACCACACTCACCACACCACACCACACCACACTCTCAACAACCTTCGCCAAAATAGAGTGACATCAGCAAGCATTGCAGGCTCAACTGGCCTGGGACAGTATTCACTTACCTTCGCTACCGGTTTGCAAATGTGAGCACGTGCGCATGCTGGCTTCGCTCGCACATGCCACCTCTGTGCATATGTGGGACCTTCTGCACATGTGCAGAGTGTCAAAAATGGGACGTGATTACGTCTGGGCAGGTAGGCAGAGTCTCCCGTCGCCGCCGCTACTGGTTTACCCTAACCGGATAGAACCGGCTGAATACCACCGCTGCAATTGGCAAAGGAAATCTTGAGACTCTATTAGTTTGAAACATGCAGAAGAGGTCTTCATCCTACAGTGGATAGACAATAGCTAAAATGATGTTCATGATGATGAAGATGATGATGATGATGTGTGCACGTGTGTGTGTTTGTATGTGTACATGAACTTGGATTTTGGATTCCTTTCAAATGCTCTTCTTCTTCCTGGCAAATATTTGATGATAGAGAGACAAACAGCCTCTGAATAATCTTTAACAATACAAACCCTATTATTGCAAAATTAAATAGGAGTGGAACCCCATTTTTGCTTCCCAGAAAATTTAAAGTGAAATTGTTTTACAGCACCTTCCAGAATTATTTCCTCTATTCAAATTTGCACGTCTGCTCAATAGACATCTGAGTACATCCATGGTTTTCTACAAAACTTCATCAGTTGCATAGAAAGTCAGTAATAAAACAAATGGATCCTTAACTGTAGACTTCTGCTTCCATTCAGTAAATACCCAGAACGGGTTCTAGCTCAGCAAAATTTCACTAAAAAATGTACCAGCTACATAAAACTAAACAGAATAGGAATAGAGTAGAAGAGATTTGTATTTTCTCATTGACATCCTGGATCACAAACTCTTTGTCTTCTCAATTCTCAGTTCATATAAAGCTGGATTATGACTGGAGTCAATCCTCATCTATTTTTCTGCCTTGTTCAATTTGTGGGTTCCAGTAACATTGCTGAGGCTACTCCAAGTTCTTTTCTTGCTCTTCGATGGCATTTTGCGGGACGTCAGGTTAAGATAGAAGTGGTATGGCCTGTTGCAAGCCTGAAGCTTATTTCAGAAGCTGCTAATGTTGGCTCCTCTTTGGGAATATTGCTAAAATACAATACTGGAAAGAAAAAAAAAGGAAAGGAAAAAAAAGAATCTAGTACAATTCCAATTAAAAAGAGATACCACAGAGAGCAAACAAAAGAAATTGAGTCAGTAACTCCTAATAAAGGACATTGCCAGAAGGACTTCTCATTTACAATACAACTAGACTAGATTTCAAGGGCTAATTAGGAAACAAATTTGTTTAGTTATACATAGCTAATGGCACCAACATTTGAAATTGAAGGAATCGGGAAATAAACCCCAGGCCTATTTTTTTTTCTCCATAAGGCACATGACAATTAGTGGGAGAATTTGAATTGAGGGAAAAATAGCTGAGAGAAAGGATTAAACACAGACACCGCTCTCACCAAACTGCTTGGCTTCCATGATGGGATTTCAGTAAAGTAAAATAAAACAAAACCAGTCCAGATCTTCCACATATTTTTACACTCATTTGTTGCTTTCTAAATATGGAAATAGATCTGAAGGTTAAGTGGAGGTCAACATAACATCTACTCTTAAAACCACACTATGATTTTCTTATGAATTCTTCAATAGGAAGGATATGTATAAGTTTTCTTATGGATAAAAAAAATACAGCAAGATGCTGAATATATGTCAGCCTAAGAGTAGCTGTTAAATCTAATCAAGAAAAGCAACTTTTGGATTGTAGAAGCCAAAATTAACATTTTTGGATGTCTGATGGAGACAAATTTATAAACGACTGTTTCCCTTAGATTTGGGAGGAATTTATCTTTTATCTGTATTACATCTATTTTAGAGTTTACATGACATTTTCAGTGTTTCCCATCTCAAACCCCCTGGAACCCATTTCTTCAGTTTTTAGTAACTGAACCCAGCGTTCTTGGGAACTGATCACACGGGATTAATCATTGAGCACATTTTAAACTCCAGCTAACCCTGAAATCATTTCATTTCATTTATATTTTAAATCAGTTCCTGGCTGATAGTCATAAAAATATAATGTCTTACATAATTCAAACCAAACAGATCCCCAGAAGTTCTTAAAAGGAAGATAGGATATTCTCTGGAATACTCAGGAATTAAATCATTCTAAGGATTTCAAGGTAAGAATCAGTACTTCATTTTTGTCCGTGGAGCAGATTCTGAGATGTTTCCAGTTACGCAATCAATACATGTGATATCTGATGGTCTGTTGCATTTGGCATTAGCTCAAATGGATGAAAAGTATTGTAGGTGACCTATATTTCATGGACTATGTGTAACTCCTAACACCCCTCCTTTTGTGTGTGCGTGGGGGGCATTGGCCTCAGGTCAAGACAGTGAAATTCAATAGTAAATTGCTAAAAAAAAAGCTGTATTTTCCCTTTCAGAGGGAAGCAAACAATCTGACAGCCTTCCATCCATTACACGTACATGCATTTAGGTTTAATACATTTAGATAAGTTTTTTTTCAATGGAGCGGGGTGGAGAACAAGAGAGAGATACACCCATTCATCCTCAAAACACAATAGAAAAATCTAATTCATATCCTCTGCTTACTTCATTATGTCATTGCTGTAAACTCTGACAGTTTAACCATAACAGCCTTTTATTTACAAATGATTCAGCATCAGAGTTTACAGCAATGACATAATGAAATAAGCAGAGGATATGAATGAGATTTTCTATTGTGTTGTGAGGACAAATGTATGTGTTGAGCCTGGGTGTGTGTGTGTGTGTGTGTGTGTGTGTGTGTGTGTGTGTTGAAAAAAATGTATTAAGCATCTACATATAATAGTGTTTAGTTTGAAAGCACCTCCAGCAACTGACAGAAAGGGAGAGCTACACAAGAATGACTTAGAGGATAATGTGTGTTATGGAATCATTCTGATAAATCAGGACATAATAAGTGGTTGTAGGTGTAGATATATCTTGAAAGAAGATCCACAGCCTGTCTTCAAAATTCCAAATGTGATCAACAATCTCAAAACATTAGTTTCTTACTTCTGACTAATAGAATGTGAAAGGAAGATGCATAATACATAAACATAAAGCAATTAAAGCAAGTGCATCAATTTTCAACATAGCAGTTAGAAAGAAAGAAAGAAAGAAAGAAAGAAAGAAAGAAAGAAAGAAAGAAAGAAAGAAAGAAAGAAAGAAATCCAGAGCTCTAAATGTTTGCCAAAGAAAATGTCCTACTTGAAAAGGTAGAAAATAGTTTTATGGTTGACAGTTGTACTCTAGAATTAACAAATTTGTATGTCTGTCTGTTTTATTTGGTTTGATGTTTGACCCTGTGTAATTTTTCAGCGGTCAAACAAACAGAAAAAAATGAATTTAGATTCCAGAATCATGAAGACTGCCTGAAGAGTTATGTAGTTTTTCTATTATACACTTTATTTTGTCTAATGTATTCCCAACAGGTGACTGGTGTCTAGATGGAGTGCAAGGTATGAAATTTGTGATCAAAAGCCTCAAAAAGCATTGAAGGAATCAAACTATTTCTCTTGTCGTGTTTTTTTTTTCTCCATTTGGTACTTACCTTGAATAACTTGTTTGTATTGCACAGCACACTGGACACATGAATATTGGAAATAAAAGATAACCTTGTGTGGGTCTGTTAATTGATGCACATTTATTCTTTCATTTGTTTTGCTATCTTGAGGCACTGAACGAAAAGCAGAAAAAAGAACAAAGGCCAGAAGCAGCTTGTCAAAATGTTAAGAAACTGACTCCTGAACCTTGAGACTAGATGTTGTCGGTCCAAATTGTAATTTAAACTAAGTCATTGGACATTGGTGGACATTGACTAACACATCTGGATGTTATTGAAGGCTTATTTGTGGCATCTCACTTATACAAAGATGCATACGGGTACACATAAAAAGACCCAAACATTTTTCTGTTGGATGGTATTGGAAAATAGCCCAACATCTGCTGATTTGGAAACATGCTCTAAATGTTAAAATGCTCTGAAATCTAACTGGCTTCTAAGTACAAATTGAGCTCTACCACATTTAATTGTAGGCATTGGGCACATGGCACATAGAACATAGAATAATAGAGTTGAGAGGGACCTCGGAGATCTTCTAGTGCAATCCCCGCTTGAGCAGGAGACCCTACACCGTTTCAGACAAATGGTTGTCTGGCCACAGCTTCTGAAGACAAGCTATTCTACTGGTTGATTGTTCTCACCATTAGGAAATTTCTTCCTAGTTCTAGGTTGCTTCTCTCCTTGGTTAGTTTCTGACCGTACAAATGAAGTAGCAATTTATCCTGCTCCTGCATGCCCAGTCTGTCTCCCTTGAAAACATCTGAGAGTTAAGAAAAAGTAACCAAAAATAAGTCAATACCAAGATTACATCTCCATAAACAAATGAGTCTGGAATCTTTTCTTTGCTGCAGGAGACTTTGACATTCCAAGTCCAGGAAAAGGAATGTGAAGCTCTCTAGACAATATACTTCCCTCTAGCTGTATTGCAAATGATAAGAGATGTTGGAACTACAGGAACAACAACCTCTGCAAAGTCACAGATTTTCCATCCCTCTTTTCAAGCGAACTTCCACAGTTTTTCATAGGAATAGCCCAGTGGTGGGTTCCTCCCGGTTTGGCCCGGTTCGGCCGAGCCGGTAGCGGTGACGATATGATGTCATCGAACCGGTTCTCTTTGTTTGGGAGCTGCCCGCCCCTGCGTTATTCTTACCTTTTATTTGGCCCCGCACCCAATCTATTCGCTGCCTCCCAAGTCCCAGCTGATCAGCTAGAAGGAAAAAAAACTGTTTAAACTCTTGCCGCGGGGCTTCAAAGCAACACAAAGAAACAATGATAAACACAGAGGATTCCTTAGTAGCCTTAAGACATTAATCTACTCTTTGTTTGTACTCTTCATTTCAGTGGTGGGTTGCCCCTGGTTCACACCGGTTCTGTAGAACCAATAGTAAAATTGGGAGGCTCCGCCCACCGACCCTGACATCATAAAAATGTTTCTACACATGCACAGAAGAGCGTGCATGGCCCTGTTGCGAACCGGTAGTAGAGGTAAATAGAACCCACCCCTGCTTCATTTTTGGTAACATCCTTGTAACACCATCTAATTGCTCAATTTTTAAAAAGAAATAAATAAATAGTAAAGAAAACAGATGATCCCATTCCTCTCATTTATTATTTGCTAACTCCTGGTCATTCTCTCTTCTTTTTTCCTACCTGAAATCCTAGCTTTGTCTCCCCCGCCCCCTTATTAAGTAGAGAATCGCATAATCTGGCCCTTATGCTTATTACCGACCACCCATGGATGTTTTCAATAGCATTGCACCCCAAAAATCATTATCAGGCTTCAAAAAGGGTACTTACATGGAATCATGCAGAGCTGCATAAGCCATTTTCTTAAACAGGAGTATATAAAATTGTGTCCTTTTATTAGGGGGAATGTATGAAAATCTTATAATGAGGTTCACTGCTTGATGGCAAGTAGATTATAGTGAAGAGGAAACATAAACAGTCTTATAAAGACAAATAACTCCAGATGGTTCATTTTGCCAGGAACAACATCTAAACGGATAAAGAAATAAGAAAATTGGTACATTTTTGCTTTTCAGTTATTGGGGTCAGGAGGCACATAAAGAAATGTTAGACTTTACCTCCCAGGTATTTTCAAGTACAGCTATTTACGTTGCAGTTGCTATTTGCTTCTATCATCTGCCAAGGAAGCCTGTCCACAAACTGATTCAATCAGTAGCACTCAGAAATTCCCATTGAATATGCTAAATTAATCAATCAGAATAGATTTGGAAGAGATCTTTGAGGTCCTCTAATCCAACCCTATACCCGTGATGGTGAACCTATGGCACACATCCAGAGGTGACACACAGAGCCCTCTCTGTGGGCACATGTGCCATCACCAGCTGCTCTTCTGGCCAGCTGGTCTTCGCAAACGCTGGAGTGCCAGAAACCCGAAGACCAGGTGGCCGGTAGTCTTTGGGTTTCTGGTGCTCTGGCACACATGCGCCTGTGCGCACGCCCGTCCTGGTTTGGGCACTGATGCTGAAAAGGTTCGCCATCACTGCCCTATACCATTTCAGACAAGCAGTTGTCCAGTCTCTTCTTAAAAACTTCCAGAGTTTTTAAGCACCCACAACTTCTGAAGGCAAGCTGTTCCACCGGTTAATTGTTCTCACTGTAGGAAGTTTCTTCTTAATTCCAGGTTGCTTCTCTTCTTGATTAGTTTCCATCCATTGGTTCTTCTCTTGCCTTCTGGTACTTTGGAAAACGTGGAATTCTGAGAGTTGGTATCCCAACTCCTCTGTATTGGATACATCATTCCCATCCACCACATTGTTTTCCTCATGTATCCTCCATGTTGCAAAATTCAGGAGGGAACACTTTCTATCTCTATTCTGCTGCCCTATATAGATAAAGCATTAGGGTTGGAGTAACCGAAGAACAGTTTGCTATAGAGAATTAAGGCACTGGACTAGAAATCAGGAAACCGCAAGTTCTACCCACCTTAAGCACAAAGCAAACTGGGCCAATCATTTTCTCTCAGTGGTAGGAAGTAGGCAAGGACAAATCTTGTCAAGAAAACCACGGGGACTAGTCCAGGAAATTGCAAGGAGTCAACACTGACTCGAAGGCACCAAACAACAAAACAAAACAACAAAAAGCTTCACAAACTCCATTTGGGATCATCTAGGATAATTATCCATTGTAGCTCTGGAATTTTCTGTTGATAGAGTGTTTCCTCTTGATAAAGGGTTCCATGCAAGGGTGGGTTTCAAAACCCATTGCTACCGGTTCGCTCGTGGACATGGGCGTGCTTGTGCATGCAATGCTTCTGCGCATGTTCAGAAGTGTCCGGGCAGGTGGGTGGAGCCTCCCGCCACTGCTGCTACTGGTTCACCCAATCCGGGGCAAACTGGTAGCAACCCACCACTGGTTCCACGGTTTCTTTTTAATGTGAAAAAGGTTAACACATACACAAAAACAAATACACTTCTCTGGATTATTATAGAAGGAAAAGGAAATGGCCTTGAAGGATAGGAAGAGTTATTACCAAAGCAGAGCTTGAGGCAACACCAAGAAAGTAATTTGAGACAATGTCCCATACAAGCCCCTCCCTAATTCACAAGAAGATAAAGCATGGGAGGAGAAACATATTTATGTTTGCAAGAGTCTGTGACTATAAATGTAGTCGTGACCTATATAGCATTGATCTCTCATTCTGATTTACTGTGCTGACAACTGCATCATACACCTGCCGAAGCACAAAGTTTTATGGTATGTTCTATTTCCCTATCTATAGGGTACGTACAAAGTGAACTCACAAAAAGTATCCCTAGGGAACAGCATATAGATCTCCAACTGAAAACAAACAAAAAGCAAATTACAATTTAGGGGATGAAGATAAAGAACCAGATATCGTTGCTCATCAATTCTTATTGACAAGATTTTGGATGCAGGAAACAAAGGGACTCTCCAGTGACTCTGTTACTGTTCATTTGTTTTGCAATAAGTAATAGCAAGCAAGTCGTGTGTGTGTGTGTGTGTGTGTGTGTGTGTGTGTGTGTGTGTGTGTGTGTATTGCTCAAAAAAATAAAGGGAACACAAGCAGAAGACTTCCAAGATCTGAATGAATGAAATAGCCTTATTAAATACTTTGTTCTTTACTTACAGTAGTTTATACACTGCTCAAACAACTAAAGGGAACACAAAACTACTGTATGTAACAAACAAAGTATTTAATAAGGCTATTTCATTCATTCAGATCTCAGATGTCTTCTGCTTGTGTTCCCTTTATTTTTTTGAGCAGTGTATATAACTCAAAATCATAAAATGTGTCTATTAATAAAGGTTTGACAACAGGTCTAAAAATAGGTAATTAATTGTGGACTATGAAAAGACAAGATAAAAATGCTTTAAATAATTAAATAAGGTTGCAATACAGTAGTATTTAAAAGTGAGTTCCCAAGGATATACAACAAGGAGAATCTGTTACAGATAATCCTCAGTTTATGACCAGTCTCGTTTAGAGACCATTCATAGCTACAATGGATCTCCCCAGGGCTACCTATGACCTGTTTCTGAAGTTCCATTAGCTGCCCTCCCCATGGTCACATGGCTGCATGTTGGGCACTTGGCAACTGGTCTGCTTTTACAGCCAATTTACCTAACCACATTTTACAATGGGTTTGCTTTACAACCATATTGTTTGCTTAATGATGGTGGCATTCATTTGACAACCACAAAAAAAGTTTCCAAGTGAGGTCAGTCACATAGGCAACACACTTTATGACTGTAGCAACTTCAGACTGTAATGCTCAGACTACATTGTGGTCATAACTTAAGAACTACCTGTAATATACCGTATTTTTTGGAATATAACACACTCCGGCGTATAAAACGTACATTAGTTTTTGGGTAGGAAAACAAGAAAAAAAATTCTGCCTCTGCCTACCAGCAGCCATCGGTATTCATCTGGCTAGCATCCTTGCAGCAAACAGCAAACAACCTGGTCAGCTTCAGCACATTATCACAGCCTGCTTCAGCATGAGCAGCTGATTGGCGGTTGGATCGGCCTCCCGGAATACCATCAATCAGCTGTTCCAGGCTGTGGGAATCGCCAGAGCCCATCGTCACCTCTGCGCGTTGCGTTTTTGGCCTCCACGTATCACATTTTCAACCTCAGCACACCCCATTTTTGGGCTCTGCGAGTCGCATTTTCAGTCAATTCCAGGTGGCAGGGATTGGTAGATTAGGGGGGAAAAAGTCTCCCCTTAGGGATTGAGATTTGACCTGGATCCTTGTCCACACTCTACCCAGAAGCCTTTACTCCTTTCAATCCCTTATTAAGGATGGCAATGTGGAGGCTTATCAAAGGACCATCATTGGAAGCCTTGGAACTGTGAGAAGGATAGTTCTCATACTTCTCTCACACATGGAATAAAGGGAAGGGGAAAATAGAGCTTTTCAATATTTCATTTTTAAAATTATTAAAAACTCACTGATGTAATTTGGCATTGGATTCTGCATTGCTCAAGATAAAACACTCTGTTTTGTATATAAAATCTCAGCTTCGTAACACATAAGCAAATGCTGCCCTGTGATAGAAGAGCAAAAAGAAATCACCTCTGCCTTGGCTGTTTATCTTTTGGGTCACTGGTTAATAACAACAACAACAACAACAACAATCTTCTTTCCTTCTCTCTACCACCTTTTGATATAATCCCTATCAAAATAAGGATCCTATATAATTAGGTTCCTTCAAGCGTTCATTGAATACAGGTGACTTCAAGAAGATTTCTTGAATCAGTATCAAAGTGGTTTGCTTCTGATATTGACTAATGATTGACCCTGGAGGTTTCCAAGATCAGTCAAGCTTATTCATACACATAGATCACACAAACACATATACTTATGACTAAAACCAGCCTTCCCACAATTCCTTGAAAAGTTGGTGCTTGCTGCAACAATGTGAAAAATTACAGTCCAGTTCTCTGTGGAGACTTTTGCAAGTGTTGAATCCACATTAAAAAATGAGCTATTAAAAATGAAAAGTGTTCTGTAGGTACAAATACAGACCTAATTCCCCCAACCTCCACAATGCTGTACTTGCACTTTTACAGACCTTTGAACATTGTGCATGAAAGACTGCCAAGTATTTCTGCATTATCCAGTCGATCTGCATTATCCAGTCAATTATCCAGCTTTTCTTGTCCTGTGTGAGAATTATCCCATGAGATGAATGTATATGGAGATAGGAATAACAAAAGCACTTAAGACTTATATACCAATTCAATTCACAGTGCTTTACAGCCATTTTTAAGCGATTTACAGAGTCAGTATATTGCCCCCAACAATCTGGATCCTCATTTTACTGACCCCAGAAGTATGGAGGGCTGAGTCAACCTTCAGCCAGTCAGAATCGAACTCCTGGAGCGAACAGTGAGTTAGCCCTGAAGTACTGCATTCTAACCATCGTGCCGCCACAGCTCTGATATTCTATTCCAGGGCTGTCAAACTCACAGCCCATGGGCCAGATGTGTCACATGCTGGCCACACCCATGCTCAGTTTAGAGAAGGGGGAAAATTTGCAATACATCTTGTGATTCTGCCATGACAACGTAAGTTTGATACCCTATTCAGTTGCTGTAGTCACCAGACATGGCTCCTCCTCCTTCTCCTCCTCCTGTGCAGTGATCAGTGCAGCCAATTTCTTGTGAGGACAAGAAGGCAAAATAAATACTGCTGCTCCTCCCTCCTCAAAGAGGGTTTTGTGAGCAGTGGTTTTATGAAGAGAAGCAAAAGGATTATGGATCTGTGAAGGGTTGTCACTGGAGTTATCTTGGCAATCAGTCGAAGCTGATCAATATTTGAACCATCGCAAATCAAAGAACTGGGGCCTGCGCTACTCTGTTTTCCTTCTCTCTTGCCATCTTCCTTTCCTTTTGGTTACAACTTTTGAATATGTAAACTATGCCCTTAAGAAAGCAGGGCAAATCTTCATTTTCTTACTCCACCTGACATTCTTGAAGTCTTTCAGACTGAAGAATGCTAGTACTTTAAATCATTAAATCAATAAATTGTCTGGCCCATATGGATCACTTTTATTTCAAAGGTGACTGCTATCTGTAGGTGTGCATGTTTACACACCTTCAAAGCCCTATTGGTTTGGATCTCCACAACAGTCCCAGTTTCTCATGTTTCTCTTTAGGAAAATTAATTGCCCATCCCTGCTCTAGACTGTATCATTCTATTCCATCTGCAATCAAACCAAGTGGCTTTTTAAAAAAAGAACTTAAAAAAAAAAGACCAATATCCATGTCTTTGCATTGTATTCTTAGTGTGGGAAAACTGTCTGAAAGGAACAATGGAATGTATGATACAAAGTCAAAAATGATTGACATTGCTATTAAATTTAAGAGCCTGAAACCAAAGAGTCTAAAATAAGCTTCGATGGCAGCCTGAGACCACCCTGGCATTGAAGCTCATTCCTACAGGGGATGTAATTCTTCTCCACTGGTGGGTTGCCCCTGGTTCAGACTGGTTCACAAGAACCGGTAGTAAAACCAGTGGGAGGCTCCACTCACTGGCCCAGACGTCATCAGCAAGTTTCTGCGTATGCGCAGAAGCTTCTGCACATGCACGCGTGGT
The DNA here is from genome assembly GCF_029215685.1 of Pituophis catenifer annectens. Taxonomy (NCBI): domain Eukaryota; kingdom Metazoa; phylum Chordata; class Lepidosauria; order Squamata; family Colubridae; genus Pituophis; species Pituophis catenifer. The sequence goes on along the minus strand of NW_027256881.1, from coordinate 75,057,682 downwards.
CCCATTGCGAACCGGTAATAAAGGTAAGTAGAACCCACCCCTGCCCTTCTCCCACAGACAGCAGGGTGAGAAGAGAGAGTGAATTATTTTTTCAGTCATTGGCTTAGATAAGTAGGCATGGGCCATGTCTGTCAGACAGACAATAAAAATGCCTCCCTTGCTTTCAGGGCAGACTTTTGTTGTCCTGTGATATAGAAGACAAGGCAATACCATCATCTGACTAGAAGCATTCTTCTGATGGAGGTCAACGGATGCCTCCAGGGGTTGCTGCTAGGTTGCTTTTAGCAGCTGTACTGGCTTGTCTCTGGAACAGATGTTGTCTTTGCTGCCCCAAGACAAACTTGAAGCTTATGGTCTGTGAATACTCAGTGGTGCTGCCTTGCCTATATATTTGGTTTTTTAGGAACCCAGTTGACATGCTTAACTTACGCAGAAGATGAGCAAACAACCTACTGTGGGAGCTTGTGAGGCTGAAACTCAAGACATTAAAGGAGATTGGATCATTCTTCTATGACTCCCGACTCCCCCATTCTTCTGATGTACTCATGCAGGGAGAGGTCTCTTTATACAGCTGCTGTCTCTAGAAAATTAAATAGGAAGTGTAGCTCTGTTACTTAGCAAGACAGACAGTCTCTTAGATTTAAATGCAGAGATTGCTGATGTCAAAGGAAGGGCAGTCTCCCAGATTTTAGACTGGGGCAGTGTTGCTTTTTACCCCCAAGATCTATTGCAAAAGATCCTTAATTCCCTTTAATTCATGGAAATGAATTTTATGATAAATCGGTCTGCATTGTTATGTGTATCATTTTTGAACCCTTGGTCTTCCATTTCCTTCAGGAATAAATTTTCCACTGACACAGCTTAGGTAATTAGGAAGCTTTTTTCCCCAAGTGTGGTATTAGGGGCTCTATCTCTTTCATTCTCTCTCATCTCTGCCTACCAGATTTAATGTATTTCCAGGTCAGTTCCCAAATAGCTTCAGCTCTTTCTACTCCACTTCTTTGAGAAATTCAGCAAATACCCACAGAGTCATCTTGCTCACGCTGTGTTATAACTTCCTCAGTCCCTCACTTTTTGCCAAGTTGTGTATGCAAGACAAATCGAGAGTTAAGGATTTGCATCTAAGCTCAGATCCCATATCTCAGGACCTTCGGAAATTCCGGATTAGTTCACACATTTGGGAACCACCGTATCAGGTTTCTCTTTGCTTCATGGGCTTTTCGATGTTATCTTAATCCCTATGCAGAGTCATCATGGTGAAAAATAAATTTTTGCAGCACATCAAATCTGTGGGAATAGCTGAGTGGTTATTCTTTCACACTATTACCATGTTTCTCCAAAAAGACAACCCACCTTGAAAAGAAGCCCTATCACGTTTTTGAGTGCATGAGATCAAATTAAGCCCCACCCACAAAATTAGCCCTAATTATGACTTTGCCCACCCTGGAGTGCAGGGGGTAGAACAAGGCACACAAGTAAAAAATAAGCTAGGGTGGGGATGGTGGGGTGGCCCTGCCCTACTTACCAGACCTCACACACTCAGACACTTGCCTTGCCTTATTCTGTGGCCACTTGCCTCCACTCGCACGCATCGCCCTGGCCTCCATTTCACCTTTAGATTACTGCCGGAAGGCATCTACAGCCGATAACAGAGCTCCGGATTGATCTGGAGCTCTGTTATCGGCTGCAGATGCCTTCCGGCAGGCATTTGAAGACAAAACAGTGGCTGGGGCGATGCGTGAGAGTGGCAGCAAGCGGCCACAGAAGAAGTGGGCCAGAAGCAGGCTCCTGCTGGGCAGGGCTGTCAGTGCCACCGCCGCGAAGTGAGTCAATAATTAGAACCATCCAAAAAGAAGGCCTAGTCATTTTTGTGGGGCTCAAAAGAAAATATGACCCAGCCTTCTTTTTGGAGAAACATGGGTATTAACTTTGTGTTTAGAAGAATGAGAGCCAGTTGGTGTCCTCCTTCATATGCTGTCACTGAAGTGAGGGGATACAGGTTTAGCCAAACAGGATCTCTGGATTATTTAGGGCCACCACTTTGTTTTTAAGCCAATTTATGCAAGGATTGTTATAGGAAATGCAGATAGCAAAGAGCTGAAGAAGCTTCTCGCATGAGAAGCGAAATGTCTTCAAAGAGAAACCAGAAACTCCTGTTGCTTATTTAAAAAGCACCTTTGGGACAACCATGACCTGGATGACTGAGAATCTCCATAGATATGTAGATGGAAATGCTTTGTCATGATCCCTTGAGCTTCCAGAGAAGAGGGAAGATATTTTTTTTATCAACTTCAGAAGGCTGCATTAGTTAAAATCACAGCATAGACTTGATTGAATGCAGATTGCAACCTTGTAATAAAACAGGGGATAAAGCTTTAAATGCCATCTGCTCAGTTTTTGGGAAAATACAAGATGCTCTTTGTTTATTTGTTAATTATTTTAGTTTAAGCCTGGCTTTTCATCTTTAGGATGTTTAAGGCAGCCAGCAAGCCCACAACACACACACACACACACACACACACACACACACACACACACACACACACACACACTTGGCTGCAGAGGTAGGTCAATCAACCTTGTGTTGGCTTCAATGGGAGCCTACCCTGATTTGTTTCTGGTTCTGAAGCATGAATTGGGAAAAATAGATCTCTGCCACCATAGGTAAAGCTCCAAACAATAATTAGTAGCATCTATAACTTTCTTTCTTGAATGCAAACCAGGACAATGTTTGAGTATTATGAAAGAATAAGGTCATACACCAACATATGTAAAATCAGAGTTTCAAATTCATTTTTTTTTTTAACTGAGCAACTATTTACTGAGACCACTTTTGCAGCATTCTCAACCTCCTAATAATATTGTGATGGTGCAATTTGACTCTCAATCTCTCCATTCTTGATCCCTCTGGAGATATTGCTTAAGATTGTGGTTATACATATTTCTAGAAGTAGAGCCAAAATGACAGGGCTTGGAGGTGAGTAAGAACTGCTTATGTCATAAAACAGAATATAGATCCAAACTCTATTATCAGGTTTAAAAAAAATGAATTCATGAATAATCTATGAACATGTAAAACTGTTATATGCAGTGTTCTACTCTTTCTTTGCTTTGGAAAACCTACAAAAATTGTAAAGCCTGTTTTACAATGGTGGAATTCAAATTTTTTTACCAAGGGTTCTATGGGTGTGGCTTGGTGGGCATGGTGTGGCTTGGTGGATGTGGCTTGGTGGGCATGGCAGGGGAAGGATACTGCAAAGTCTCCATTCCCTCCCCACTCCTGGGGGAAGGATATTGCAAAATCCCCATTTCCTCCTCACTCCAGGGGAAGGATACTGCAAAATCCCCATTCCCTCTCCACTCCAGGGAAAGGATACTGCAAAATCCCCAATTCCCTCCCCACTCTTGGGGAAGGATATTGCAAAATTTCCATTCCCACCCCACTCTGGAGCCAGCCAATGGTGGTATTTGCCAATTCTCCAAACTACTCAAAATTTCTGCTACCGGTTCTCCAGAATCTGTCATAATCTGCTGAATTTCATCCCTGCTGTTTTGTCTCCCTTCTTTTCTGAAGTTTACTTACCTTGGAAAGTAAACCTAAAAAAAAACTTGTTGTTTTGCTCCATCTAGTACATTGATGAGCCTCCTTTCTGGTTTTCAGTTATCTTTTTAAATTCAATTTCCATTGCAACATGTGATGTAAGCAAATCAAACAAGTTCAAGACATTTCTCTTCTCCTAGTAATTTGGGGAAAAGAGACAACTAATCAAGACCAGAGAACAGTTCAAGTTGGGCCTCTACATCTTGTGTTAGCTTTTGGCTAGCAATTGATTTTAAATCAACTTCTGCCTAATGTGCTCTACTTCAGATTCTACATGCTGGATTTGTTAGATGGGTTTCTCTTTTGGAAAACCAGGGAGAGATTCAGCCAGTTGGCAGTCCCAGAATCTTTCAACAGCAACCATGGTTGACACTTCTGGTAAAGAAGACTCTTCTTTCCCTTTGGGATTTCCTCACTCTTACCACTAACTCTTTTATTCTAAGAATCTGCATGACATTTCATCTGCAATTCAGTTTATCGGTATTCTTCTGTTGTCTATTCTCAACCTCCCTGTTGATTTCAAATATGATAGCTTCCTAACTCACTCTGCCTTTTTCATGTCTACCTGTTCAGTAATGGTACTTCTGGAAGACAGCCTGAACTCAAGCACAGCACACTCTGAAAAAGGATTGGTTCCATGTACCACACTTGCTCACCAGCATCTCTCAACCTTTTAAACTAAACAAGCAAATGTCAGACTCTAACAACTGTGCTTTTTTTTTTTTTTTTTACAAAATACTGAATTTCCACTTTACCGTACATTTTATGCACTTGTTCCAAATATAGCAGAGGGGAGGAGACAGAGGGAGTGGAACAGAAGGAAGGAGGGGCTTGGCTGGGGAAGTAAAAAAAGCGGGAAGCTGGTAGAGAGGAGGTAAGACTTGGAGAAAAGGAGATTTAAAGAGAATTAAGGGAATAGGATAGCAGAGGCTTCTGTGGGCCAAGCCTGAGGGAGATAAGGGGGTAGGATAGCAGAGGCTTCTGTGGGCCAAGCCTAAGAGAATTAAGGGAATAGGACGGTGGTGAAATCTAAAATTTGTTACTACTGGTTCTGTGGGCATGGCTTGGTAGGGGGGTGTAATGTGACTGGGTGGGCGTGGCCAATTTTTTTTTTTACTTTTAAAACCATTTTTTCTACAACCTCTTCAGTGAAGAGGTTGTAAAAAATGCTTTCAAAAGGCTCTGACGATCCCAGCTGAGTTGCCTGATTGGCAGAGGCTTTTTTTCTTTTAAATGCCTCTGACGATCAGGTAACTCAGTTTGGATCGTCAGAGGCATTTAAAAGAAAAAAACCCTTTTTTTTCTTTTAAATGCCTCTGACGATCCAAGATGAATTGCCTGATCGGCAGAGGCTTTTTTTCTTTTAAATTCCTCTGACAATCCAAACTGAGTTGCCTGATCAGCAGAGGCTTTTTTTTCTTTTAAAAGCCTTTGATGATCCCAGCTGAGCCGCGCGATCATCAGAGGCTTTCTTTTTTTACTTTTAAAAGCATTTTTTCGGCCGAAGAGGTTGTAGAAAAAATGTTTTTAAAAGTAAAAAAAAAAAGCCTTTGATGATTGTGTGGCTCAGCTGGGCATGGGGGGGGGAGGGATTTTTGCTACCAGTTTTCCGAACCACCCGCCTCCATCGTTACCGGATCGGGTGATCCAGTCCGAACTGTGAACATTTCACCCCTCGAATAGGATAGCAGAGGCTTCTGTGGGCCAAGCCTAAGAGAATTAAGGGAATAGGATAGCAGAGGCTTATGTGGGCCAAAACATTAACCATTTCTCATCTCTTGAAAATAACGCATATTGACGTATTTTTTATCTAAGAACTTTTAATATAAGAATTGCACTGCCCAATGAAGGGAAATGTGCAACTGTTATCCTTTCAAGAACTTTGGATTAAACAGGCGTGCTTAAAATTCTAAGTCTCTTCACTGCTTTCCAGAAGGTTAACCTGTATCAAACTTAGATGGCTCATCCTATATGCTCTCCTACGTTTTCAAAATGCTAAAGGTCTCGCGCTTCTGTTTCAGCCAGTAGGTTTTGCTGATGGCAGGAGAAGCTGTGCCACTTTGGGGTAAGATCTCACCTTCGGTACTTGGATCTTCTGCTGAAGTCATCAGTTCACTACCTTATCATCCATCTCTAATTAGGAGAGATTTAGAAAGCTGGCTGGAAGTGACAATGGAAAACAAGTAATTAAACAAAAAGGTGAAGAAGGATGAAGAAAACAAAAACTGTCCTCCCTTTGTTGAAGGTCATAGTGGCAAAAGTAACATGAGAAATCAATGACTTCAGAGTATTAGAATCAGGTGACTCAATCCATCAGGCAGACAGCTGACAGTCACCTTCATTTACTAGACAAATTACACTATGAATATGTCTATCTATCTCTATTATCTATCTATCTATCTATCTATCTATCTATCTATCTCTATCTGAACAATCGAACTATAAAGATTGGAGAAAGTGAAACAGGAACTGTACATTTGGGGGCTAATTTAAAAGTTCCTTATTTTCTAGATGTACATCTGATATGACTTATATTATCACTTGTTATCTCTAGTGAGCAGTTTTAATTGATCAAGTACCACAAGTATTATTTGCATCATGGACCAATGAAATTATTTCATATCAGACTGCTCCCCATAACTCACATTTCAACCAGAGTACTTAGAGTATATTAGAACCTATAGACCATTGCTAATAAAAAAACAGAATTTGAAAATAACATTTCCATTCACTTGAGGACATCACTGTTAGCAGTTCTGATGTTAAAGTCATATTCATCTATAGAGCTCTCATTTAACCATTGGTGCTAATATTTATGGAGTTAGCAGACATCCGTGCAGTTTACACATCCAACACAAAATCATAGGTTTTAATAAGGCTATAAATTAGTGGGTACAACTGTTAATCTCTGTCTCAGTACTCTGGTTGAAATGAGAGTTATGGGGAGCAGTCTGATATGAAATAATTTCATTGGTCCATGATGTTTAGACTAGCAGCAACTCTAGGATTTTCCAAAGGAATCCTTTCAAGTGCTACCTGGGAAGAGGGATAGATGAGCCAATTTAAGAGTTGTTTTGGCCAATGTAGAGATACTTCAGTGTGTTTCATCAAGGTGTAGCATTGTTCTAATTTCTATTTTTAAAAACTAAGCAAAAACATTCATTGTTGATTTTGTATGCTACTTTTCCTAATATTATGACCAATTCCCTATTCCATTTTGTATACAGAATAACAGAATAATAGAGTTGGAAGAGATCTTAGAGGTCCTCTAGTCCAACCCCTTGCTCAGGCAGGAAACCTTATACCATTTCAGATAAATAGTAGTACAAACTCTTCTTAAAAACCTCCAGTGTTGGAGCATCCACAATTTCTGGAGGCAAATTGTTCCACTGATTAATTGTTTTATCAGGAAATTTCTCCTTAGTTCTTGGTTGTCTCCTTGATTAGTTTCCACTCATTGCTTCTAGTCCTGCTCTCAGGTGCTTCTGCTTTGTGGCAGCCATTTAGATATTGGAATATGTCTTTAATATATTTATATGAAATGCTTCCTGAATATACATTCTAGATAGCATCTAGAATGATCAATGTATCATTTTTGATACAGTGTCCCTACAGAAAAGTATATCTTGAATACTACTTTTTTTCCAGAGGGGGGGAGGGGGAAGGGAGAGGGAGGGAGGGAGGGAGGGGGAGAGAGAGAGAGAGAGAGAGAGAGAGGGAGAGGGAGAAACATATTTTGAGACCAAAACATATTTTGAGTGCTTGGGGCAACCTGCGTCATATGCCATTTTGTGTGACAACAGATTACATTTTACCAGTTCGTGCTTTTTGTATTGGAAATAAATGCATAATGGATTTATTTGATATCCTTACTGGACAGAACTGTATATTGAAGGTATATACTCTATCCCTGAGCTATATTCTTCTTGAGTTGCTTGTACTGCAAACTCCAATCACAATAATTGTTGAAGACACATTTTAGAACATTTAGCTTCCTTTTAACCAAGGTTTTCAATACAGCTACTCTGAAATGTGGAGAAAACAGGATTCAATTGACCATCTGTCACTGCTTATTCCAGAAAAAAACTTTTAGTATTTTCTTCTATCATTTTCACAGTGGACTTGAAGCATACCTGCAAATCTATGAGAATCATATCAGAATCACTAAATTATTTTAGTCAATGCTTCTATATAATAGTAAAGACATTGAATAAAGAGGTAATTAGATTTCTGCTGGGAAAGGAGGTGAGACAAATTATTGAATTCTGATTATTTTTAGGAGTCTGAAATCCTAATTTTTGTTATATGTGTGTGTGTGTGCATACATATACCTACATATACATATACAGTGTTTATAATATCTTTCCATGCATATGTATACATCCATATTCGTATACGTATGTGTATGTGTATGTGCATGTGTGTATATGTGTATGTATACACACATACATATAAAGAGAGAGATACGCTGGACACATACTTATAGTTAAAAGTGATAAAATATTATTCCCTGACTTTGCCTTATTGTTGAATCTCTTAACCTAAATGGGGGAATAATTGCAAGGTACTTTGACTTAATTACAACACAGTAAAATGGTGCGGTTAAATATCCATATAATTTTATACTATCACCTATTACCCTAAAGGTTCTTTCCTGTCACTTATTTTTAAGTGATTTGAAAAGGGTCAGAAATGACTTTATTCTTGTTACTTCCATATCATCTTTCACTCTGAGTAATTAGAGTGGGGTATTCATATTTAGGAAATATCTTTATTCTTTTCTCCCTCGTCCTCGTCCTCCTCCTCCTCCTCCTCTTTATTTAGGATTTGGTCTTACTGCAAGTGACCAAAATTTCAGCGGTTTATACTCCCCATATTAGCAATTTAGATTAAAATAAACCTTACAGTAACAGAATAATCAAATATAATCATGGTAAAGACCCATAATCCCAGGAGACAGCAAACATCCCAAATCCTTTCCACCCTAGGATCAATCACACACCAGCCTCAATGCCCCATGGAAAATGAAGATCTTTATTGCCCTCCAAAACAATATATCTCTGGGTATAAGCTGTTCCAGAGGAGGGGGCATAATCAAGAAGGGTCATCTCCTGGACCCTGATGATATCCTTACCTTAGATATGGAACCCATAATATTTTTTTTCAAATAAAAAACAAAGTGTAATGGTAGGGGCTGAAATCACCATGGATGGATTCAGGGGGCATTATTGATGTCCAACTCTTTCTGCCTCCTTCCTCCTATGACCGTAGGGAATGGAAATTACTAAGGAAGCCAAGATCCTCCCTAAAGAAGATGTCCCTAGTAAGTAATCTGTATGACACTGAAGAGTTAGATCACTGAGAGGGAGTTATTTTAGCCACAGTAAAGTCCAGGGCTAAACATAACAAACTCTGGGTTAGTAAAACAGTGATTAGAGAGTTCAGACAAATTGTTTATCCCTATAATTCAGTTAGGTGATATTTATTGAATACTGTTTCTCTCTTGCTTGCTTGCTGATGCTCATCTGGGCATGGATAGCAACAAGTGGAAAGCAATAAGCTTGTAGCCTTTGAAGAGAGAGATATTTGCATCACTCACGAGAGAACCATCCAAGATGCAGAAAGGTTTAATATCATCTCAGTACTCTGGCCAACATGCACAAGTGAAGGGCATGCTTGTTGCACAAATCATTTATTCATGTAAATCAGTTCATTCATATTACTTAGGCAGCCATATTAAAAGAGGATAAGGTATGTTGGAGTCTGGGCAAATGCTGCATTCTAATTATTAAACCAACAAAAACCATTTAGCCTGAAATTAAACCAGAACATTTATATTTAAAGCTGGGTTAATCACATTCCAGTTAAAGGGAACAATAACCATGATGCTTTGTGCTGATGGAAAGATGAGAGCTCAGTGATAGGACAGATTATTTGCATTAAAAAGGGGCCAGATTCATCTCAGCATGTCTAGTACAAAAGATCAGATAGAAATGAACAACTTTTGCTCATAGTTTGGACTACAACTGCTAATTTGAATAGATAATACTGGCCTAGAATTCTCAATTTGAAAGGAGCAATTTAAATCATTGAGCTTAACCTCCTCCTTACTATATGAATCCAAATTAGAGCATCCCTCTAATCTTTTTTGGAGGGTGGGGCAATGCAGCCAATGAAAGGCAGCTACAAACTTCTAAAGGTAATTGGTTCCATTATCAAAATGCTCTTTACAGTTAGGATTTTTCCCCTTAACACTTAACTAGACTTTGCTTTCCTGACACTTAAATCCATTATGCTACATCCTATACAAGAGAACAGCTCTTGACTCTCCCCTGTGAGATCTCATTTTGGTATTTGAAGAGTACTAGATGCTAAGCTATTTAAAGAGAGATTAGATGACACACGCTTCAGCACATTGTCTCATAGGGTCTGCATAAAATGTGCATCCCATTGCAAATGGATACCTCATCTATTTTTGCTGGCAGTGCTCCTCTTTTCTCCATGATTTCCATTCAGGCCAATATATACTGTATGTCGCCCACATGAGGGAAGCTTCTTTAAGGCATATTTCAGTGTCTATTTCCTGCCGTAAGCCAGGTATTTCCCAGGTGCTGTAATGATGCTCTATATGCAGGAAGCATCATGCACTCCATATTGAACTAGCACATCCTCCCTTTCTGTTCTACAATCCTTCCCCAAGCAATTTGACAAGATCAAAGAGTGTGAAGGAGCTCAGCATCTGGGCTTGGAGCCTAACAAATGAACAGACTTGAACTCTCAAACAGTAAGTAGCACTGAAGGATTACTTTGCCATTGATGCAGATCCCAAGTAGACGTTTTGTCCTGACTCAAAAAAGAATAAATAATGAGAGGTGACTGATGTGGTTGGTGCCTTATTTCCTACTATTAATGCTGTAGTGTTCATCTCTGCTAGGAAGCAACCTTGGAACGGATGGCTGATCAGGCTTAGTGAAGGGTGAGTATGTCAAGGAAGTAACATCCTCTATCTTCTGGAGGAAGCATCCTTGAAAATATTCTGTCTTCCATCATGACTGCTGCTACTGCTACTCAGAAAATAATGGCCAGATTCGGAGATTATCTGCATTACTTCTATAAAGGAGATAATTATCTATAATAGCAAATAATGTTTCAACTGGTAGGAAAAAAGGCACAATCCAACATTAATAAGCATGTTTATCCTTAACTCCTTCTTGGACAATATAAATGTTTGAAATGCAACGTCTTTCTCAACACTTGTAAAAAAAAAACATATCCTAATCTAATTTCATTAAAATCAAACTTTACTGGTCACTCTGCATCAGAGAGGGAGCACACTATTTAGTCTGCTTCAGCATTCTCCATTTTATGGCACTGAAGTTATAACTGCCTACTGTAATTAACCCCAAAGCAGCAGAAAAATCATCTAACTTGTGAAGAGCTTTGAAAGAATCTGAACTGCTTCCAAATAACCTGATTAGATTTGCCATTTCAAACCGGATTCTGTTTCGATTCACAAGTTTGGTTTTATGAGATATTTTAATTGAAGCTTACTCAAATTAAAGCATTCTTTGAAGATTTGCACTGCCCTAAAACTTAAACCAAAACCTATGGTCCAATCAATATTTAAAAAATTGGTTAAAAAATAAATTATGGCTTACATATTTGTTATATAGTGCCTTTGCATAGCCACTGAATATTCATCAGTAATGTTTTTAGGGCAGGTATTTTTTTCAGCATAAGATTTATATTCTGGAAATACTCCTTGTAAAACACCGAGAGGGACAAAGTGTTTCTTCTTTTTGTTAGACCATACATTCCCCCTTAATTTAGTACAACTCTACTTTCTCAGCAGTTAGTTCCCCCAAATGTATGATTGCAAGCCACTCAGAGTTGTCCTATGGTAAGAAGGATGTCCAATAATTTTTTTAAAATTTATTATTTATTTATTTATCTGAAATTTCACCGGGGTCCACAATTGTATGCAATGACTCCATCTCAATTCCCTAAATAAGCAAGTTTTTCCTCTTCTGTATCTTGAAGTGGGGATTCCTTCTACATCTGTAAGACCTTGCAGATAGAAAGAGCGTGCCCAGGGCACCCCACAAGGACAGAAGAGCAGGCCTACCGATACACAGGCAAAGAGCTCTCCTTCCCCTTCGGCATGTGTGCTAATTCCTTGCACTGGGCATGCTAATGAAGAAGAGCAAGGAAAAATGGCACTGCATAGATAAAGGGCTAGCCTAGCTTACAGAGATCCACAGTGTTCTCACATGCACTAACATTTTCTCCTCCACTTTCCCTCTGAACAGATCAAAATTCTGCACCTCCCATTTTATTCTTACAGCATTTGGGTTAAGTAGGGTAGGTAGCCGGTAGTGAGTATCTTAATGACACCCTGTGAGTTTTATCACTGAACAATCTTTCCAGAGCTACTCTTAATCCTAACCAGTCCACTCCACTTTAGAGATGGATAAGTAAAGCATACATATTAGGGGGTCACTGGGGCTTAATTAAATGTACCGCTCTAGAGTCCAAAGTGGGGTCAGCCATTTGGCCCCTACCTATTTGTTCTATCCTTTTCTTTGATTGTCTTCTCTTTCTAGCGCCTTCTGTTTCTGTATTTCTCTTTCCATTTCTTTCTCAATAAGACCAGGCCTGGATCAATAGCCGTTGCCTGAGGCTGAATTGGTTGCTTACTGAAAGCTTTTGAAAAAGAAGTCAAGGATTTCATTCAGTCCCAGGACCTCAGATTACCCACTATTGCCATTTTGATTCTCTTTGAAATGACATAAACTTTTGAAATGAGCAGCACTGAAGTTTAGGTTTACAAAATATTTTAGCCTTTGCAAGACAAACCTTGGGTCAACAAGCTCCTGTCCGCTTATTGCCAAAGTATAACTTGCATTTGAGTGAAACAATGAGGACAAAAGAATGAGTATTTTAAGGAGAAACTGCATTTCTTGCAAGGCAGGGGTCACCACTAAGTTCAGAGTCTTGCCGAATTGAAGCTTACAGAAATTCTTGAAAAGAGATATAAAACATTTAAGTTGCTATTTTAGCTGTATCTAGTAGTTATTCCACATGCAAAGCTCGGAGAAAATCGTGTCAAATCCTTTACGACCACCTCAGGATAAGAAATTGTTGATGGAGGCTTGTCTGGTAGCTAAGGGAATGGCGAAATTGTTTTGAGCAAATTTAATACCTGCGAAGGAGACGTTTGCTCTTTAAAGAAAGAAAATTAGTTTTCAGAAGAATGTGTGACTGAGTAAAGATGAGGGAAAGTATAGTGCCCAGGACGCAAAATGCAAAATGACTCCTTTGGTGTGGTTGGTCAGAATACTGTTGACTTCAGCCTCTGTTTTATATTGCTGCTTTTCCCTCTGAGGAAAATCTCTCATTTCTGTAAAAGAATCTGGATGTATTGCTCAAGTAACAGAGTTAAAGGCAAATATGGCTATAAAAATGTCCCCCAAGAAATACAAAGAATCTCTTGATAAGAGCCATGGTGGCACAGTGGTTAGAATGCAGTATTGCAGGCTAACTCTGCCCAATGCCAGCAGTTCGATCCTGATCTGCTCAAGATTAACTTCCATCTTTTCAAGGTCGGTAAAATGGGGAGCCAGATTGTTGGGGGCATTATGCTGACTCTGTAACACTGCTTAGAGAGGGCTGTAAAGCGCTATGAAGTGGTATATAAGTTTAAGTGCTATTGCTATCTCCCTGCACAACATTATGCCTAAAGTCAGGCCTGGGAAGTGTATATAAAGATAGTCCTTGAGTGATTACCATAATTGGGCCTAGCAATTATGGTCATAAGTCATGAGGATAGTACAGCACAGGACTACAGGGATCTGACCTAATTTTATAACCTTTTTTTACTGTGATCATTAAGCAAATGCTGTTGTGATTAAGTCAATTGTTTGCTATGGGCCAGGTTTTGCAGAATTGTTGTCACGACCCCATGGACAAATTTCATGACCCCATGGACAACTTTCCTCCAGGCCTTTGTTGTGGCCCGTCAGCAGCCTGGGCAGCTAGTAGCTGATTCCGACAGCGAGGAGGCTGGTGTGGTGCTGCACCAGCAGCCTGTGCAGCTGGCACTCAAGTCAGACAATGAGGAGGCTAGAGAAGATGTGGTGCCAGAGGCGGGGGTTCAGACAGGGCCTTCAGAACTTCCAGAAGCTCCCTTAACTGAAGAGGATGAAGAGGAGGAGCCTCTTCTCGATGCATGGGCGCACAGAGCTGCCAAAAGGCAGGAGTGGCTCCTCAGGAGGAGGTCTCCTCAAGAGTAAGGCTTGGGGCTAATTGGCCACACCCTTAGCCTATTTAAGGAGGAACGCCGACTGAAGCAATTTGCAGAGAACAACTTCATTCACATACCTTCGTGTCTTGTCTTGCTTATCTTATTAGCTTCCTGCAAATTGCTTCTGGGCATTCTGCCAACCACAGTAAGCTTTCAGTATTATTCTTTGAATTCTTGGCGGCTGTTAATGCAGTTAATTAACAGCCATTGTTGTAAAAAACTGGTTTATTTAGTAAACTAAGGTTTGAACGGACTTTGTGTGTGCTGCGTTCTTTGGGGTCCATAACTGGGGCAGAACAGTCTTCCTGTCCTCTAACACCCCCCAGAGTCCACTTAATTTCATGCTGACTGTTTTAGTGACTCCATCCACCCACCTCATTCTCTGTCGTCCCATTCTTCTTTTGCCCTCAATCATTCCCAGCATTAGGCTCTTCTCCAGTGAGTACTTCCTTCTCATTAAGTGGCCAAAGTATTTCAGTTTCATCTTCAGGATAATTGGAAGTAAATACCAGTTTCTGGCAAAACTGACATAAATTGCAGTAATGTGATTGGTATGCTGTACATGTGGGCCAATTGCCAAGTGCCCAAAATTAAATCACATAAACAGGGGAAACGATGTCAGAGGTTCAAAACTGGATCATAGGTAGCTTTTGAGTGGCTCTATCATAACTTTAACCCATCAATCAGAATCCAGTCATAAGTTGAGGACTACCTGTACTACCTGTTCATTTAGTGACTATTCAAAGTTACAACAGCACTGAAAAAGATGACTTATGGCCATTTTTCACACTTACAACCTTTGTAGCATCCACATGATCATGTGATTGAAATTCAGATGCTTGGCAACTGATTCATACTTATGACAGTTGTAGTGTCCTGTAGGGTCATGTGATTATCGTTTGTGACCTTCTGACAAGTAAAGTCAATGGGGAGCCAGATTCACTTAATAACCGTGTTACTAACTTATCAATTTACAGTGATTCACTTAACAACTGTGGCAAGAAAGGCTGTAAAATGGGGTGAAGCTCACTTAACAAATGTCTCAGTTAACAACAGAAATTTTGGGCTCAATTATGCTCATAAATTGAGGACTACCTGTAATCTCACAGTAAAGTTTGACCATTCTTTTCATGTTGGCTTCAGAAGGTATTGTCCACCAGTATCATAACTAGGATCTGATTCTTGATCACTTCATTCTCAATTCATCCCTCAAGTTCCATCCCACACATATACATTCCTAGTACCTCTGCTATAATCCAAAGCTTGAAAACATATTGGTGTCCAAGATGCAAATCAGAATTCCTCAAACAACATCAAATTAATGTTAAAATACATAAATAAAAATGATTGAAATCTCCCTAGATCACTTTATGCCTAAAATCAGGGCTTGGAAAATGTACTTTTATGATCTAAAGTTAGGAATACCACAAATTTCAAATGTGTAACTGTACATCAGCAACAAACTTTGCTTGGGTTTTTTGAATGATTAAATTCTGCTTTTCTCAGATCAAGAACAAAGAATAGGGAGAAAAAAATCTGAACTGCCAGTGAGAAAAGAGAACATCATGAAATAATAACATGAGGATAATTAAACAGATGCCCATATAACCACTCAGCCCAGGATTTGAATTACTCAGAAGCAGTGGTGAAATCCAAATTTTTTTACTACCGTTTTGGTGGGCGTGGCTTGGTGGGCATGGCAGGGGAAGGATACTGCAAAATCCCCATTCCCTCCCCACTCCTGGGGCAAGGATATTGCAAAATCTCCATTCCCATCCCACTCTGGGGCCAGCCAGAGGTGGTAATTGCCAGTTCTCTAAACTACTCAAAATATCCACTGCCGGTTCTCCGAACTGCTCAAAATTTCCACAACCGGTTCTCCAGAACCTGTCAGAACCTGCTGGATTTCACCCCTGCCCAGAAGCCTCGATGAATATGAACTTTCAAGACTGAGTAAAATTAGAAATAAAAAGAGAATACTTAGGCAAGAAACAAAAAAGGCAGCTGAAATTCAGAGAGAATGAAATCTGAAATTGATACAATATACATATTATTGTGTATATCATTTGCTGGATTTATTCTACTGTAAAATAGTCTCCTTGAAAAACCACTTGGTTACCAAGAAGGAAAAGAAAGAAGAAAGAGGCTTAAAAACATGCTACGGATATTTGAAAATCTTGTGTGATAGTTAGGACCATCCTATTCAGATAACAAACTCATTCTTTTGGTCGCAAACAGTGAGCAATTTAATTCATGGAAGATCTGAAAACTATTACCTGAAGTCATGAGATGCTCCCAAAGTGCAGCATGTGCATTTATTATTTGTTGAATGAGAGGCAGTTTATAGCCTTTTGTTGATACAAAAGAGCTGAAAAGAAATGTAAGTCAAATGCCTTTCCATTTTGGCAGTGGCAAAGTACTGTAAACACTACCAGGACAAATGGAAGAGGTGCACCTTTTTAACCTAACAATTCAGGGTACAGATTTCATTCAAAGCTGCAGATAAAAAGAAGACACTCTTGGCCTGTGTGTTTTGCATTCCCTGTGCCTTGTATTGGAGCTGTAGCTTGAAATCCCTGAAAAGTATATGTGAGATGCCAAAATCTACCCTCATCCTTGTAGCGGAATTTATAAACGATTAGGTGGCAAAAGGACAGTCCCAGAGGACTGACTATAAGCTCATCCAATATCCTATTTATATATTGCATTGGTCACTCACTGAGCTCCTTTGGGCAAAGTATCCTCAGGGCAAATATGTTGAAAAATTATAGAGGGTAAGTAATCTTTTACATATCTTTTACCTAAGTAAAAGATTAATAAATACTTACATAATAGTCTCCTCTCTTCAAAACACCCATCTCAGTCCTTATTTATTTCTAGTATATTCAGGAACTTAGTGTGGTGCTGTTGGGAGACATGTCTGCCCAGGGGTGGGCTTCAAAATTTTTAGCAAGGGGTTCTCTGCCTGGTTGTGGGTGGGCATAGCCATGGTGGGCGTGGCCTAGTCGGCCTCCTGCACCATGGCGTGGGGGGGGGGGACATTTTTGCCCTTTCGGGCTATGGAGGCTTTCCTCGAGCCTCTGGGAGGGCGAAAACGGCCTCCCCAGACCATGGGGAGGAAAAGGGAGAAAATGGCCTCTCCATGCTCTGGAGGCCTTCCCAAACGTCCGGTAGGCTCATTTTTCGCCCTCCCTGAACCTCTGCACACGCCCTGCATTTACCTGCATCCAAAACAGGCCGTGTGGGGACTCCTGGGAGGGATGGAGCAGGGTGGGCAGAGCCAGCCAGGAGTGGGATTTGGGGGGTTCTCCGAACTGCACAGAATCTTAGCTAGAGGTTCTCCCGAACCCCTGCGAACCCCCAGCAGCCCACTCTTGTGTCTGTCTCCTCTTCCTCCTTTTTTTCTGCTTTTCTAAGAGAAGTGTTCAGAACTTACAATAATGTGTATTGTAATATCAACAACTGAATAAAACCTAACTGGCACACAGCCAAGTCCGAGTCAATCTCTGTAACCAGATCAGAATGAGCCCACACCCCACTAAGTTCAATTTAACAAAACTCTAACTTTATGTTTATTTATTCAACATCAGAAAACATCAAAAGCAAATAATTGACAAAGAACAAGACAAAAGTGGGACAAAACCAACAAGAGAGTTTGACATGAAAAACAGTCTTAATGCCTTTGTGCATAGCATGAGAGCAGAATAAAAGTTAAAAAAAAATAGGACACAAGCCAATCCCTTCTCTTTTCTGCACCATGAAAGAAACAATTTGGTAGACACAGATGATGTATCTAATAAAATGTCCAACTTCAGTTTTCTTTTATTAGAAAAGGAAAAATCATCTGAGCTGATTAGGAGGAAAACCTAAGTAAAAGATTAATAAATACTTACATAATAGTCTTCTCTCTTCAAAATATCCATCTCAGTCTCTATCTACCTCTGGTATATACAGGAACTCAGTGGCGCTGTTGAGACACATGTCTACCTCGTCTTCCTCTTCCTCTTCCTCCTCCTATTCTGCTTTTCTAAGAAAAGTGTTCAGAACTTACAATACTGTGTATTGTAATATCAACAGCTGAATAAAAAAAACATTTCTAATTCCCCCATGTTTAAGAATTTCCCCATTAGTCAAGTTCAGTTCCTGGTGGTTACAGGACATATCCACACAGTTGTCTTGACAACAGTTCTAATGACATGGGGCCTATTGCCTTCTTCCAGAAAGCTTTTTAGACTTCCTAATTTAGTCAACGGCCTACAATTTCCAGTAGTTTTCCATCCAAATATTAATCAGGCTCATCTTTAGTTATCTTTGGGGAATCAACCAAGATTGATTATTCCCACTTTTTGTGATGGGTCTCAATATTCCCAGCCCACAAATGTAACAAGATGAATTCTTCTCTATTTCCTTTTCTGAGTATTTTATGCCCATGTCTCTTCTCATAGCTTAATAGTGTAGCTCATAGCATACAATGTCGACTGATGGCGCCCAGGGGGAGAGCCTTCTCTGTGGGGGCACCTACTATTTGGAACAAGCTCCCCCCGGAGATACGGAGGATCCCGGATCTGCGCACCTTCCGCCGCGCTCTAAAGACCTTTTTATTTCACCAGGCGGGCCTGGCCTAACTTTCTCCCTCTTTTTAAACATTTTTAATTTTTAATTTTTTAGTATTTTTAATATTCAAAGTTAAATTTGTTTTAAATTGATTGGGGTTTTAAATTTGTCTGGGCCAAACTATTTAATTCGATTTTATCTCTGCTTTTTAAATTTTGTATATATGTATTTTATTGTTGGCTGTTCACCGCCCTGAGTCCTTTGGGAGTAGGGCGGTATACAAATAAAATAAAATAAAATAAAATAAAATAAAATAAAATAAAATAAAATAATAAAATAAAATAAAATAAAATAAAATAAAATAAAATAAAATAAAATAAAATAAAATAAAATAAAATAAAATAAAATAAAATAAAATAAATAGTTACTGCATGATAGTAACTTATACCATTAACTCTACTGATTATTATATTTTTCGGAGTATAAAACGCTCTGGATTATACGACGCACCTACCTTTTTTTGGGAGGAAAACAAGAAAAAAAAAATCTGCCTCTGCCTCCAAGCAAATTGCCTCCTTGCAGCAAACAGCAAATAGCCTGTTTCAGTTTCAGTTTCAGCACAGCCTAATTAGCACAAGGAAAAAAAACTGCCTCTGCCTCCCAGCAATTTGTCTCCTTGCAGCAAACAGCCCATTTCAGCTTCAGATTCAGCACAGCCTGATTAGCACAAGCAGGTGATCGTCGGTTGGATGGGCCTCCCGAAGATCACTTGTTTCAGGCTGCAGGGATTGCCATAGCCTATTGCCGCCTCCACATGCCCCATTTTCAGGGTGGGCGGGTGGACAGGGCTACATTCGGTATATAAGACGCACCCAAATTTTCACCCTCTTTTGGGGGGAGGGGGAGTGCATCTTATACTCTGAAAAATATGGTAAGATATAATTCCTTCATGATGGTGAAACTGCCAATTACCGTTGCAGTTTTGTTACCATTGATGATTTTTAAATATGATGTGTTGCCTCAGATATATGCAGCCATCCTCTGAAGCTGAAGCAACAGAAACACAAATGCTCTGGCTTTTGAAGAAAATGCCACATTTCTTCATGCAGATGGGTGCAAACAAATCCCTTTGCAACTAAAAGACTTAAATCTGAATTCAAATGCAAATCGACATGAAAATACCTTTTATCTGCAACTTTTTAAATCTATGATGATCCAAGACACAGATGCAAGAAATTAAATGTAGATGAACCAGCTGCCTGAAACACCCCAAAATAAACATTTTTGAAAATAAAGAATATATAATGCATATGAAGATATTTCCATTAAAATAAACCTCAGTTGGAAAACCAATTAAATTATAATCTGCTATGCTATCATAAAGATGGAAGACTAGCTTTTTATTTTTTGCGTATCATGCTGGAATTGGAAAATGTGAGATTAACAGATTAACAGAGTTGGAAGGGACCTTATAGGTCATCTAGTCCACCACCACCCGCTTAAGCAGGTGACCCTACACCATTTCTGACAAATGGCAGTCCAATCTTTTCTTGAAAGTCTCAAATGATGAAGCTCCCACAACTTCTGAAGGCAAGCTGTTCCGTTGGTTGATTGTTCTCACTGTCAGAAAGTTCCTCCTCATTTCTAGATTGAATCTCTCCATGGTCAGTTTCCATCCATTATTCCTTGTCTGGCCTTCAGGTGCTTTGGAAAAGAGCTTGACCCCTTCCTCTCTGTGGCAGCCCCTCAAGTATTGGAAGATGGCTATCATGTCTCCCCTGGTCCTTCTCTTCACTAGACTAGCCATGCCCAGTTCATGTAATCGTTCTTCATATGTTTTAGTCTCCAGTCCCCTAATCATCCTGGTTGCCCACCTCTGCACTTTTTCTAGAGTCTCAACATCTTTTTTATAGTGTGGCAACCAAAATATGATAAGATATGATATAAAATATGATATGGTGACCAAAATATTTTATGTTGAACATGCAGCACCACATGAAGGATGAAGGATGATAACTCAATAGACTGCCAATTTCAACTAGTTCAACACGCTGAAATGTTGATCCAAAAATGCTAATCTTCCAATTGAATCGTGAATCATGAAGAGAAGAAGCAACCCAAGAGTTCACAAAAAGGGGCAGAATCTGATTTCAAGCAGGCTTACATCAGCAGAAACACACCAGCATGTATTTATTTGGTTACGTATCTTTTGTCATTATTCATTACTATCTTTCAGGAACGTGATCTCAAAAAAAAAAAAAAAAAAAAAGACATAATAATTACTATTGGTTGTTACAGTTCTGTGAAGAGGAGGTTGAAAAATACAGTTGAGGGGACTTTCTCTGTCATGTTAAAAAAATATCTCAACTAATAAGACATAGTAGAAATTCTACCTGTTTGTAAAAGAATGGTTCTTGCTGGGATAGGAAAGCAAAGTTTCAGCATGAGACTGAATGTAAATGTGAGAAATACATTTACAAATGCAAGAAGTCTACATGGTTGTGTTGTATGCAAATACTCACCTAATATATTTCTTTGTATATGGTTCTTGTTAGCAGTAGCAGGATAGAGCTTCTCTGAACCTAGAGAAATCACCCAATAAAATTTTAAAGACCGAAGTCAGAGTTAAGGTACTGTGCTTTGTGTTCACATGCACTGACGATCTATTCTGAAACTTTGGTTGTTAAATTACAGGACAGCATAATGAAAACAACAGTCTCTCCGCTTTATCCTTTTTATATATTTTCCTGATCACAGCATCATATTTAAAGTACGAGAACAACATCGATTCAAGCTTTGATATAAAACTCACTTGCATTTTTACACTGAAATGCAACCAGCTAAAATTTACAGCCTGCCTATTGTTGATGAGGCAGTAGAACATTAGTATTTTCTTCTGGCATATTTAGATGTAGACTCAGCAAGCACGGGATTATAATTTAGAAGCGTCCAGTAAGCATCCATTTTCATTTTCAGAGCAGATTCCCCCAGAAATCACTAATAAATGAAAATAACTAATTTTATCTTGAAAAATGAGGTGAAACACAGTAGGAAAAAAAAATCCCAGCTTCAAAAAAGAAGCATGGATATATATCTCTTTCATTTCTAATAAAAGAAAATACCTATAGCCCGATGATGAAATGTGGAGTTTTTGGTGCTCTCTAAAACTTGGTTGTTTTTTTGCTGATGTTTCATTACCAGACTAAATAACATCAACAGTGCTTGTAAATGTGTGAGGTTTGCTCAGTGCTGAAATCCATTTTTTTTTACTACCGTACACCCAGTAGGTGTGGCTTGGTGGACGTGGCAGGGGAAGGATACTGCAAAATCTCCATTCCCACCCCACTTCAGGGGAAGGATACTGCAAAATCCCCATTCCCTCCCCACTCCTGGGGAAAAGATATTGCAAAATCTCCATTCCCACCCCACTTTGGGGCCAGCCAGAGGCGGTATTTGTCGGTTCTCTGAACTACTCAAAATTTCTGCTACTGGTTCTCCAGAATCTGTCAGAACCTGCTGGATTTCACCCCTGGGTTTACTCAGAGTTTGTTTATACAGTAGCCTGCCTTTCAGTATTGGTGTAGGTGTGGTTTCTTTCAGTTTGTAGATCTTTAATAAGGGTGCTGTTTATTGCTTGATTATTTGTCTGAGTTGGTAGTTCCTTGATTATGGCATTGTTTATTGCTTGATTGTCTGGAGATAATTCTGTTTATTTAGGACAAACCCACTCCCTTCTAGCACTGAAGATAAAAGTATAGGACTTCCTGCCTGAACAGGGGGTTGGACTAGAACAGGGGTCTCCAACCTTGGCAACTTTAAGACTCATGGACTTCAACTCCCAGAATTCCTCAGCCAGCAAAGCTTTCTGGGAGTTGAAGTCCACAAGTCTTAAAGTTGCCAAGGTTGGAGACCCCTGGACTAGAAGACTCTTCAATAAGAGTTATCATCAAGAATACTTCAGTATTCTAATGCTCCACTAGAAATTATGAATGAATGACTATATATGATGTATCTGTCAACTTTAGGGAAAGATTTCTTTAAGAAAAAAAAAATCTAGAGAAATAGCTACAGTACCAAACAGAGATTATATAATTTCCTTTAAATATGAACTAGGACTTTCTTTTTTAGTCCTTTTTTAGGACTAAAGACTTCTTTAGTCCTTTAAAAAAAGAAGACCAATGCTGTCAGTGTTTCCTCTTCACTTCAAGGAATGAGCCTATGCAATAATCCAGTGTTATTTAATCACATGACATTTATTTATTTATTTATTTAATTTGATTTATATGCCGCCCTTCTCCGGAGACTCAGGGCGGCTTACAGTGCGTTAAGCAATAGCCTTCATACTTTTGTATATTTATACAAAGTCAGCTTATTGCCCCCACAAACTGGGTCCTCATTTAACCTACCTTAGAAAGGATGGAAGGCTGAGTCAACCTTGAGCCTTGGAGAGATTCGAACCAGCAGTAAATTGCAGGCAGCTGTGTTAATAACAGGGTGCTTTAAACCACTGTAGACATGACAGGAAGTATCTGGGAGGAGGCACTCAGTCTGGCAAGGATCTAGTGCTGATTTAAGCATGCCAAGCTTTTTTTTAGTATCAAAGGAAGGTGAATTAGATCTTTTGACCACCTGGTATATTTCAGAAAGTAAAGGAAGTCTGCTTCTTCTTCTTTTTTTTTCCTCCTGAGGAAAGACAAATACAAGTTGGACTTCATTCCTATTAGCGTTCAACTTGCCAAAGACCTGCAGGGAACAAAACATCAGTATTTTCTCCCAGCTAGATATATAACTGAATTCTTTCTAATCCCTACTAGAAAGTCATAATTTTGGGAAACAATTTACCTCCTGGTTGGAGCTCATCATTTGCAACATTTTCACACTAACCCAATCTTTTCCACATGGCCTCTGACAGTATGCGATTATTTCAGGTAATGATCAGCTCTAACTATACAATAAATTGCTTGCCAAAAATCACAGTATTCCTTTGGTGATATGGAACTCTTTTATGAATCTTGAACAATCACAAACGTTTTAGTACTTGATCTTTGTCTCCCTGAAACAAATCCTCGGACTAGCCAGAAATCAGCATTTAAAGACAGTTCCTGATTCTAGTTGTCAAAACATGTACCTTCTTCATACAGGCATTATGAAAGCTTTTTCTTGGTGACTTTCAATGAATTTCTGTATAGTTATACAGAAATTGAAGGAATGGCTAATTTTATTTCCTCAGCCTTTTCATGAAGCCTACGTATAGGCTGTGTTACTGACACAAATTTGTCAAAGTAGCCTACAGCAAAATATAGCGTTGCAAAAAAAAAAAATCCTTTTTCTAAAAGAACACTTTATTGATTAGATAAATTATACTGAAATCAAACAAATATAAAACTATCCATCCATGCCTATCCCTTCCTACTTAGCATTCATTCCAGTTCTAAAAGAAGTGAAACATGGGGATTATTTCATTGGATTGATTTATTCTTCTAAGAATAAATAAATATATAATATACATAATTGTTGTAAGCTTGCAACCTAAGCATTGTTGAACAATACCCCGGTTACTTCAAACTGGTCAAGAAGACGTCAAGATAATATGTCAAGGGCTCCTCTGTAATAACTCCAGCCTGATTAAATATTTATTAATTGATTGATTTGTATCCCAT
This sequence comes from Pituophis catenifer annectens, assembly GCF_029215685.1. Lineage (NCBI taxonomy): Eukaryota > Metazoa > Chordata > Lepidosauria > Squamata > Colubridae > Pituophis > Pituophis catenifer. Next base: position 75,033,564 of record NW_027256881.1, on the reverse strand, counting down.
CTTTACTATTTTTATAAATAACTCAAGGCAGCAAACAAGCATCACCCTTTCCTCCTCCTATTGTCCCCACCTAACAAGGTGAGTTGGGCTGACAGAGAGTGACTGGCCCAAGGTCACCCAGCTGGCTTTCATGGCTAAAACAGGACTGGAATTCACACTCCCCCACTTTCTAGTCTGGTGCCTCAACCACAAAACCAAATTGGCTCTCATATTGTTTCCACAGCAGAAGTACATGCACCCTCATCTTGCTCTGATGTTGTAAAACAATTCAAATTGTTTTAATTCAACATATTTTTGGTCCTAGATGACTGTAACCACCTATCTCACAGTCAGATTGGTAAATAATAAAATGTATTTAGGTTCACCTTTGTATTCTAGGTTTAACTTTGTTTTTGATATTGTTCTGATTCAGCAATAGAACATGTTCTAATGGAGCTTTTTTATTTTCATCTTCTTTTTGCTGGATCCTGTACACTGTAAGGGTCCTTTGGAATGGGGATGGATGATAAATACCATAAAGAAAACAAAGAACAGCTCTGAAGCTGCTTATTATATAGTGCTTCTTCATAGATGGAGCAAAAACTTTTATCTTAAGGCACTGCATTGAAAGCATCAGCTTAGTATAAAACCATTCAATTGTATTTTTTTTAAAATCAAGATAAAGTTTCATTGATTCATTGATGAAATTGCTTTTATGGAGTTGGCTGGATTATATAACCTTCTGAGGCATAGCAAGTCCTTACAATTCTATTATTTTTTGATTTTTACAAAGCATTTTTTAAAAATTAGAACAGACTCTCATATAACATAATCAAATCACAGTTTTTGTTTCAACAGAAGATAGACTAGGACAGGGGTGAAATCCAGCAGGTTCTGACAGCAGAACCGGTAGCAGAAATTTTGAGCAAGTCGGAGAACCGGCAAATACCACCTATGGCTGGCCCCAGAGTGGGGAGGGAATCGGGATTTTGCAGTATCCTTCCCCTACCACGCCCACCAAGCCACACCATGCCCACCAAGCCACTCCCACAGAACCAATAGTAAAAAAAAATTGGATTTCACCACTGGACTAGAACTTGGGTTGAGAGGCTGATTCTAAAACAGCTATGTGTCATTATTGTTTTAAAGTCCATAAAATTAAAGAAAGTCCCTTCCCCTGTACTACCATGGTTCAAATGACATTTGAGTTTTCACACAAAACCCATCCCTTGTGAAGGACCCTGGATGTTTCAACCAGGGTTGCCTCCTTTGTCTGCAAAGTTCTGTAAGCAACTTGAGTCAATCCATGAAATTCATTACATACAAGCAAACCGACACTGACATGAAATGCATTCATCTGAAACCAAAGACCAGATGCTTCCAGAGTATACTTTGATCATGGTTCATTTGATTCTGTCAAAGTCTTTATGACACGGAAAGAGTAAGCAAGTGAATAAACTGGCATGTACTATTTGGGTTAAAATAATAGACTTCTTCTGATACAACAGTACATATTTACTGCAATTTCTGCTGCTGCTGATGTGGATGATGATGATGCTGTTGGTAATGACAGTAATGACCTGAAAGGGATTTCTTTTCTAAACATGAAAAGTAGGATTTTTCTATTACCATTTTTTCAGTGCATTTATTTATTTATTTATTTATTTATTTATTGCGATTTATATGCCGCCTTTCTCCCTAGGGACTCAAGGCGGCTTACAAAATGACAACTTCAATACAAATCACAATACAATACCAAATTAAAATCAGTAACCCAATTAAAAACGATTTAAAATTATACCAGTGTACCCCCAAATGGATCAGTTTAATTGGCGGAAGAGCCACGTCTTCAGCTCGCGACGGAAGGAAAGAAGGTCGGGGGCTGTCCTGAGCTCAGTGGGCAATCCATTCCAGAGGGTCGGGGCTCCCACAGAGAACGCCCTCCCCCTGGGGGTCGTCAGCCGACATTGTTTGGCCGACGGCACCCTGAGGAGGCCGACTCTGTGAGAGCGCACAGGACGATGGGAGAACGGCTGGAGATGGTCCTGCAAGTACCCCGGGCCTAAGCCATGAAGGGCTTTATAGGTGAGCACCAGCACCTTGAAACGTATCCGGAGTGCCACCGGTAGCCAGTGCAGCTCGCGCAGGAGAGGTGTTACACGGGAGTATCTAGACGCCCCCGTAACTACCCGCGCGGCTGCATTTTGGACTAGCTGAAGCCTCCGGACACATCCCAAGGGCAGCCCCATGTAGAGGGTGTTACAGTAGTCCAACCTAGAGGTAACAAGGGCGTGAGTGACCGTGGCGAGGGCATCCCGGTCTAGGAACGGGCGCAACTGGCGCACAAGACGGACCTGTGCGAAGGCCCCCCTGGTTACGGCCGTCAGATGGTCATCTAAAGACAGCCGAGAATCCAGGAGGACACCCAAGTTGCGGACCCTGTCGGAGGGAGCAAGGATTTCACCTCCGATCATTAAGGATGGAACCTCCAGATCCCGGGATGCCGGCATCCACAGCCATACAAGACTGTTAATAGAACAAAATGAAATGATAAATTGTTCTTAGCTCAGAAAAAGCAGGGTTGGGCAACTTAAATTAGTAGAATGATACCCAAAGGAAAATGCCTAAACAGACATTTCTTATTTTAGGAATGTACGTATATATATCATCAATAGACAGAAGAAGAAAGATCATCTCTCCTTTTATTTTCACCCTTCCCCTACTACTAGTAGTTCATTACTCCTCTCACCCCAGCCATGGTGATTGAACTTGAGTGAACTAAAATCATGTATGTAAAGAGATACCTTATGCATTAAAAAAGTCATTTTAATATTTTTCATGAGTGAGTATTTTCATTACTCAACAGTGAATAAATCCTGATTTTAAAAAATTGTGGGGAACCAAAGAGGTAAAAAAAGTTAAGATGGCAGCCACAATCTTGCAATCAAATTCCCACCCACTTTTTCATGTGGCAAGGAGCAGCACTTTTATTAGCTGATTGTGGCTATCAACCTGTCTTTTGGAAACATATTGCCCTGGATTTAATATAGGAGTGTATGCCTTACCACATACAGAATACAGAATATCAGAGTTGGAAGAGACCTTGAGGGTCTTCTAGTCCAACCCCCTACTCTGGACCTTACTCAATTCCAGACAAATGATTGCCCAATCTCATCTTAAAAACCTCCAGTGATGGAGCACCCACAACTTCTGAAGGCAAACCCTTCCACTGATTAATTGTTCCCATAACTAAACTGCTGAGCAACATCTCAGATAATGTTTTATTTGAACATTACCTTTCAAGTCATTTTTCAAACATCTTCAGAAAAGTTTACATTGCACAATTCTATTGGTTCAAATAAACATAGCTTCCCTAAAAACAATTGATAAGAAACCATTGGATATGTATGAACATCTCCAAAAGAGATTTTATGGCTTCTTCACAAACTGATTGTTGCTAAAGTAGATAGTTGTTGTTGTTGTTAGTTGTGAAGTCATGTCTGATCCATCGTGACCCCATGGACAACGTTCCTCCAGGCCTTCCTGTTCTCTACCATCTTCTGGAGTCCATTTAAGCTCACGCCTACTGCTTCAGTGACTCCATCCAGCCACCTCCGTCCATCCACCGAACAGCCCTCAGTCGTTCCCAGCATTAGGCTCTTCTCCAGTGAGTCCTTCCTTCTCATTAGGTGGCCAAAATATTTGAATTTCATCTTCAGGGTCTGGCCTTCTAAAGAGCAGTCAGCGTGTTCTCCTCTAGGACTGACTGGTTTGATCGCCTTGTAGTCCAAGGGACTCGCAGAAGTCTTCTCCAGCACCATAGTTCAAAGGCCTTGTTCTGTCCCTCTTCCCCACACAGGCAAACACACAACCAGGCACACCTGCCAAGATTTTATTAAGCAATCAGACTAGAAACCCTTGCAGATAAGAGTTTTGGCAGTAAACTGCGAAATGTCAGCCAAGTCAGTTTTCACTCACAGTAAGCAAAAGAGAGTTTATCCTCAGTCCGATTCAGTAGCAAAAAGTAATCCACGAAGCAATAGTTCGCCAAGGTCCAATCCAAATATGCACAATTTCAGGTAACGCGATGTGACTCTCAGGTTTTTAACTTTGACCATTAGAAAGCCTGAAGAGCAATCACACCCACTTTTATTCCTTGTGGGGTGTGGCTCAGTGACTCAGCTCAATCTCTGGCCCTCCCACGCCTCTTTCGTTGATGTGCACGCTTCTCCCTCCGACGCTGCCTGGGATCAAGCCAGGATTCATCATCCTCGCTCCCTATCTGTTGTTGTTCCGATATGCTTTCCTCCTGGCATATCCCAGGCTGTTCCTCTTGGCCTTCGGATGGAACCTGAGGCATTGCCAGAGAGGAGGGTCCTGGAGAGGGAGGCCTTATCAGTTCCTCCCCATCACCTTCTGAGTCCTCTTCCTCTGTTAGGACAGGCTCGGGAGTCGGGGTCACAACAGGCCTCAATTCTTTGGTGCTCAGCCTTTTTTATGGTCCAACTTTCACAGCCATACATTGCAACAGGGAAAACCATAGCCTTGACTAGTAGATAGAGGAGGAAATAAAAGATGTCTAGGATGTAGTTCAAATTTGCTAATACAGCATATTTCTATGGCTGCTTGGCTCTTCAGCAGTTGATGACTTGGAGAGTATGAACTCTGAGAAGAAAGGTGAGCATTACATTTAACAAACAAGTGCATGGAACTATAAGAAGAACTGGTAAGATATACTAAGTTTGCATTGGCATGGTCCTGGTATAAAACAAAACCACAGTTTGGTATTACTCATGTTATTAACCGGCATTTCCTGAAGTCCAATATCCTTTTAGCATATAATACAAAGACTTTCTCCCTCAGTGAAGAAAGAGATAAACTGAAGAAATGTGTTTTCAATAAAATGTCAAATCATGGCCTTCCTCAGACCCTAGAAGAGGATAATCACAGTGAGCTAAGGGAAGAGCGAATGGCCTCATTCATAGTTTGAATTACTGAAGTAGCTTACAGATTGCTGCAACCCAAGATTGTCTGCAAGGTATCATTTAAAAAACCCTTATGTGGCCACCATAGTATGAATAAAGCTCTGCCTGAGTATCACAGATTTGATCATACCACTGAGACCACATATTGATTCTTTTTTAATATGCAGACATTCCTGATTCCAGTTGTTGCATTGTTCCAGAGCACCTGATTCTTTTTCTTTATAATTTAGGGCCAATCTGATTATTAATTCTGCCTGTCCATATTTTACTTTTCAGGCCTTCATTGTTTTCTAAGAAAACAGTATATACAGAATCTGCAGTCTTTTTGTTCAGCTAGTAATACCCATTTTTTTATACCTATGCAACATGTTATCATCCAGAACCCCAAAATGGCTATTACTGCCTTCATTTCCAAATCTATTGAATAATCATTAACATTTCCTGTCATAATTAAGTGCCCAAAACAAACATGGTCCACAAGGGACCCTTAAACTTTATGGCCCATCCTGTTTCTTTTTGCCTGCACTGAATAATTTGTGAAGTGCTGAATTTGCAGGACTCTGTTCAAGTGCTTTTGGCAAGTTCTTCCAAGCCAACCTTTTCTTTTATTTACATCCCTCAGCATTTTACAGACAGTCGGATAGATGATTGCTGAGTGGCAATGCACACAAAGATATATTTCTGATTTAATAACCCAGTTTGTTTAAGGATCTGTTTCACTCATTTGCATTTCAAACGAAAATAGCCCAAATACTCTTTTTTTCCCCCCTCTCTCTCGGGCATGGAGGGGAGGAGGTTCCTAGTATGTAGAATCTGATCTTTTTTAAAAATCCAAACAATTTGTCTTAAGATTTAAAGGGAAAACAAGATATAATATTTATTAATTAAGCTTATATGCCGCCCTCTCTCCGGAAAGGACTCAGGGCGGCTCACAGCAATAAAAACAGATAAAATCAATATTAAGTGTTAAAAACCATTAAAACTCCCCTTAAAAACCCCTTCAGTCCAATCCAGCCTGGCGAAATAACCATGTCTTAAGGTCACGGCGGAAAGAGCGCAGGTCAGGGGCCACCCGGAGTTCCAGGGGGAGTTGATTCCATAAGGTAGGTGCGCCCACAGAGAAAGCCCGTTCCCTAGGAGTTGCCAGATGACACTGCCTGGCCGATGGCACTCCAAGGAGGCCCTCCCTGTGGGAACGCACTGGGTGATGGGGAGCTGTCGCTGGCCGCAGATGGTCTGTCAGGTACCCCTAGGCCATGTAGGGCTTTATAGGTAATAACCAGCACCTTGAATCTCACCCGGAGGGCAACCAGTAGCCAATGCAGGTCGCGTAGGAGGGGTGTAACATGAGAGTGTTGGGACACTCGCATAACTACTCGCGCGGCCGCATTCTGCACCAGCTGAAGCCTCCGAGTGGTCTTCATGGGCAGCCCCATGTATATTATTTTAGGGTTGACTTGATGGCAACCAGCCATCAAGAAATAGAGCACAGAGTAGCACTCAGTAGGATCGCCCTCAGAAGGCTTTGGAAAAGATATTCCAATGCCTTGCTGTGTCTATACCTACAGAAATACCTAGGCTGCATAAACAGAGGGATAGAATCAAGATCACATGAAGTGTTAATATCACTTTATAATGCCTTGGTAAAGCCACACTTGGAATACTGCATTTAGTTTTGGTTGCCATGATGTAAAAAAGATGTTGAGACTCTAGAAAGAGTGCAGAGAAGAGTTACAAAGATGATTAGGGGGCTGGAGGCTAAAACATATGAAGAACAGCTGCAGGAACTGAGTATGTTTAGTTTAATGAACAGAAGGACTAGGGGAGACATGATAGCAGTGTTCCAATATCTCAGGGGCTGCCACATAGAAGAGGGAGTCAAGCTTTTCTCCAAAGCACCTGAAGGCAGGACAAGAAGCAATGGGTGGAAACTGATCAAGGAAAGAAGCAACTTAGAACTAAGGAGAAATTTCCTGACAGTTAGAACAATTAATCAGTGGAACAACTTGCTTCCAGAAGTTGTAAACGCTCCCACACTGGAAGTTTTTAAGAAGAGATTGGATAACCATTTGTCTGAAGTGGTGTAGGCTTTCCTGCCTAAGCAGGGGGTTGGACTAGAAGACCTCCAAGGTCCCTTCCAACTCTGTTATTCTATTCTATTCTATTCTATTCTATTCTATTCTATTCTATTCAGAAATGTGCAAGCTATGATGTCCCCTGTGTTACTCTATGAAAACAAAAGCTGGACTTTGAAGAAGCAGGATAGGAAAAGTGTTAACTTTAAATGTGGTATTGGAGAAAACTGAGAATACTATGGACAGCCAAGAAAACAAAGCACATGGATTATCAAACAAAACAAATCAGAGTTCTCATTTGAGGCACAAATGACCAGGCTAAACATATCCTACTTTGGACATATTATGCTAACCTGCAGCTCTCTGGAGAAGTGGAGCTTTAAACTCATGGTTGTGGCTGTCAATTTGACTTTTTTGACCTGTCTGCACACACTGCTCTCGTACCTGCCAAATGCCTCTAAGACAATCCCTGCAGAGTCAATCCCAGGTCACATTATTTTGATTCTTTTAGTTTCAGTTTCAAATGGAATGAGGGTAGGTGGTTTTAGTTAGATGAAGGGCTATATCCCCCCTCCCATTGCCTTGCTTTTCACATCATCCCCCTTTTGAGTTTAAACAAGCATCTTTCTCCTGCAAAAAAAATACACTTCTCCCAAATAAGGCCTTATTTATCTATGGGAATTAATTTTTCAAACTCGTTCTACGTGTGTGTGTGTGTACTGGCACAGATAGCGCTTGCTAAGTACACACACAAAAAACATTAAATAGAGTTCTTTCTGTGCCTGGTTTTTTTAAAGAGATTTTACCTTTAAGCTTTCCCTTCCGCTTACCAATTTACTGCTAGAAAAGTACATTTTCCAAACTATATCTCTCTCAGCCTCCCAACCCCACAATAAAACAGCCACAGGCATGCTACAGCTGGGAAAATTAGGCTACTAAGAGAATTGCTCTCCTGAGATTTCCTTCCTTCCTTCCTTCCTTCCTTCCTTCCTTCCTTCCTTCCTTCCTTCCTTCCTTCCTTCCTCCTTCCCTCCCTCCCTCCCTCCCTTTTTCTAATCTTCATTTCCTGGTCTTGTTTTTGGCAGCCAGCCAGAAAAAGGGTACATCTGCAGATGAATCATGAAATACTGGAAGGAGGGCAGCAGTCCGGGGAATTTGATTTAACCATAGACAATGCAGATTTAGAACAATTTATTGTTCTTATATTGGTCAGGTCTTTGTGAGAATTCAAAAATACAACTCAGATTTTCTCACTGCTGTTCAAGCCAAGTATCTCTACCCAGTGATGGGCTGCTGCCTGTTTTAACAACCGGTTCGCCCAGAACCGAAAATGTGAGCGTGCGAATACCCGAATAAGGTATTTCCCATGTAAAGCATAGAGAAGGAAGTTCATGTGCCATGATGGTCCAATACAGCTCTTTGCATAAATAATATGTTGAACCATAAAAAAGCGATGTAGAATTTCTGCTTAATTAGCATCTTTTTAAAGAAGCACATTAGCATTCCAACTTGGCTTATGGACCTAAGTGCTGCAGATGTCCTAAAGGAAAATATGTCTCTTAATAAATTCACATTTCTCTCACTTTTAAAGCTCATCTTAGAATAAAAGTCCTCTCTCTTTCAATCCGCAAGCATTTCAAGTAATAGATGAGAGAGGTTATGACCAAACAGGTATATTTCTCAATGAGAGCATCGCAAAAACTCAACTGAATATAAAAACAACAGGGGCTTATCAAGGCATTTGGCATAAATTCTGTTCGAAAAGCGAGAAGAGGCGACAATGAACAAGATCTTGGAAGTAATATGCTGAGCAGGGGGTTTGTACAGGCCAGATTTTTGCTCTTCAGCCAGTTTAAGTTTATTGTACATTTCCTGATATAAAGTAGCATATAATAAAATGTGTGTATTGAATGATGGTATATTTCAGGGATAGGTTCTATTTACCTTTACTACTGGTTCGCAATGGGAGCACATGCACTTCTGATCGTCAATTGTGACGTCCAGGTGGATGGGCAGAGCCTCCCGCCGCTTTTACTACCGGTTCTAAAGAACCGGACAGAACCGGGAGCAACCCACCAATGGTATATTCGTACAAATATGGATAGGAAGGTTGGTTGCTGAATGTGATAAAGATGCTACATGATGGAAATAAAGCATACATAAGTATAGAATGCTTAGAAAATGATTCAATGTTGAGCAAAGAAGAAGGCAGATGTCTCTTGGTTGCATAATATATTTCTGGATTAAAGGGATAAAGCACGTTTAGTGCTGATTTTAGAAATGTGATGGCTTGGATTGTGAATATATATAGGTACTCATTTATGAAAATGATGCCGTGTTGCTGGCTGAAAAGCCAAATGATTTTCAGCAAATGTTAGATAAGATTTAATATTTAAACCAGCACTTTACTTCTTGCCAGGAAAAAACTATTTGCTCCCAGGCCTAAGAATAAAGAACATACACTTAAGTTTCACTGGACAAACAAAGCTTTTGCATGAAGAGTAGGCTACCAATTCAGGATCATGCCTCTGAACCTGCCTCATTGGCAGCGGTAGGGAGGGAGCAGAAGGCTTATAATCAGGAGCTGCTTCATCTTCTCATCTTTATCTAATCTCAGCATGCTACTTCCCACCTACCATAATTTCATCTATGTATATATGTACTGAACAGGCACGTGGTGGCTCAGTGGCTAAGATGCTGAGCTTGTCGATTGAAAGGTCAGCAATTCAGCGGTTCGAATCCCTAGTGCCGCGTAATGGGGTAAGCTCCCATTACTTGTCCCAGCTTCTGCCAACCTAGCAGTTCAAAAGCACATAAAAAAATGCAAGTAGAAAAATAGGGACCACCTTTGGTGGGAAGATAACAGAGTTCCATGCACTTTTGGCATTTAGTCATGCCAGCCACATGACCACCGAGACATCTTCGGACAGCACTGCCTCTTCGGCTTTGAAACGGAGATGAGCACCGTCTCCTAGAGTCGGGAACGACTAGCACATATGTGCGAGGGAACCTTTACGTTTACCTATATATGTACTGATCATGTTGCAAACTGGGGGTGTCTTTCTCATTCAGCTGATTGGTCTTGCTTGAGTCTCTTTTTTTCTCCCACCCCAACCCACCTTTGACTCTGCTTTGAGGCAGATTATTCAGACTCAAATTAATTCGTTTCTGCAATTTGCTTTAATGAGGTTGTCACCAGTCAATGGCAGAATGCAGTGGAATTATTGAGGTTAATTTTAATTCATCTTGGTTTCTGCTAAAGTTAGCTGGTCTTACAATGTCAAAACTGAGTGTGATAACAACCACAGTTTTCAGAATGTTAGTCATCAGAATAGAGGTCTTGAACTGAAATCTACCCTTGGTCATGTGGCAAGGAAGTGTTGTACTATTTTGACCTGTGTAGCATGGGTGGTATGTACATAAATGAAGGAGGAATGAATAGCCAGATACTTCCATTCCTATGATGATAGTTCTATCACATATTTCGTGCCAGCCTCACTGGGGAAACCAGACCAGGAAATTAACTTCACAAGAAAGCTAAAACTAATTTTATTGAGACCAGCTATAATAATAAAATCTACAGAGCCGTGGTGGTGGTTAGAATAGAATACTGCAGGCTAACTCACTGCTCACTTCAGGAGTTCGATTCTGAGCAGGTCAAAGTTGACTCAGCCTTCCATCCTTCCGAGGTTGGTAAAAGGAGGATCCAGATTCTTGGGGGTAATATGCTGACTCTGTAAACTGCTTAGAAAGTGCTGTGAAACACTCTGAAGCAATATATAAGTCTAGGTACTACTGCTATTATAAGTCTACTTATGCAGTGTCTCCTCCTCCTCCTCCTCCTCTTCCTTTTCCTCCAGTGAATTAGGAAAATGTCATTCCTTATTGCTTCTGAGTGGATCTCACTCTGGGCTTTAAAAAAATGCTTCAAACCCTTTTACCTAGCCTTAGGCAACAATTCCTGCATATTGTAATTCCATTAAGATCATTTTCCTTATTTTCTACAGTTGAATTGCCTCTTTTGGGAACTCATCATCATTATTTCTTTTTTTAATGAGCCAAGCTTAAATTTAAGTTCTTAATATACTTTTCTTTTTTTGGTCCAACCAATGAAGTTTTGGTCTTACTTTTCCAGAAATCCAGACACGTCTTTTATATTTGATGCTTTGTCGATACTACAATGTTAATAGAGAAAAGAAGAATGTTTCAGGGCTGGAATGGCTGATCTCCATGATGTTGGCAGAAACTGTCTATGTGATTAGAACAGATTTTGTAGTTCTGATGCTTCCAACTAATATGATCACTTAAGATTATCTAGAAGCCAGTTTCATTGAACAGTTTACTCTTCAGTAAACATACCTAGACTAGATGGCTCTTAAGGTACCTGAGAGAGCTTTTTCCTCAAATACTTTTCTTCGAAGAGCAAAATAGAACTGAGAAAGGAGGCATGATTCAGCCTAATAGTAGATTGACAAGTCACGTGGGCAATCAACCAGAATCCTAGTGGGTTGGTGTCTGGAAAAATTCTTCCTCAAACTCCGTTACCTTGGTATTTTGTCTCTATTTATTTTAATCTGAAGTAGGCCCAGAGTTTGCAGCTAATATTTTGCTGAGAGGGTAGAATATTATCAAAAGAAAAAAAACGCTAATCCAATCACAACTTCAGCCATTTTGAAAACATTGATTATCTGATGGGAAGGGAATAAAATTGATCATCTCTTACCTTTAAAGTTAGATTTTTTAAAAATTGTAGATGAAAAATGTAGTGTCTATATGCTTTTGAAGCCTTATGTGAAACAGAATTCTGAGAGAGCTGCATATTATGATGAATTATCATCAGAAGCAATTGTTGACTAATTTAAATAACACTTTTGTGCTTATCTCAAAGGCAACTGGACTATTTTTTTCCCCTTGAGGCAGAAGAAGAAGAAGACTTTTCACTTCTCATCCAAGAAGCTTCATCGGTTCTGGCAGGATGATGGGGGCAATGGGAGGATTAGTTCTGACAGGATGGGCTGGAAGGATCCTATTTTTTTTCAGTCAACTGATTGTTAGCACTCTCCCTGAGAGTTCTTGTGGCCACTTAGGGGTTTAGCTGTGCCCTCAAGGTCACCTGTATCCAGAAGTGGGTTTCAGCAGGTTCTGACCAGTTCTGGAGAATCGGTAGCGGAAATTTTGAGTAGTTCGGAGAACCGGTAGTAAAAATTCTGACTGGCCCCGCCCCCATCTATTCTCTGCCTCCCAAGTCCCAGCTGATCGGGCAGAATGGGGATTTTGCAGTAACCTTCCCCTGCTACGTCTACCAAGCCACGCCCACCAATCAATGCCACGCCCACTAAGCCACACCTACAGAAACGGTAGCAAAAATTTTTGAAACCCACCACTGCCTGTATCAAAGTGCAAATGAGGGTGGAATCTTCTTGGAACTTCTGAAAGGACTGCATTGTAGACAGGAGTTAGGTGATGTCTTATTCCACCCTCTCTCTGTTGAAAAAGGGCTGCTCAATGTTAACATAAATGGCCTCTTTTATCCCTCTTTCAAACCAACTCTTGTGCTAGGTGCCTATAAATCCCTCTCCTCACTCTTGTTTTTTCCTTATTGCTTATTCCTCATAACCCCATTGCCTTTCATAATTCCCTATCATAATTCCCTCGGCAGGGTGAGGTTCAGTTCATATGGTCAGACCTTGTGCGGGAGTCTGGTGTCCTCCGGGCATGATTACTCTTCCTTTAAAAGGCAGATCCTTTGCACGGGCTTTAACCAGGAGTTGAATCATCATCATCATCATCATCATCATCATCATCATTTCTTTAAAACAGAGTTGAACTAGTCCATTTTTTTTTAATGTAGTTTACAAGCTTTTTACAGCAATATTTGATATTGATCAGACTGGATCAGACTGGATCAGATACATCAGAGAGAGTATCAGATACATTTTGAATAGTAATGGACTTACAAATTAGAAATAGCAAAAAGCAGCTATCAGTCCTTTTTTTAAATCAGTCTGAAGAAAGCCTTTGACAAATGGAATGGTTTTTCATATTCGTGATTCCAAAGATGAACAGCAGTTAAATTTTTTTTAGATGGTTATAGAGCAGGGGTCCCCAACTTTTTGGACCTCAGGGACCACTAAATTCATAATTTTAAATCCTGCAGACCACTAATATGATCTGCCTAATGACTGGCTGGTTGGGTGTGGCTAGGTAATCATGTGACTGGATGGGCATGGCCAACTTGATGTCACTCACATTGAGGGGCGCCTCACCGGCCTCTACTCACCCCTCCCCTCCTAGCCACTCCTCGCCTGCTCGCCCAGGCTTCTTAAGGCTCCAACAGGAAGCAGTTGTTTGAGCTAAGCAGCCACCATGAGAAAGAGTTGGCAAAACAGCTGGCTCAGTTCAAATTGGATCTGACCGAGAAGGAGGCTCAGCAGAAGCACCTCACTGAGGACTACGAGCATAGGCTTTCCAAGCAGAGGGAAGACCTGTGGGAGTGCAAGGCCCAGTGGGCTGAGATGGTCAGCCAGTTCCAGGCCATGATGCAGTTCCACTGGAACGAGGCCCTCCAGCTCTTTGCCACCAGTGGCACTTCCCTCCAGCTTTCACCCAAAGCTCAGCACCAGAAGGCTAAAGGAGACCCCAAGTCGGAATTTCTGCCCCCCTCCAACCCGCACAAAAAGACCCCAAAGGGGGAGACTTTCTGCAGCAACACAAGCATTCATCGCATGTATCCGGCCCAGGGACCATAGTTTGACGACCCTTGATTTAGTGCAATATAAAAAATGCAAATAATTTTTCTGCAGACCACCAAAATTTTCTCACGGACCACCAGTGGTCCATGGACCAACAGTTGGTGACCCCTGTTATAGAGCACTCATGAAGAACAAGAAGCCATGATAAGGGTTATACAACATTTTTATTCCTGAACGAATAAAATGAATTTATTTGTACTGGTATTGGTGTCATTAACAAGAAAAATGTGACAAGAAAATAGTTTAAAGTGAGTCAACAGATTTCTTAAGTATATATTGCTGACAATGGTTTTTTCAAGTTTTTCTGCCTTCCTTGTTCTCCCTTCCCCCATTCTTTCTTTAATAAATACTATATTATAAGATGTGGATTGTGCTATTTTTGTTGTGGATAGACATAATAGTCTGTATTATTTCTTCCTATGGTTTTTATTTTTATCCTGCTGTTGATTAATTTTTATAAATAATTCAATATGGACAACATACCTAATACTCCTTCCTCCTCCTATTTTCTCCCCATTAATAACCTGTGAGATGTGTAGAGCACCGAGAAATTGACTGACTCAAAGTCATCCAATCATCTTTGATGTCTAAGGCAGGACTATAACTCACAGTCTCTTGGTTGCGGGCTCCTTGGTGCTCTCTGAGCTTGGCAGTTTTCTTGCAGATGTTTCATTACCAAACTAGGTAACATCATCCATATGCACCTAGTGTTACCCAGTTTGGTAATGAAACATCTGCAAGAAAACCACCAAGCTCAGAGTCCACCAAAGACTCCACAATTTAAACCTGAGCTATAAAAATATTCTCTTCTACAGGATCTAAATCTCCTGATGCCTTACTTTGATTTCCTCCTTCTTAATTCCCACCCCTGCATACTTGCTATCCCTACCTCAGCTTCAAGATGACAGTGTTGGTACTCAATCCTGCTACATTACAAGAATGGCTCAGTTATCAGATATGGATTAACAAGAAGGAAGTCTTGGAGATTGCTGGCATTTACCCAAAGAAGAGAAGTACTCTCTGAAGCAAATCACAGTGTTTAATACTACTGTTGAAAAGATTAAACAGCAATCTTATTAATGTTTTAAGTAAATTCCGAGGGGGAAAAAACACTAAAGATTATTTAAGACTAACTGTTCACAGACTTGAAAAACTTAATGGCAGCTATTTTAAGATGGGGAAAGCTAAAATTGTCCTGCCTAAGAAGAATAGCAATAGTAAAAATGAATATTTTACCAAGGCTCAACTTTGGGGGGGGGACTACCAAAAAGCTATTTCCTCTTCTGCTTCTTTTTATCATGAGTCATACCCACTATTGGCCAGTATTCTGCTTTATCTGAATCTTACCCAAGGACTGTAAAACACTGCATCTATTTATGTAAAAGGTACCCAAAAGAGTTGCTATATCTGGGCTGAAATAAGCTGTTTGAAAATTCTTCCGAAGTTTAAGTATGCCTCCTTTTGTTTTGTGTTTCATTGTTTATAAAGTTCTTCCTTTTGGCTTCCAGGCTCCTTCTCTCTCTCTCTCTCTCTCTCTCTCTCTCTTCTTTAGTGCCTGGCTAACTATGCATGTAGGCTGCTAAGATATTTAAGCCAAAATCCATGTATCCTTCCAATTCTTATTTTCTTCAATTATTTCTTAACTAATTCTTCTGTTAGTTCATTTTCCCATAGTTTTTCCTTTTGTAGCATAAATCTATTGTGCCCGTCTGTTCTGTTCTATGGGACAAGCCTCACAGATAGTCCTACAATACTTTTCAGAAATGCAAAATTTCTGGAAGATTGAAAAACAAAAGTGTTCACTTTGATGGTGGTTGGAACCAATGTACCTGTAAAATTGATTCAGATTTGTTCTAAATTGTAAATTTTGTTTATATTGGCTAATATGAGTGTCATTCCTGATACACAATTCTCTCTTTTAGTTCTTGAACTTCAGGTGTGGACTCAGAACATCCCAATCCCTTTTCCCCTTTGAATTCTAAGCAAATTTTCCACTCAGGGTCATCTTTTGTTACCTGTTTTTATTCCTTTAATTTCATGTCCAAGTTCTCTGCTGATAACATAAGCAGCACAATATATTAGCTGGATTGTTTCACCATTCGTTGATATTGAAATAGGTTCCAATGCTTTGTTTATGTCTAGAGGAATCTCTGATAAAATTCTCCCATTTCTTTGCTTTAGGAGATAGTTTTAGTCTTCCTATACATTCTAATACCTTTTAATTATTTTCCTAGCAATTGTTTTTTGCCTTTAAGATATTCTGGGCTGCTCGTGTGTGCAAATTTGTTCATTTTCATGTCTAGGAATCACCTTGTAAATCTTGACTCTTCTTTTCTATTTCCACATCATGAGAGCTTCTATCGTACATTTGATGCTATTCAGATTTTTCCCATTGCCTATTGGACTCACATTCTAGTGCTTCTTATTCAGCATCTATAAAGTCTTTGATGTTAAATATGAACTTTTCTTAGTCCATAAGCTTTTGTTTAGTAATGATTGCATCTAAATTACTTTCTTTCCAAATCTGGTCCATTTTATTTTTGAAATCTTCTTACTAAGGGATTGGTTTCAAAATAGCATTTCGTGATCATCCTGCTTCCGGATGTAGATAAGGATTTCGATTTTTGTCTGCCTGCCAGTTGCTCTGCAGTTCCTTGCCTTGGTTACCTAGCAGAGGGCACCAAGCTCTGTGGCCCACATGTCATCTGATGCCCAGATGCAGCTCTTTTGATCCAGGCAATGACCAATCCAGTATGAAAATTGGTTTTCTAATATTCAGTATAAAAATCAACACAATATATTTTTTTCCAATTGCTACTTATGGCTGCAAAACATGGACTCTAAAAGAGAGATAGGGGAAGTATCAATACCTTCCAAATGTGGTACTGGAGACAACTATTATGCATCCCATGGAGTGCAGAAATCACAACCAAAGAAGCCTAGACTTGGACCTACCAAATATCAAATATATCACTCCAAGCCAAGATTGCCAAACAAAAGCTATCACAGTTTAGCCAAGTCATGCAAGCTGACTCACTTGAAAAGTCAATCATGCTGACAGTGATCAGTGGAAAATGGAGAAGGGGCCACTATATGACTGGCCACTATAAAATCTGACACTGGGATGACCATGGCGGTTCTGAAAAAAGCAGTGCAAGATTAGAGAGGCATGGAGAGTACTGATCCATAGAATGATCAAGGGTTGGACATGATTGAATGGCTGACGACGATGAAATATTCACCATTGCATATGGCTTGTGGGATGCATTTAGTCCTGGCCTTCAAGTGAGATCTTTATATGATCATTGAAATACAATATTCCCAGAATAGCTCTCAACATCATTGGAACATACAGGTCCTACTGCCGTGGCAGAGATCATCATCATCATTATCGTCATCATCATCTTACAATGCTAACATTTAATCCTAAAGATATTTTTCAACCAAGATATAGCTATCACATTAATTTAGGTAGCAAAGTATGAAAATTTAAATCCTATATGCTGGTACTTCTGCATATTTCTCTTTAGCAAGAGAAGCTGAATAAAATGTAGTGTCATCTGGTAAAAAGTTGACCTGATATCAAAAAGATAGGGATCAATTTGGTATAGAGACGAAGTACAACAATTTAGATAAAATTATGCTGGGGATTGAAAAGAAAATGCTAGCGAGATTTTACAACCTCTTATTAGGCGAGGACAGAGCAGAAGGAATAGCTAGGAATCAACTAAGCATTTGGGAAAAAAAATATTGGCTACAGACTAAATTTCAATGACTGGGAGGAGGCTTGGAATAGAAATTATAATCTTACTAAATCAGCAATTTACAGGGAGAACCACTATAAAATATTTCACAGATGGTACCTAGCCCCAGCTAGACTAGCAAAAATATTTCCCAGTGCCTCAGCAATTTGTTGGAAGTGTGGAAAGGAGGTCGGCACCTTCTTTCATATGTGGTGGTCCTGCTCGGAGACAAAAAAAGTTTTGGACAAAAATACGAATTTGGCTACGAGAAATAGTGGAAGAAGATATAAAACTATCCCCCGAAATCTTTTTATTAGGAATGATGGGAGACGGACTCTCTAAGGACAAGATACAATTAATTATACAGCGGCCAGATTAACTTTTGCAAAATACTGGAAGGATAAACAAACCCCTCCAGAGATGACAATAATAAATAAAATCCTAGAATGCGCAGAAATGGCAAAATTAACTAGTGTTCTTAAAGACGATGAGAATTCAAAATTTAAGGCAGTATGGGAAAGGTGGTACAAATGGTGGAATAATAGAACAAGACTATAAGGATATGTCTATTTCTAATAATGATAGATTTGAAGATACTTGATATGTACATAATGTAAATATGTAATTGCACGACACCTCAGATGTTAACTGAGATTTGATGTTTTCTTTTTAAAAAACTTTTTTAAAAATCAATAAAGTATTATAAAAAAAAAAAAAGTTGACCTGATAAAAATAACTGAAACAATGCTATCAGGGCAAGTTCTATTTTCAAAACAATGATCTGATGCACATTTCAGACTTCTGGAAATCTTAGCCTTTTATACATTCAAGTAGTTCTTATTTGGCAACTATAAGTGGTACTGGCAACTCAGGTATTATGTGAAATGGTATGTAAGTGAAACTGTGACTATGCTCTTACTTCAGCTTCCCTTTGCTTTCCAAACCTTTAATGGTGATAAGTGCAAGGATTGGGCACAAAGTTACATTTTCTTCACCATTGTAACTGGAAATGCTTCCTAAACAAGGCAGGATACAAAAGTAATTAACAAACACATTTAACAAAAAAAAAAGAAACCCAGGATTTTTGAAAGAAAAATCTTAGTGGTCAAAAATATTTTATTCTCTTATGAACTGCAGAACAAACTGAACCCCAGGGAGAGGAAAAGCAATATTTAAAGAAACAGTTAAAAGCTAGAATTTATATCACCATCAAATGCTACGGGATCCATAGTAAATAGGCCAAAACAAATCCAAAGGCACATTTAAGAATGAAAAGTGTAACCATAAAATTATCACAAAGCTTCATAAGCCATTACTTCATCTAAAACATTACACAACCCATTAATTTAGCTTTGAATTAGCCTCCATCCTGATTTGATGTTCTCAGCTCTAACAATATTTCAGCAAATTCTCTAAATCAATACTCTATCAGCAGCAATTCCAAATTGTTTCAAGCTGGCTCTCTGTTGCTTTGAACACCTTTTGTCTGTGCGACACTTCTTAAAGACCAAATGAAATGTTCAGAATCTGTGTTAGGCAGTTGTGAAAAGAGATAATATCTTAAGCTAAAGTCTTCTTGATTAATTGTAAAAGGTAAGAACTTGGTGAATAACAATCACTTTCCTTGAAAAGTTTGCCCATGCCTCAGGAGAATGAGGTGTGTTTTAGAAAAGCTGGTTCATTTAAATTTTAAATAATGTGAATCATGGATTTTTCAAGGGATGACAAAAACTAATTAGATTAGAAAGCCAAATTGGATGAGTATTGTTGATGCCCAAAATTCCAATTAATTTTTTATGTAATAAGAATTGCTCAAGATGCAGACACTTGGCCAGTCAAAGGAGCCTTATAGAATTTGATAATAATGTTCACATTTTCAAATATACAGATTAGTCATAATACAGATTATAAAAATACACCCCAAATCTATAAGGGGAGCAGTCTGTACTTTAAACTGCTGCCAAAATTCCATCTCAGTTTCTTTTCTTTATTTGCACTTCCATATAATAGGTTTCCTTGTGTTTTACAAAAAAACTTGGCTTATCACATCCTTCATTGCCTTGAAGAGGCAAATCCCATGTTTACTGATCAGTGCTAAAGCCAGTCATTACGGACCATCAATCCAATATTTCAGTCCCCTGAATATCATATCATTTGTAACAAGCAAATTAATTCAAGCTTCCCTTAGAATTAAGAACCATCAAATGGTTCAATCAATCAAAGATACCACTGACCACCTAATTTCCACTGTGAGATCACTGTTAACACAAAACACACCTTACATTTATTATAAATGTAAACCCAATGAATAATCTAAATAGTAATGCCCAGCCTTTGGGGTCTTGTAGGCACATTTAGAATTGTAGTAATATATAACGAGTGCCCTTGCAATTGATGTTGGGGTAATTTTCTCATTCACCAATGGTGGACATAAGCAGTTTCCCACGCCATTATCAAAATCTAATTCCCACTCCTGCAAGATGCTTTCCATTATCCTTGGTGCTTTTTCTAGGCAGGTGCACTCCTTCCAAATATGAAAGAAGCAATTTGTGCCCAGATAGATTATTGGAATATAAATGATACTGGAAATTGGGAAGGAACTGTGATGGATTCCAGTTCACAGATCTATACCCTTGGCATTATGTTGAGCATTCCAAGTCTAAACCAATCTCTTGTCCTTAAATGGGAGAATTGATATTTTTAGACTGTGCAGATCTCTCTGAAGTCTTGAGCAAAGCTCCTTCTCAAAATTGCTTAGTATTTGCAATAGCCAGAAGTTTTGTGGCAGTTTCCACCAATATTTCCTGGAAATATTAGAAGCAGATTACTCTAAAACCCCTTTTCCAAAGTAGGCAAATTGAGGATGAGGGACCACAGAGCCATTTACAGTGTGCGGTCTCTCTCAAAGCTAAAGCAAGGCCACTTTACGCAGGCTTAAAGCTTTTTTCACCTGCTTTTGCTATCTTTATTATTATTGTGTTGTTCTTTCTATGCAGCCTCTGATGCTACAGTATGTGCAGACTCTTGCTATTACTATTGCAAGAGAATATCAAAATAAATAAGAGCTATAACATTTTGAAGAGTTTATGGTTTATCCAAGTATGCCTACTTTTTAAACTAACAAATAATAAAACTTGTGAAGAAATAACTGATTCTGGTCATATCTTGCAACATTATATGCATTGTAGTATGATTGACTTAAATGTTCCTTTCAAATATACCATGAAACCTTATTCTCTCTTAGTAGTCTGCTGTCTATAGTATTCCACTGGAAGACATGTTTCATCTCTTGGAGTTCTGTTATACCACATCAGAAGATAAAAGAGCCTACAGGAATAAATTGCTTTGCCTCAAGATAGGGCTGCTTTTCCTTACTCCACAGATTCATTCCACAAATAAGATTCCTTCCTTCCTTCCATGGAGGAATCCAAAATGGCCCCTTTCAAAGAAAACAACCCTTTGAAAGTTGACAGAATCCTATTCTCTATCAATAATCACACCTCATCTGAAATATTTTGGATTAGAACACAGACAAGCTTGGTAGTACAGTGTACAGGTAATACACTGTACAGGTAGTACAGTGGTTTAAAGCACCCTGTTATTAACACAGCTGCCTGCAATTACTGCAGGTTTGAATCTTACCAGGCTCAAGGTTGACTCAGCCTTCCATCCTTTCTAAGGTAGGTTAAATGAGGATCCAGTTTGTGGGGGCAATAAGCTGACTTTGTATAAATATACAAAAGTATGAAGGCTATTGCTTAAGGCACTGTAAGCCGCCCTGAGTCTCCGGAGAAGAGCAGCATATAAATCAAATTAAAAAAAAAAAGAGCTCTTTAACCTTAACTTTATGCTAGTAAGTAACGTGTTTGATGTAAGTATGAAAAATATCATGATCTATGGAACAACTGAAGATTTAAAAAAAAAGGTTAAAAAAGGCAACAGAGGAAAAAATCCAATATTTCATTAAAACTAACTCTTGTGTTTAGTCTATTAAGCCAAAGATTCAGAATTAATTAATTTATTCCTTGCTTGCTATTGGACATATTAGAGAACAGGTTGCTAGTGACCCTGAGAAACTTCCTCATTCACAAGATGTCTGCTAATTTCAAAGGATCAACTTATCCAACATTTGCTGCTATTTATTTATTTATATTTCATGTTTCTAAATCACCCATCCCCCTCAAGGATGTATACTTTTGGTTTGAGTGGGGAGGGGGCAGATGAACATTTCTTTCCAAACTCATCCTGGGCTGCTTCTGTGGATACCCCTCATTTTTATTTTCTATGAAAGCTTAGAGAGATCCAGAAGCACTCTTGGAAATGAATATAAAGTTGGAGTCTATTTGCTCATTCATTAACACTTTCTCTCTTTCTTTCTCTCTCTCTTTCTCTCTCCCCCCCCCCCTCTGAATCTACATCCTGAGCACAAGATTTCTCCAGCCACTAAGAAGATTATGCATGCAAAATTATTCATGCCTTTCTTTGCTACAATCTTGAAAGAATTCATTTTTTGCACTCCGGTCACCAGAACTAAAAAAAAAAAAAAATGGTTAAGGGATAGAGTATAAACATATTGGATGAAATCTCTGAATCAAATCAACTTTCCAAATTGAATGAACAAACATTTTATTATCGCCCAAGACCAGATCGTAAAAGTTAAAACAGTCTGAGAATACAGAAAAATCTTGTTAATGAAGTGAATAATAATTCTCTTGTCAGGTCTGAACAAGCAAATCCTTATGACTTGGCTCTGGAATTTAACAGTTGTATAGGAGATTTAAGGATGCTTATCTTTTGGGGAAAACTTTAAATGCCATTGGATTCCAAATCAAATTGTTGGTTGGTTATCTCTAAATCAATCCATTATCTTTGGCACAGGCATACTGTGGGAGTAAATGTACCTCCACGTGACATGAAAGCTGTATTCATTACAAGCCTATGAGATGCCTCCCCATATACAAGCATATGAACTGTGTGTAAAATGCCCTTGTAAGAAAACAGTCAGAACAAGCTGAACTAGTGACAGAGAGAAGACTCAGTTAGAAACCTGTGGGCCAGTGCTTCTATTCACTGACCATATCTCAAAGATAGTATGGCTGGCATGATGACAATGCAGGGAAAGAGATACACTGCTCAAAAAAATAAAGGGAACACAAGCAGAAGACATCCAAGATCTGAATGAATTAAATAGCCTTATTAAATACTTTGTTCGTTACATACAGTAGTTTTGTGTTTCCTTTAGTTGTTTGAGTACTGTATAAACTACTGTATGTAAAGAACAAAGTATTTAATAAGGCTATTTCATTCATTCAGATCTTGGATGTCTTCTGCTTGTGTTCCCTTTATTTTTTTAAGCAGTATATAATAATAATAAGGTCGCATAGATGGGTTTACCCTGGCTCCAAAGTCTGCCTTTTTCCTTCGTCTTGTCTTTACGATCTAGGGCCAAAGTTAAATAAGTTCTGGTTCTGCTTTTGATCAGGGCTGCTTAACTGTTTATTGATTGCATGCTAAATGAAATTATGTTGTAACTTTAAAGTGGATTGATTGCTTTAGCTGAGCCAGGTCTGAGCCACAACAATAGAAAGCCTCTTTTCTGAATTGAGTGTACGTTCAGTCATTCAACTCTCCAGAAATCTGAATGAAATAACTTTGGAAATACACATTTAAATAAAAGTTTCAATCAGATCTGATCCAATCTACATAGCTATGTGCCCTAATGATATTTGGGTTTTCTTTCTTGTCATTGGAAGAGATACAATAATCATTATTCAGTGCTATTCCATGTTCTTTTTTATCTCAGGCAGATGTATTTACCTTTGCCCTCTGTGATTTCAGCTGCACACAGGGAATCTATTTGATTGGCTCAGGAAAATCACGAGATTTTTTTTTTGTTTATGGTCATATTTTTTTGCCATTATATTACAAGTATTACTGTGATGGCACTAAAAAAGAAATTCAGACCGCTGGATTAAATGTCACTTAAGGGGAATGCAGTTGAGGAAAAGAAGAAAAAAAATGGGACCAAGAAAAGCACCCTCCGAGGCTAAGCAAAAGAAACTGCACATAGAGTTGTACCGAGTATTAGAAATTGCAGGAATCCAAGGGATAGTTTGACATTTATAAGAGTAAATAGAAAAGAAGGCATGAAATATTAATACTATCTTTACTGAGAACAGCTTTCCTGGTGGTGACAATAGAGAAGAATATAAGAGAGGAACCAGTGGAAAATTCCTTGCCTCCACATTTGCAGAGCTCATTAAGAGCCCACACAATCTTACATAGAAAGGTAAAGGTTTCTCTGTTAGTTATGTTTGACTCAATGGGGAGGTGTTCATTTCCATTTCTTGGTTGGGGGAAGTGTTGTCTGAAGACAATTTCTGTGGTCATGGGGCCAGCATGGCTATACGTCAAAGGTGCATGGAATAGTGTTACCTTCCCACCAAAGTGGTACCTATTAATTTACTTGCATTTGCATGCTTGCAAACTGCTAGGTGGGCAGGAGCTGGGGCAAGTAATGGGAGCTCACCCACGTTGCATGGAGCTCGGGTTTCGAACCCACGTTGTCAGCTCTCGAGCTGACAAGCTCAGTGTCTTTAACTGCTGAGCCATCGCGCTCCCCTCATTCTTTCATACTGCATTCCAAAGGGAGAGCCATGGAGAAAAGCACATTAGTTTTCCTGACCTCATCTTTTAAAATAAAATTTCATCACACTTTTAAAATTAGCAATTAGTCCAGTTATGATTTTTTTTCATGTGATATATAAATTTAATAAAAATAAAATCCTTAAAAACAAAAAAGCCTTAGCAATGAAAGAAACCTTTGAAAGAAATAAGAACTGCTGGCTTAAATTCAAGATGAATGCAATATAAGAATGTACTGTCAGGAGCAATCTGTTGATTGTAAACTTTACCTTATTTCTTATAATTACAGACAGGGCAATAGTGTAATTGAGAACAAACCTGCCTGTGCTGTCTATTGTAGCTCAAGAAGAATGTGAAAAAGCAATCCCCCCAAAATCATATTAATAGATTGTGCAATTAATTCTCTATGCTCCATTTGATACTTCACTTGTAATATTTCACTTCAGGCAACTCCAGGGTTTTTTTCTTCCCCAGTTTACAATCCTTTGGTTGTTGTTTTAAACTTGTTCCTACCACAACATGACCCAGGGAATTTTATACTGCATTTCAATAAGTCGTCTCTAAAAGGTAAAATAATTGGATGGGGGCAGGGCGGAAAATCAACATTTGGGAAATGAAATGATTCCTCCTTTAAAATTACATGGTTAAAAGCAGGAGTCTCCAAACTTGGCAACTTTTAGCCTTATGGACTTCAATTCCCAGAATTCTTCAGTCAGCCACGCTGCCTGGGAAATTCTGGGTGTTGAAGTCCACAAGTCTTAAAGTTGTCAAGTTTGAAGGTCCCTGGTTAAGAAGGTAGTACTTTACATTACATTAGCTCTCATTCCCTTCAGTGCTGATTTTTTTTTTTAACCATGTTTGTCCAGGGCTATGTATTTATTTAGTCATTATTTATTTATTTATGAATTGGAGACCATGCCTACCCTGCCTGTTAACTGTGCAGTTGGTCATTACATATCTTTTCGTTTCTGTTGCATCTCACTCACCCCGAGCTGAAAATGCTATATTTTATTGTTAGGAAATTGCAATTCCCCAGTGAGCTAATACTTCCATTGCTCTAATGATTGCTGCGGGAAGTAGAGTTGTACATATGTCAGAGGCACACAATTTCCACCCCTGGCTATGCTATTTTGTAAATATTTGTAGTTTCTATTCGTATTGATATTGAAATGCACAGACAAGTTAAAATCCTGCCAACTATTCCCTGGCATCTTTCAAGTTGAATATTTTTTAAAAAGGGTATATATACAATCAATAAACCAATTAAAAGAGCAATTGTAACAAACTATAATACCCAAACAAATACAAATCAAACAAGGAGTCAATAAGAGCTGGCTCTGGTTCAGCGGCTAAAAGCTTTCCTGAATAGAAAAGAGTTCACTGACTTTCTAATGCAGCTTTCTCTGATCTGAACTGTTGGAAATTCTTCCAAATGCCCAGACTTTCTTTTAAAGTCAGTTTATGAAAACAACCATGATATTTGGGGTTGGGGTGAGGGTGGCAAACACTGTTTTATGGATAGGCAACTACTAAAGTAAGAATTTTATTGATTAAGAATTTATTTTATTGATTAAGTTTATATGGCTGCACAACACACTAATGGTGATTCCGGGCAGCTTACAGAAATAAAACCCCCATGCAAAACCCAATAAACCCCTGCCCACCTGGTGACAATAATCAAACCACTTCATAGTCTCCATATCACCCTGAGATCCCCAGGCTTTTGAAAGCACGTCAATCCTTGTGGCCAATTTTATTTCCTCAGGGATCATATCGCAGAGGGAGGAGCTATCGTGAAGAAGGCCCTTCTCCTTGGTCCCACTTGGATGAACCTTCTTAAAATGGACCTGTAACATCCCCTGTTTCCCTGTTCTGGTCACAGTTGTAACTGGGAAAAGATGTGTTGTGACCCAGGTTCAAATAGGTAGTATTTGACGCAAACAGTTCCAAAACAAATAGACTTTATTAGAACAGCTGAGAATTAACTCATTCTTAGCATAGTCCAAATTAAATTAAAACAAAGTCTTCATAACACAAATTCTTCAATCTAATCACCAACCTTGGTATAATTAGGCAAACTGCCAAAGGCTTCTCTTGGCAAAAGTTCAAAAGCAGAAGACGCCGACAAGAGATAAATGCAGCAAGACTATCAATGTTGTTTTCCGACAAAGAGCCCAAGAGCCATTGCTGGTCTTTTAAGCCTTATGGTAGGGGCCAATCATCTCTTGCCCCTACTCCCAAGTTGTCCTCTTTGCTTTAGCTGCTCTTGCCTTCTGGCAGCTCTTCTCATATGTGCATTAGGAACAGGCTCCTCCTGTTCCTCTGCCTCTCTGCTGTCTGGAGGCTCTGGAGTCCGCACATCACTCCCTGATGGTCCCGGCCCCATCTCTGTCTCCAACACAGAGCCCTCATCCGGGCCTTCCCCAGCCTCCAGGACTGGCCCATGTACTTCCTCAGCCTCATTGCTGTCCGACTCCGCTGCCAGCTCTGCAGACTGCTGGAGAATCACAACAAGATGGTCCTTCAAATAACCTGACCCCAGCCCCAAATCTTCTCAATACCTGATCTAATTAAAAAGCCACATTCAACTTGTTTAAAGAAATCTATATTAATATGGCATTTAAAAGTAACAAGAGAGAAGTCATCAAGATTAGCAACAGCCATAACACAGTAGGAAAATGAAAACAGAATCATGGTGGGATTCAAGGAAGAAGAAGATCAAGGAGGAGAAGCAAGATAGCAAGATGTCTGAAGCATCTCTTCAGACAAAGGGAAATCCAGCATCAAGATCAGCAGGTGTTTTTTTTTTTCAGAATTATTACAGCAGCATTGCTGTGGCGATCTCTGGCCCTTTGAGCCACCACACAGGTAGAAAAGAGATAGGATTTGTGATGCTTTTGTCAGTCCAACCTCGCCTACAGATGCCACTGAGTGAATTCCTGAGGATCAGCAAGAAGAAGCCTCCTAATTATTTGCGGTAGTATTTTCTGGCATCCCCCAACTTCATTTGTTTCACCTCATTAAAGGCTAGTGGTGGGATGATGCTAGAAGATGCTCCCTCTATATAAACAGAGAGCAAATTCCACGGTCACTAGCACTCTTGACATTACCTAGATGGGTAATAAAACATCTGCAAGTGAACAACCAAGCTCAGGGAGCACCAAGTATTCCCTGATCATAGAGCTGTTCGCCATCAGTGACTACTATGGTGATAGCCTCAGTCATTTTTTTGCCAAACTTATGAATCATGAAGGGCAGGAAAGTACATTTTGTACCAAAGTAAGGGGAAAGTGCCATCTGGTTGATAAATTAGGAAATACTCATCAAATTCTGTGTCAGATGTGTGGCAAATTTCCTTTGATTTCATCAGATGTCATTTAGTATAGACATATTGCTAAAAGGATGAAGGTTCCTACCTCAGCAACTTAGGAGTACTTAAAATGAGAGATTTTCAAGAGTGACGCGATGGCCTAGAGATGAAGACACTTGCCTCCCACTCAAAAGTTTGATAATTTAATCCCAGGCAGTGGCGGATGTTTCTCTCTCAGGACACGAAGAGAAAATATCTGTTGCGAACCAGGGGTGGGTTTCAAAAATTTTTACTACCGGTTCTGTGGGTGTGGTTTGGTGAGCGTGGCTTGGTGGGCGTGGCAGGGGAAGGATACTGTAAAATCTCCATTCCCACCCCACTCCAGGGGAAGGTTACTGCAAAATTCCCATTTCCTCCCAATCACCTGGGACTCGGGAGGCAGAGAATAGATGGGGGCAGGGCCAGTCAGAATTTTTACTACCAGTTCTCCGAACCACTCAAAATTTCCGCTACCGGTTCTCCAGAACTGGTCAGAACCTGCTGAAACTCATCTCTGCTGCGAACTCCGCATAGGCATCAGGAAGGACATTCAGCAACTAAATACTCAGCTCCATCCAGACACCCAACTCTACTCCAAATAAAGAGATTACATAAGGGTAGTAAAAAGAAAAAAAAATGAGAGATTTTCAAGGGCTTGCAGAGGCAGTCCGTGTTTTTAAACAATGTGATATTCTCATGTCTTAGACTTGAATTCAGATCAAAACTCAATTAGTATGCTGTTTTGGCTTGTGTTTTCCCTTTATGTCTTTTTCTTTTTTTCTTGAATTACTTTTATGTAGCTCTTGGCTCAAAACGCATCCCAAATACATTCAAATGTATTTCATTAGAAACAGTGATATCTTCGAGCAGCATCAATGCAACCACAAAGAGTGCTTTCTGATTAAAAATAATTGGTGGGCATTTGATTTTGTTTAACAAAATCATTGATTAAGCTGGAAATGGGGTGGAATGGATTTCTGAACATACTGTATATATGTTGCAATTTGGACATCAGGGATGTCAAAGCTGACCTGATGAAGCCAATGAGATCTTAGAAATTCAGTCTATGCCCAGTTGTTGAAATTACAACAAAAATGTAACAGAAATGGACCTTTGTGTGCTTGAGTGTGTCTGTCAGTTTGTGTGTGTGTGTGTGTGTGTGTGTGTGTGTGTGGCCATGCACACCACACATGTGGGGAGGAGAAACAGGAATATGTAGAGGGTGTCATCTGTAAAGATTTTTGCTGGTTGTCTAAGCTAACATCCCCCCTTCAAGTTACTGCTTCACAGTAGGCAGTCAGACAAACAGGCGGACTGCCTTTCTGTAGGAGGGTGACTAAACTGAGACATAACACTCATTTACAAACAATATTCTAGCAGGTTTTCTGGAGCGATGTAAGAGGGGAAGAAAGCACAACAGTCACAAAACAGAACAAAAATAAAAATACTGATTCCCAGCTGTTAAGGATTATGCACAACTCCCCTATTTCCTCTCTGTAGCATTTGCGTGTAAAGAGCAGTTGGTGTGCAAACACAGCACCTTCTTCCCTGTAATTCATCAGCCAGTTGGCAGCTAATTTGATTCTTCCCTTAATTTGATCAAAACCTCTGAAACTAAATCATTTTTTGTGCTAAAATTACTCCGCCCCCTCCTTTCTCCTCCACTACTGACAAATACTGTGGAGCATAAATTTATTCAAGTCTTAACACAGTTGCTGTTTAATTAGTTCTAAAAGTGACTATAAATAAAGACTGGCCAAATTCTGAATAAAATACAGAAATGAATTCAAAAGAAAGACTGAGTGAGAAAATGTGAGAATGGTGAAATTGCCACCCAAATGTATTTTCTGATCTTGGGTACAATTATGCAATATGAAGAGAATTAAAAGCTGGGATTCTGTATTGAATTCTCCCAATTTTTCGGAATGTGGAGAACAAAAATTCAGAATTCTTTGGTGGTGAAAATTTGTATCCAGTGTTTGCCAGGAGTGGTGTGGAGTAGAGTAGAGTTGAACGATCACAGTACATGGTTTCACATCACATTTCTAGGTGAGGCTGGGCTTTGGGCAGAGTTTGGGGGAATTTTGAATTACAGGTAATCGTAGACATATAATAGTTCTATCAACTCACAAAGCATCCCTGGCTTGCTCTCGAGTTGCCATAGGCAAGGGGGATAGGAAAACAAACTTGTGAGGCAGTGCCTCAGTCAACAAAAACAAAAGCACATTCCAGCCATATCTCTGTCAAGGCCATCTCCTGGGGTTACCCACAGTGGTCAGAGGGGAATGATCTCTACAACCTGCAAAATTGCTTCATTGGAGAATGTGACTAATGACACATCTTAGGGGGAGGGGGGAAACTGGGTCAAAATTGGGCCATAAATTACGTGGGGTCAGAGTTGGCTCCACTTGGAACGTGCCGACATAAAGCTCCTAATAAATAATTGGATTTCTTTTGAAGCTTGGCTTGAGGCTCATGATTTCATTAGGGCATCGGTCAGAACCCTGAAAAGTTCATTTAGTGACCATTTGAAGTTACAACAGGACTGAAAAAAGTGTCTTATAACCATTTTTCACACTTATAACCATTGCAGCATTCCCATTCCCATGGTCACAAAATCAAAATTCATATGCTTGACAACTGGTTCATATTTATGATGGTTTCAGTGTCCTGGGGTCATGTGATCACCTTTAGAGATAAGGTGACACCTTCTGACAAGCAAAGTCAATGGGGAAGCCAAGTTCAGTTCATAATTGTGTTACTAACTTAACAATAGCAAAGACTCATTTAACAGCTGTGGCAAGAAAGATCATAAAATGGGGCAAAACTCACTGTACAAATGTATCTCTTAACAACAGAAATGTTGGGCTCACCTGTGGCCGTAAATCGAGGATTACTTGTATGTTTTGCCTCTTTTAGGGCTTATGCTACCAAATGGTGGTAAACAAATTCTATCAATTTTTAGAAGGGTTTTGAAAGCCCCCAAAAGCTGTATAAATCCCTTCAATAACAGATGTCTCTCTTCTCTCTCTTCTTCTCATGTCTCATGCCCAGAAATCATTCTACGGAGCATCTCCCAGTCCCTATGTATAGCTAGGATTAGGAGCAATTAGGGCAATGAAATAATCATTGGAATGACATATGAAAAATGCTGCTATATATTAAGGAATGGGAAAGAGTTGTTATTACAGCAGGCTGCTATTTTTGAGGAAACCCTTGTGTTTCTTACAAAGTCTGGTTCTGTTGCCCTACAGTATCTCTGCAGGACAAATATTTTGGTGACACAAAACAAGGCCGTGTCAGTGTGTATGAGAGTTCACGACTGGCAGAGACATGGTAACAAGGTCAGGCAAAGAAGAGACATGGGAACTGGGTCAGCCAATGGGGACTGTTTGGAAACTGAAACAGTATTTGCTGGAGACAGCAAGGAGTCTGGGTGTGGCTTAGCTTAGCCTCCAAAAACTAGTCTGTCTGCTGAATTGAAACTGAAAATCTTCTCTGCTGTACTCTGCCTGTGTTTGTACTTACTTACAATCTCTCCTCTCTACCACATTGGAAGAACCACTCTTGGTATTGTATGTATGTCTCATGTGTTATTATGTATAGAGAGAGAAATTAATGAATCCTGCTGAATTAGTTACCTGTTTGTGCTTCCTGGATGTGATTGCTGCTGCAAACTTTGACAGGCCGGGTTTTGCATGATGAGACATTTGAGAAAAGAACTCTATCATTATGAGTTTTATGGTAACATATACATGAAATTGTGCATATGCAAACATTTTCTGTGGGCATTGAAGAAGAAAATAAAAATATCACATGGAAATACACACAAACATACTGTGGGTGTATGTATGTTTATACACACATATATACATAGTATATTACATACATATACATGTATACATACATATATACACAGACACATACCCATAGCAATAGCACTTAGACTCACAGTATATACTGCTTCATGGTGTTTTACAACTCTAAGTGGTTTACAGAATCAACATATTGCCCCCAACAATCTGGGTTTCCCCATATCATAGTTTTGGAAGAAGAGGGGTCAATGAGGGCAACAGATGAAAGCAATGTTGTACAGCTGCATCAAAAATTCCAAGTCTTTTCTGTGTTGTGAAGTTACATGTGTGTATCAAAATGGCAGAGCTTGCTGCACAATGCTGCTTTTATTGTGCTAACAAAAGCTTCCGATCCTTCAGAACCCCTCGGAGGTTGAGAACGTGATATATCCATAATTTTTGGATTTGAGCTTAATGCTTTTGACTGTACAGGTAAACCTTTAACGGAAAATACAAGTCAGCTTGAAGGAAAGATGAGGCAAAGAAAACCAGAGCATCTTCAAAGGATTGTTGGTGATAAATAAGTAGCCTGAGATAAATAATTAACCAAGAGGAAAAATTGCTCAGATTCTAAAATTCAGATAGGAAAATCATATTCTTGAATTAGAGTTTGTGTGGATAAGCAGGACCTAGATTTTCCCTAAGGAAAGCAACTAAATATGTTTTTTTCCCTAAAGGAAGGTGATTAGCCTTATTAAAATACAAAAGGCCCTCAGTCCATTACTGCTCTGTATCAAAATTAGATCAAATGGTTACATGAAATCTCTATTTTTGATGTACTTAGGGATGTTATAAATGTCCACTTTTAATGAGCTTGTATGTAAAACTGATCATTTGACATGCTGATGCCCAGAAACTTGTGATCCAGAACTTGAAATTTCAGAATATCTGATTTGTTATTCAATTGTTGCCTTCTTCACATTTGATTTGAACTGAAATATAAGCCATTCCCAATCGCTACTACTTCAAGGATTAAAGCTTGTTGACTGCTTACTATGATTGTTGATCCACAGAACTTTAACAGGAGTGCATTGCTAAGAAAAACTTTGTGAGCCAGTCAACATTAAAGAACTTTTAAGGGGCATTGATTTGAATTATTCATTTGAGAATATGTTTAACTCAAATATATTAGTTGGGCTGAATAGTACTGTGAAATCTCAGGGAAACAAATATCTTCGATCTGAAGAAACATAAAATCAACACCTCAAGAGAAACTGTAACTTTTCAGATGCTGCTACGC
The DNA here is from genome assembly GCF_029215685.1 of Pituophis catenifer annectens. Lineage (NCBI taxonomy): Eukaryota > Metazoa > Chordata > Lepidosauria > Squamata > Colubridae > Pituophis > Pituophis catenifer. The sequence continues at coordinate 75,000,942 of NW_027256881.1, read as the reverse complement.
TTGAAGTCCTAGCTTGAAGTCCTTCTTGTGGAAGGAGGTTCACATAGAAAGCCCGTCTCATCCATTTATTTTTGGAGAAGCATATGAATGCAAAAGATGGGGAAAGAGTAACCTTTTCCCTCCCTTTCTGGTGCTGTTGTTTTGAAGAAATCACAAAGCTTTTTTTAAAGATATACACATATTCTCAAAGCAACATAGATTAAATCATTGTTCTTTCACTGCCCTCATCCCTGTCAATCAGCTAAGTCAATCAAAGGAGTTGTTTGAGAGTTGCTACCCATGCTAGTGTATGTGTACCTGTGTGAAGGGTATCTGTGGAAGGATGGAAGAAGAAAGAAGACTGAGGTCGAGGCAAAAAGACAGCATGAGGCAGCAAAGTATAGCTGGAGCAGCTGGTGATTGAAAAGACAAGAAGAGGCTGCTATGAGCAGCCTAACTAAAGGGGGAAAAAACACCCAACTGCAACTGTAAAACAAATAATAGAGAAGCAATAACCTGGCAGAGCTGAGGTTTGCTACCAAATGACTCACACTGCAAACAAGCCAGAACAAATATCTGCAGAGAGAATACATCAGAACCAGAACCCTGCTATGTGAAGAGAGAATGGGAAAAAGGGGGAATGAAAGTAAATATTGATAGAATGGCTACAGCAAACTCTGCAGTAGTCCATAGGATCATAAAGTTGAAAGAGATCTTGGAAATCTCTAGTCCTCTAATCTAATTTCTAGATTAGGGGATTGGAGACTAAAACATATGAAGAACGGTTACAGGAACTGGGCATGGCTAGTCTAGTGAAGAGAAGGACCAGGGGAGACATGATAGCCATCTTCCAATACTTGAGGGGCTGTCACAGAGAGGAGGGGGGGTTAAGCTATTTTCCAAAGCACCTGAAGGAATAATGGATGGACACTGACCAAGAAGAGATTCAACCTAGAAATAAGGAGAAATTTTCTGACAGTGAGAACAATAACCAGTGGAACAGCTTGCCTTCAGAAGCTGTGGGAGCTTCATCACTGGATGCTTTCAGGAAGAGATTGGACTGCCATTTGTCAGAAGTGGTGTAGGGTCTCCTGCTTGGGCAGGGGCTTGGACTAGATGATTTACAAGGTCCCTTTCAACTCTGTAAATCTAATCTGGTCCAACACCCTGCCCATACTATCCCAGACAAATGTTGCCCTTTAAAAAAAAAAAAAACTTCCAGTGATGGAGGACCAACAACTTCAGGAGGCAGGTTGTCCCATTGCTTAATAGCTCTCACAATCAGGATATTTCTCCTTATTTTAAGTTTGGTTCTTTCACTATAAAACTTCCACCCATTGTTTTAGATCCTGCAGAAAACAAATCTATACCTCCTTTCCCGGTGAAGACTGCTATTATGTCTTCTCTTAGCCTTCTGTTCCTTGGGCTAAACTTTCTGAGTTTCTTTAATGTTGTTTTGAATTTACTATCTCTGTCCTCTTCTCTGTATAGTTTCAGTTTCTCATTATTAAAGAGACAACCTCCAGTTTTGGCAGAAACTATTTAATAGCTCAGTTGATGTATGACCTACTGATGTATCAGATTTCCCCATCTTACCTCAATTACCAGTTTACCCAAGTAAAATAGGGATCTCAGGGTAACACAGGGTAACACATCCTCCAGGAGCCCTATGGAGCCCTAACCCTAACCCAATCCACAATCCATTGACCAACACCAGTCTGCAGCATGCCAGAAACTGGGCTGTGCCAACAAGCAAAGCCCCATTCATGGGATGCAGGCAGCATGCAAAATCACAGCTCCTCTGGTCCGCAGAAAAATCTCTCTTCACAGAACTGATCCCTGGGGCCCAAAAGCCTTGGTAGTACGTTTAAGGCACCCTGTTATTAAGCTGGTTATTAAGACCAGCTGCCTGCAATTACTGCAGGGTTCGAATCTCGCCAAGGCTCAAGGTTGACTCAGCCTTCCATCCTTTCTAAGGTAGGTAAATTGAGGACCCAGTTGTGGGGGCAATAAGCTGACTTTGTATAAATATACAAAAGGATGAAGGCTATTGCTGAGCACATTGTAAGCCGCCCTGAGTCTTTGGAGAAGGGCAGCATATAAATCAAATTAAAAAAAATATATTGGGGGCCATTGCTCTAAGATGTTCCTTGCCTGTCTGCATCTGCTGCCTGTTGGTAGACACAACCCAGCCTTCTGCATCTTTTCTGACATGGCATAAACTAACATATCAAGAAATTGCCATGTCATTCTGCTGCATGTATAGATTGGTGTGTTTCCTGGTTCTTTCTTTTCCTTTCCTGGAATAAAGAATGTCTTGATTATAATGTCTTGATTGTAATGCAGTGATTACAAGCACAAGAAGCTTTGTAGGAGGGCAGCAACAACTGTAATTTATATTTTTGACAAAAAGGTTGTGCTTTCAGGCTGTGTTTAAAATTATTCACCCACAAGTCATTTCTCTTTCCAAGGGGATCCATTTTCTTTTCCAATATTTAAACCCCATTTTCTATTTTGTGTGTGTCTTTGTGTGTATAATTTGGGATATACTATGTATATACTGTATATATTCCAAATTACTCTACTACTCATTACTTCTTTACTACTTCAAGATTTTTGGAACTCAGGAAGTGGTGTCATGGCAACTGAAGATGAGGCATTACAAATATATCAATGCATGAACAATGTGGCACCTGAATGTCATACATTTTAGTACAAATAAAATAATTGTTAAGGTTATTGTTGTTGTGTTACCAACCAGCAGAGTTGATTGCACAGAGAAACGTTGCTGGTTGGTAACACAACAACAATAACTTTAACATTGGTTATGGGCCCAGAGCCAACCATAACTAACAAGGATTGTTAAAAGCTAAACTGAGAGTTAATGTGAATAGGACAAACTGTGTTTGTGATAAAACAATCCAAGTGAAGATGGCACTTGAACAAGCAGCAAATTTTTCCATGATAACCCGGCTGGATGGAACAAACTATGTATCCTGGCCTGACGTTTTTTATGAAAAGAGGCAAAGGTATATTCTGATTGGTCGACACCAAATGTCAGTTACAAAAAAATGTCAGTTACAATCATACAGTTTGCCCATAAGAACCAAACCGAGAACTTCAGCCAGAAGATGACAAATGTGATTTTGTCGAAACGTCGCTGCTATCCTTCTAGGGATATGTTTGCCATTACACAGGAAGAAACCTGAGATATTAACTGTACACACATATATACCGGTGAAAACTTACATATGAGCTCACAGCAGAAGATATGATGAAATCCTCTTATTTTATCCTTACCACACCTATTTTGTGAAGAATTTTTGGCCAGAAGATCCAGACTGCCTAAGCCCAATATTTGTTATCTCCACACAACTTTGGGAAAGAGGATTCCTCTCATTCTGCTTCTGAGGCAGTCACTAAACAAATCTTCCTTTCAGCCCTTTCCCAAGGCATAAGCTCTGAGGGAGGTGGTTGGGAAGGGCTCTGAAGCAGAGCAATCTGAAACAGGATTGCTTCATTTCAGTCTTCAGTCTGCTAAAACGAGCAGAGTAAATGTTTCAGAAAACAGCTTCAAATCAGTGTTTTATTCAAAGTTTCTTGAAGGCAAAGCATCCCTACAAAGATTCACGTAGCTCTAAAAAGTAAGTAATCAGTAATTGGACTCATTCAGACACTCCTATCACCAAAGAAGTTAATATATACAGTAAGCACTGACAGTTGAAAAGCAAGAGACCCTTCTTTTTGGTGTAAATTAAACTTTTTTTTTAGCTCAAATATTTATTTTCCATTAATCCATTATTTCACCACATGTCAACAACTTTAAAGAGACACAAGTACTGCAGATTAGGTAGTGCTGCAAAGTAGGTTTGTTAGCAGGTTCAATTACTGTAATTTTTCAGTTAATGTGTTAAATAGACATGTTAGTCTAAGATGAAGACCAAATATGAAGAATCTGATTGCATCTTTTCCAACTAACCCATTTTATTGAAAAGCAGGAATTTTCGTGAAGTGCAGCTCACTTCATCAAATGGATAGAATGTCAATTCTAGATTGATGAAGGATTTAGTTTGGGGTGACCTAAAAGTGGAAAGTGGAAGGGAAAAGAGAGAGAGAGAGAGTGCTAAATTGGTTATACAGATGTAGGCTGCATGTGAGACAGATTACAACTACCTAATCCAGGGTTGTCAAACTTGCGTTGTCACGGCCACGTCATGTGATGTATCACAACCTTTCCCCACTTTGATAAACCCGATGTGGGTGTGGCCAGTGCGTGATGCATCCGTGTGTGTGACAGCCCTGACCTAATCCATTCACAATTGCAATGTGTTAAAACTCCATTGTGTTCATTGAGATATTCTGAGATCTCAACAAACCCCTCTGAATATTCTGTCACAAGGATAATTATTGGCTACTGATTCAAGTATATTTCCTTCAACATAATCAAATAAATGCCACAAATAAATTTTATCTTTTAGGTGAGCAGAACTTATGAAATAGATTTTCAAAGTAGTTTAAATAAATTCAGTGTCTTAAAAAGAAAAGAAAATTTACAATATGATATTCTCAGAAAAATCCCAAATAAAAATAACTGCAAGATTATTTTTAAAACTAAAAAAAAAAGATATAAGGAAACTTGATGGTTGGATGTGTCAGTTTCCTATCATTCCCAGAGAAAGTATTTAATTATTACTAAAACTCCTTTTTGCCTTGATCTTGTCTTTCTCTTTTATTCTTTCTTGACAGTCATAGCTGGAAACATTAAGGACAACTATGATGCAGTAGATAGAACTTAAATTTCCTTTCTGGTAGGATGGTCTCATTAGAGGGGATTAGACACAATTATTATGTAACTTGTTTTGATATGACACGAAGCAAAGATCTAAAAGTGGAATTAGAATTCTTCCTACACCATATTTAGGTATTTATATAATAATGATGCAACATCTAAGAATGCAGCAGTGTTTCTTGTGGCTGCAATCCTGTGTGAGATACAGCTTAATATGATAAATTTTTGCTTCTCAAATACAGGTAACTTCAAAACCTCCAGTGCAGAAACACCAGCAGAACAGGATTAGCAACATTTTTTAGGTATTGAAGGAGTTGTTCATGCTCAAGAATGATTTGACTGAAATTTTCTCTGTCAGATATCTCAGGCTCCCATTATATTGGCTCCGCTGAAAACTCTGAAGTAAGGTAAGAATTATCATCAAGAGTAGAAAAGGCATGATGCAGGTCTGGGCTCTGGTGGGGGAAAAACCAGTTTCAGTACCTTGGACAGCTCACCATAGAAAACTTCAGATCTCATGAACTCTTTTAAAAAAGACAGGTAGTCTTCAACTACCCAACATTTGAGCCCAACATTTGTTTTGCTAAGTGAGACCGTTGTTAATCGAGTTTTGCCCCATTTTACATGCTTTCCTGCCACAGTTGTTAATCGAATCACTGCTGTTAAGTTAGTAAACTTAAAGTGAATCTGGCTTCCCTATTGACTTTGCCTGTCAGAAGTTTGCAAAAGGTGATCACATATCCCCATGTCATAAATGTGAGCCACTTGCTAAGGATCTGAATTTTGATCATGTGACTATGGGGATGCTGTAATGATCGTAAGTGTGAAAAACAGCCATAAATCATTTTTTTCAGTGCTATTGTAACTTCAAGTGGTATTAAATAAATGGTTGTTGAGGGTGGTCAAAAAAGCATTCAAGAAGGCTGGTGAGGCAACATACTGCTGTCAAAAAAATGAGCCTTAATGAGTCTTTTATCCTTTTTTGAAGATTCAGAATGTCATCTAATTTAGACATTTCAGAGCTTGTAGGATATCCCAGGGCCTTATAATAAAAGAGAGAAAAAAAAAAGCTATGTTCCTCTGTATTTAAAGCTTCTTCAGAGTTTAGCAGAACTCCAAATCCCAGGCATATGTAGCCCCAAATAACTGCCTCTCACTCCTGTTCTCCTACATTGGTACTTCTTAGACAAGAGGAACAATGGGTTCTTAGTGCTGTCAAAGCTTGACTTTCATCTTAGAGTCATTTCATTTCTGGGTATTGTGTATTATGTATCATCAGTGCATTGGCCTGAACTTTGGTGGTTGTAAATACATTTTTTAAAAAATTATTATTATGAGTACACTATTTCTTCTGGTTGCTGTCTGAACATTCCTGCTCCAGTTCCTGTTATTTTTCTTTAGCCCTACTGTTTCTGGAACAAATATATTAGATATGTTATTATGTCAATGTTAGATACATTAATGCATCATTGCCTGTTACTGAGATCCTCATTTTTCTTCCTACCACCCTTCAATCTGGAAAAATAGTTGGTCCAACTGGAAGAACTGGATTAGTGAAGAGTGAAATTATAGTTATATTCTATTTCCATAGAATCGATGCCTAAGAAAAAAGTACAAAACCTTTTTAATGAATAGAATTACAATAAACAGAGTCTATTCATGTTTAAAACAGTTCAAGGAGGAGAAATGGTTGAAAGAAGTCAGTCTTCTGTATGCCAGAAGGAGGTTTTGAGGTAAAGTTTGCTTTAAAAAATGATATAGATTCAATATTAATCTGATAGCATGTTATGGAATGAATCATTTTTCTTGTCAGCAATTATTTAATCTATATAAAAAAAAATCTATTCTTCTCTTCTAGTAACATATGCTTTTACCCAGATGGATTAAAATATGTAAATTCAATTCATTTATTTATTTATTATATTTCTACACCGCCCATCTCACGTAAATGTCAATACCTTTAAAATGTTTAAAAGAAAAGGAAAACTACAAAGGCAAAACATTGCAAAAATGTATTATGAAAAAGACAGAGACAGGCCATAATTTATTTTAAACATTACATTTTCTTTAGAACGAATATCATCCTGAAAAGGAAGATTTTGATCCACTTGCAGAACAACAGAGAATGATTGAATTAGGATATTCTGAATATTTTACACATCCATTTTGAGGATTAGTGACTTAATAATAATGATTAGGGAATGAAGAAAAGCATATAATATGGAATTAGGTGGAGGCATCAGTTTTTTTTAGAATTTCAGTGTTCATTGCAGAAAAAGAGAAATAAATAAATCCCAAAGACTGTGAAGATATACTTGAAAATATCTAGTCTAATTATTAATGAATGTGTGTTGTTACTTTAATTGCAACTCAGTGAGTTTTGCAATGAAATAGTCTTAATTCCTTCATGGGATTACAATTATCATCAAATTGTAACAACTGTACAGTTATATAAAAGAAAATAATATATATATATATTTACCCTATGTCCAGAAAGCAGGCAAATCACAAATGTTATTCTTGTTTGGAATGCACATTTATAATGTCAGGTTATGAAGATGAATAGAACAGCTATATTTGCTACAATAAACTATGTAATAATACTCAAATTCCTTAAATAAATTAAACTTTATTTTGCATAGATAATTTTTACTCTGATATGTCTAAAAGCAAAAATAAAAATTCAAGGCTGCAAATCTATTATCCCGTGGCAGGTTAAATTTAGGAAATATGTTTCCCTTGTAATAAAAAGACAAAAATCAATTCCACTAAACATGGGAGAGAAACGTCCCTTGCAGCCAGCTGAGATGTTTATAAAAAGCTCTATAGACTATGTCTTCCTAGAGATGCAGTTACTTTAAGACATGTAACATTTGACCTTGCATATTCCTGAAAGTGTTTTCAGCAGGGTATCACATGTGAACCATAAAAGTGTTGTCTTACTATATGTGCACATGTTTATGTCTTTGAAAGACAGCAGAACAGATATTACTTCAAGCATAAAGTCACGATGACATACCACAGAGTAAATTCATAAATGTTCATAGTTAGGTTCTTGAAACAGCTACCTGCTGAAAGAAAACCATATTTTTATATTTAGGCAGCATCATATATTACCAACCCTAGATTTTAATGTAATTTACTGTAAATACTAATTAATTGTGCAGATTGTGGACATTAAATTACTTACATATGTCCTGTCTTGATGTATCCAATAATTTATCAGTGATAAATAATTGGAACCTTAATGCTTGAAATTGATGTAATGAAATTTCATGGCTGAGTTCTTTTTTTAGAAAACATATATTGGAGGGGTGTCTGCCTTTCATTTCAGTATTTCCAAAGTTATGTTATATCAGAAAAATATGGGAATTGCAATCCAATATAGTTGGAGGACAGTATGTTAGTTAATTATAAGTAAGTAGACATTATTTTGAGCTATGTTTCCCATATAATTTCAAAGACTAAATCATTCTTATTATATTTAACATTTGAGATTAATTTTATCACAAACCAAATTGGCAGTAACTAATATCTTATTCTGATTTTCAAAGCTCAAGAACCATACTACCTGTCATTTTATGAATAACATTTGACTGAATTACATACTTGAGAGCCTGCACACCTTTCGGCAAATAGAGCTAAGAAAATTAAAATCGTGTGACCTGCCTGTTGAATATGGCTGAATTTAGTGATGACTGTAAGCAAAACAATTTTAATGGATACTAAGAACTGAGTACTTCTTAATATGTTTTGTTATGCTTAGGAAAAAGGTATTATACGCAGATATCTTCTGCTCAACAGCAATTTAGAGAAAATGTGAGCAGAATCTTTTCCATATTCCCATGTGTTATGCCTCTGAGTGGGAGAACAGTATTCTTTATTTATAGGACTGTAATAAATTTCAATTTAATGATAAAGAATAATGGAAGCACAGAATAGGGGACCTGATGTCACTCATCAACAGTTTTCATGCAGGCTGGGGAATTCTAGGAGTTGAAGTTCACACGTCTTAAAATTGCTGCATCTGAGACTAATTCTATGCTATTTCTTTATCTTGGTATGTGACATCTGAATAACATGAAACAGCACCTCTCTCTGTCTCTCTCTCTCTCTCTCACACACACACACACACACTCCTTTGACATTATTTCTTCATCCAAATTCTATTTTATTTTATAAATTACAGTGAGGACAACTATTCAGCAGTTACAGTTCTCCACACCTCGTGTGTTCTATTCCAATAATATTTAACATGCCTGCTCTTACTGATCAGGGGGATTTTAAAGCTAAATATCCTGTTTCATAAATTGGCTTTAGGCAGCTAAAGGGATGAAAGCAGGGTTGAAATCGGAGAACCGGTAGCAGAAATTTTGAGCAGTTCGGAGAACCGGCAAATACCACCCCTGGCCTGGCCCCAGAGTGGGGTGGGAATGGAGATTTTGCAATATCCTTCCCCCAGGAGTGAGGAGGGAATGGGGATTTTGCAGTATCCTTCCCCTGAAGTGGGGTGGGAATGGAGATTTTGTAGTATCCTTCCCCTGTCACGCCCACCAAGCCATGCCCACCAAGCCACACCATGCTCACCAAGCCACTCCTTGCCCACCAAGCCACGCCCACAGAACTGGTAGTAAAAAAAAAATTGGATTTCACCACTGGATGAAAGTGTTGGAAGATGTACAGTATGGCTGGCTTTTCCCTTCTGAGGCAGCTGTTTCCACCAATTGTATAAATGTAAATAACTATGCAGTCTTTAGTCCTGCTCAGCTATGGGGACATGCATGTGGTTACCTGACTTAAAATAAAAGCACAAGATTTATGAAACAATAATACAGTCTTGCACTGCTTCTGCACTGGTTACAACCTATATGACAAAAAATACATGTTCATTCCAACCCTGCTTGGAGTGTGCCCAGGGACTGAATCTCCCAATTTGCTTCATTTAGCTCTGAGAGAACAAAGCCATCATTAAGGTAAAGCATAAAAGGAGAGTATTGCTGCAGAACGGAATACGACTTCTGGTGAACTGCATTAAAACAACAAATAGTTTAGTTAAGAGTAGTTCATTACAAACTTGAAGTTAAACTGCATTATATGTATACTTGATGGAATTGTATTCAATTGTATTCTTCAGGAAATTGTGGAATCAATTTCTGGATCTCTGATATTTATTATATTTTCTTTGGTATTATCAGGGTAAGTTCTTCCTTGAAGAACTTGAAGAGCAACTGAACTGTGTTGTGACCTAGGCTTACTGAGTCATTACAAGATACAATTAGTCCCAAACAAACCTATTTTATTGTAACAGCTGAGAATTACGTTCATTCCCAGCTGAGTCCCAAAATGTTGCAAAACAAGTCCTTTGGAAGAAGTCCTTCGGGATAATCACCAACCTTTATCTTCTTTCACACCCTGCAAAGGCCTTACTTGGCAAAGCCCCACGGAGTTCAGAAACAAACAAGAGATGCCGACTCGAAACAGAGTTAGCAATTTGCTTTCCTGCAAAAGGCCCCAAGTGCCTTTGTTTCTCTTTTAAGCCTAATGGGAGGGGCCAATCATCTCCTGGCCTTACTCCCGAGTCTTCCCTTTTGCTTTAGCTGCTCTTGCCTTCTGACAGCTCTGTGCATGTGTGCACTATGAACAGGCTCCTCCTGTTCCTCTGCCTCTCTGCTGTCCGATTCTGGGGGCTCTGGAGTCTGCGCATCACTCCCAGAGATGGTCCTGGCCCCATCTCTGCCTCCGATGCAGAGCCCTCGTCTGGGCCTTCCCCAGACTCCAGGATTAGACCCATGTTCCTCCCCAGCCTCCTCACTGTCCAACTTCACTGCCAGCTCCGCAGGCTGCTGGCGGACCACAACAAACTGATAGTGAAATTTCCAAGAAGTGGAGTTCAATTAAGAGGGGTATTGAACTGTGTCATATGTTTTCATTAAAATAGATCGCAAGTATATTTTGTTTTATTGTTTTATATATTTTCTATATGAATTTAATAAATGTTCAGGTTAGATCTTTCTGAGTCTTCATACCATCAATGGGTGCCACCTACTCACTCTGTATATTAACATTCTATTTTGTAAAATTTCTCTGCTTACTTAACAGAAGTCTTTCCATTTGGCTAGACATAGATATAAAATGGTACAAAACAATATAAGCTCAAAATAGCTATTACATATGTCATCCTTGTTGAAAAGTATGCTATAGCTTTAATATTAAAACTTCTTGTTGAATTGAATCCATCAATTTATATATTTGCATTAACAGCTATTTCAACTGTTCTATATGTATAATCTTTTACTATCTTTATATGTTCTTAGATTCATTAGCTGTCAGAAGAAATACAGGTGAGTTTGCATCATTTCATCAGCCTATGTCTTCATTTGGCTTGCATTTTTTAATCTTCTCGTATCTTCATTTATTCTTCATCTTTACAAAAGGGGGGAGACAGCTGATGAAAACATAATGCTGAAGCCATTCTCATCATAAGAGAAAAGAAATACTTAGAAAATAATCTATTTTTAGATCACGGAAAAAATAAATGGTTGATAGCTTTTAGAAGTCAACAGCTGCTTGAACAGACTTGCACAATTGCAGCCAGTGTGGGAAGAAGGACAAAGAAAACTATTCTTTGATTTTTATCTATGTAATTTCTTCACTTGCTTCTCATTAGAATCAAGGCTCTGATTTTTCACAATGAAATTGAACTAAAATGGAGATCTTGTATAGACATATTTTATACGGCTGGTAGCCATGTGACCATCTTTATTTGACTGGACAACAGAATGCTCCATTTTGCCTCTGCATCATGAAATATATCAGCTCATTATATCACACTCCAACTCAAAGAAAGAGAAAACTGGGAGAAGTGCCATGGCCATCCAAGTGTCAGCAGGGAAAGTTTGCAGAAATGATTGAGAGGATGTTATGATGACAACATGTCAAAAGTCTTCTCAAACTAGCCCTGGCTTCAATCCTATGTCATAAATATTCCTAGCACTTTTGCTAAATTTCCTCTCTCATTAGTTTAAACTTATATTTTGGTGTGCCACACCATATAACAGCATCTGACTGATCTCCATTGAGATCAAAATGTAGTAGCCATCATCAGGGAGGCTCAACAAGCATGCTAGAGCAAGCTATGCAAGTTATTGTGATGTAGGGAGAGCTGGACCAAAGAAAAGTCTCCAGTTCCATGGATCAGGTTACAAAACAGTTTAAATATATATATAAGCTAACGACTATAGTGTCATAAATAAATCATGGAGACCACAGATAAATTATACAGGATACTGTAATAGGTAAGTACGAAATACAAATTAGAAAACACAGTTGGAAAATAGAATCTAGAAATAAGAAACATGAAAGCATTTTGTTGGGAAATCATCTATTGTGCTATTTTCCTAACAAAAGTACCATTTTCAAAGAAAGTTTGTGTCTTCCTGGTTCTGATTGTGCCACCTCCTAGTCAAACTTATGAAGAATTATTAGGGGTACGTACATGACCTTCCAATCACAGGTAACTACCATGAATTTAGCCAGTTTCTTCTTCTTTTGGAACTGCACTCAACACTTGGAGCTTAGGGTGGAAGGAGAGTTGACAAAAGTAACAGAGTGGTCCTGACACATTTTTATCATATGTAATCCTTTCTTAGAATCAATAGAAGAAATTAGGTTTATGTTCAAAAAGAAAGACATAATTTAAAAAACAAATATCCTTAGATCCATAATAGATGGCATTCATTCTGAAAAAGCATAAAGCTAGACATAAAATATTAAATCCAGTGGGATGTCAATGGCTCTATCTGGATGCTGGGGGAAAAGAGAATAAAAGAAAAGTAGAAATTATGGCATAGAAATATTTATTTCTCTCAAGCCAAGAGTTATACTTATTTTGCAGTAAATATTACTCTTAAAAAGTTTTGTTTCTCAATGACTTTAGAACAAAAAAGGGAACTGTCCAGTGGTGGGTTGCCCTCAGTTCGGACCGGTTCGCAAGAACCGGTAGTAAAACTGGTGGGAGGCCCCGCCCACCACCCCGGATGTCATCATCGGCGATTTGCGTATGCATAGAAGCGATCCCGTTACAAACTGGTAGTAAAAGGTAAGTAGAACCCATCCCTGGAACTATCCAATAAACTCCTCTGTTCATCTTGTCCAATTGTAATACTAAATGCAATATGTCTCCTAGCGAAATACATCATTCAGTTAACTACCTACAAAATAGGAAAAAGATTACTTCATAGCAAAATGCTTCTTGGCCATACATCATTCTTCAACTGAAGTTGCTTTCCCTGGAATTTTTACTTATGGAAAAAAAGCAGGATTGAACCATGTTCAATTTGAAGTTGAGGTTGAAATGGGATAATGTTGAAGAACAAATAATGAATGACAACCATTTCCAAAACATCTCAGAAACCAGAGTTATCAGCAGGGAATTTCATCTTAAAGTGAATTGTTTATTTAATTACAATTGTTTTAAACAGGCTGTCAAATTACCACCATTAATGCCACAACCTTGATACTTCTTGCATTTAACTGAAAAGGACCAACACCAAATAATGGACACAAGCACATTTATAATATCAAGTAACATTTTTCTATGATGGTATTGTACAAAAAAAATCAGTGATGTCAGCTATTTCCACACAGTGTCAGCACTGTCATATTTATACTATTTTCATTTAGATTTTTCAAAATTTTACCAGTGAAATTTTGATTGAATAGACCGCATGGAAGCATCTCTTCATACTGTCTAGGGCAGCCCACAATTAAACTTTCTAGTCTTGAACCTCTAGGCAACTGGCAACTTTCTTGTTTTCCTCATTTGATTAATCACTTCCGGGTCTTCTATCATGATGGAAAGAATGACTGTTTGCATTAGTGCCTGGGGCGCCACCAACAAATTTGCTCAACTGGTAAATTCAGCACTAGATTGAGTATTAATAGCATGCCGTTAATTCCAACATTATTCCCTGCTGCCAATTAAAGATGCTGAATGGTCATAGCAGAATTGGAAAATGGAGAATTAGCTTGTGTTCCCTTTTCTAGTGTCTAGCTTATAATTGCTGACATAATTTGTTTCAATGCTCTAAAAACATAATAGAAAACAGGTTCCATTTGGAGTAGTATTGTTTAAATTATTAATTTAATTGTTCTCCTGTTTCTGTTTTTAAAAAGTAGTTTGCATCCCATGCTATCCTTAATTCAATAATTCTCATTTGGGAACATGTTCCCAATATTATTAAAGTTACCTAATCAGATGGGCAAAATTCATTTTAACTAAAATTACTATTATGCTTTGGAAGTGATTGCTAATGTGATCCCTTGAGTAAAATATGGAATAAGAAATAGCTTTTGCTGTCACTGCTGGCATTCAACATCACTGTGCTGCTTTCTTTTCAAATTCAGAACAGAAATATTGGAAAGTTTTGTCTTTTCTTTTTTTACAATTCAATGACTTTTATCTAACAGAGCCTTGTTCATTTATGGATTTCACTCAGAAAAGCCAGTAACAAGTAAGAAAAGCAGCAAACTTTTTTTTGGTGGGGTAAATAGAACAGATAAGGTATTTTACAAAAGAACTTACTAAATGGAGGTACTATTTGTTCTTTTGTGTTTATTGAAATAATGCATCACCAGAATTGCAACAACACTACTGATTTCTTCATTTTCTTGTCAGAAAATTATAGCCAAGGCCACCAATTTACAGCAAGGGTGGGCAATCATGTGCTGAACAGGTTGCCAAGTCAGCGATCAGGAGATGAAAATTAGTATGAAACCATTTATTCCTGTACATACATATTCTCCACACTCATACAACACTAATCATACAGCATACATCATAGTCCCTATTTTTATTTATGCCTTCCCAGCCAACAACTGCACAATTCTGTGTTGTCTGGATACTTTTGATTGATTATTATGTGCCATCAAATCAATGTCGAGTTTTTACAACCATATATATAGAGAGAGCCGAGGTGATGCAGTGGTTAGAGTGTGGTACTGCAGTACTGCAGGCTACCTCAGCTGACTGCTAGCTGCAGTTCAAATCTCACCGGCTCAAGGTGGACTCAGCTTTCCATCCTTCCGAGGTGGGTAAAATGAGGACCTAGATTGTTGGGGGCGATATACTGACTCTGTAAACCACTTAGAGAGGGCTGTAAAAGCACTATGAAGCTGTATTTTTTAAAAAAAATTGATTTATATGCCGCCCTTCTCCGGAGACTCAGGACGGTTTACAATGCGTTAAGCAATAGCCTTCATACTTTTGTATATATTTTATACATACATATATATATATATATATATATATATATATTTATTTATTTTCTCAGGTTTTCGCGGGTGTTTGTATGTAGGTCTTTGGTTATTCGGGTCTTCTCCCACGTAAAATTGGAAGTGTCTTGGCGACGTTTTGACGAAGTCTCATTCGTCATCTTCAGGCTGGTGTTCTCGGCTTCGTGCTTCCAGGAGCAATGTGAGATCGCAGCTGTCTCTTCCTTTTAACTTGCACAAGCACAACCAAGCCCCCACCCAAACAGAACACACCCCCAGCCAATCAGAGCACAACCAACCCCCCATCCAATCAGAGCACAGCCAAGTTCCCACCCAATCAGCTCACACCCCCACTAGCAGTTAAAAGGAAGAGACAGCTGCGATCTCACATTGCTCCTGGAAGCACGAAGCCGAGAACACCAGCCTGAAGATGATGAATGAGACTTCGTCGAAACGTCGCCAAGACACTTCCAATTTTACGTGGGAGAAGACCCGAATAACCAAAGACCTACATATATATATATATATATATATTCTCCATGATGATCTGACCTTGATCTGGTCCTTCAGTTCTTCTAATTGTGCACTCATTGCTACTTTAACTGACTCTATCCACTTGCTGTTAATCATCCTCTTCTTCTTTCCATCTTTCCCAGCCTTCTCCAGAGAACCTTCTCCAGAGGGCTGGGTCTTCATACTATGTGGTCAAAGTGGTACAATTTGGCCCTATTCATTTATACTGGGCAGTGTGATGACTCAGCTGTTAAGATGCTGGGCTTTTCAGCTGGAAAGTCGAGAGCCCGGGTTTGAGACCTGAGCATCGCATGATGAGGTGAGCTCCTGTTACTCGCCCCAGCTCCTGCCAACCTAACAATTTTAAAACAGGCAAATGTGAGTAGATAAATAGGTACCACTTCAGTGAGAAGGTTACTGCATTCTGTAGTTTCATGTTTATTTATTTATTTATTTATTTATTAAATTTCTATACTGCCCTTCTCCAAAAAGGACTCAGGGCGGTGCACAGCCAAAGTAAAAACAGAGCATACA
This sequence comes from Pituophis catenifer annectens, assembly GCF_029215685.1. NCBI lineage: Eukaryota > Metazoa > Chordata > Lepidosauria > Squamata > Colubridae > Pituophis > Pituophis catenifer. The sequence goes on along the minus strand of NW_027256881.1, from coordinate 74,984,855 downwards.
AAATTTAAAAACAGTATTAAAATAATTAAATATTTTGGCCGTAAATTAAAACAACCCAATTTAAAATCAATTTAAAATTAAACTCAAGCCAGCCCAGCTAGTTGAAATAAATAGGTTTTCAGGGCCCGACGAAAAATCTGGAGGTCTGTTATTGTACGTAACTCTGGGGGAAGGTTGTTCCAGAGGGTGGGCGCCGTCACAGAGAAGGCTCTCCCCCTGGGGGTCGCCAGCCGACATTGTCTGGCGGACGGCACCCTGAGGAGGCCCACTCTGTGCGAGCGTACTGGCCGGTGGGAGGCTATTGGTGGCAGAAGGCGGTCTCATAAGTACCCTGGCCCTAAGCCATGGAGCGCTTTAAAGGTGGTCACCAACACCTTGAAGCGCACCCGGAAGACCACCGGGAGCCAGTGCAGCTCGCGCAGGAGAGGTGTCACATGGGAGCGCCTCGTCGCCCCCATAATCCCCCGTGCGGCCGCGTTCTGGACCAGCTGGAGCCTCCGGGTGCACCCCAGGGGGAGCCCCATGTAGAGAGCGTTGCAGTAGTCCAGGCGGGAAGTGACTAGGGCCTGAGTGACTGTGTGTAGAGAGTCCCGATCTAGAAAGGGATGCAACTGGCGTATCAGGCGAACCTGATAAAAAGTCCTCCTGGTCACGGCCATCAAATGGTCTTCTAAAGACAGCCGTGCGTCCAGGAGGACGCCCAAGTTATGAGCCCTCTCCGTGGGGGCGAGTGATTCGCCCCCAATAGCCAGCGATGGCATCAGCTAGCTATATCGGGATGCTGGAAGCCACAGCCACTCGGTCTTGGAGGGGTTGAGTCGGAGCCTGTTTCTCCCCATGTTGGCTACATGATGGTGGACATTCTCTCAAACAATGCAAGCTGAGAATGGGAGATGATCACTGCCCCTTGAGTCAGTCACAACTGGACAGGGGAAATCTTTAACTTTATTTTACCTCCAGTGAGACTTCCAGGTTGACCTGTGCTTTTAACAGTGAAAAATCAGGGTTTTGGTCTATGCCAGTGAATTAATTTGGTACTTAGTAGAGATTACACTGCATGGCTTCTTGATATTAATGGTAAGAAGAAGACCAGCATTCTTCTTTCTTGCTAAGCATCTGAACATCTGGCCGATGGGAGAAATGGACAGCACTATTCACATATCTTTTATAAATGCAATGCATTGGGTTGTAGACAGGAAAGTAATATTGATGCATTTCTTTTAAGTCACATTACTGTTTTTAAAACAACAACAAACACAGGCATATTATAATAGATGAACATAAGCAACCTGGAATAAATAGGAATAAAGAAATCTGTATACATCTAAATAAATAAATATGAATGGAACAAATTGGGACAGTGACTTCATGGCAGCAAAGGGATAACATTTTCTGAATCTAAAATTTGCCACCAACCAGTAATAATTTGATTCACTGCAGCCCAATTGTGGTGGTCCCATTGGTATGATGTAATTGCTAATCTGTCTACATTTGGTCCATTTCCGTTCTGTATGTATTGTACACCGTCACAAGTCATTTGTATTAAATTGCTGTGTCAGTCTTTGAATTTAAAAAAGTGCAAGAAAAAATAATATTTCTACACAATTAACCTTAATGTACATATTTTGCACACCTCTTTTCTTACTGGTCATATCACTGTAGGGAACTCATGCTAATGTGTACATTCTGTGCAAGTACTTCAAGCAAAAACTGAATGGAAAAAAGCAAAAATGGACACTGCAGTATCTATTTGTCTAATAGCTCAGAAAGAGCAAATTAGTTCAGCTTGCTTAATACAAATCAAATTACCTTCTCCAGCATACCTGTCTAATACACCCTCATATCTGATGCTGAGCCCATCCCAGGAGCATGATGTTAGCTCTACAGCTTCTCAATGTGTCATCATAACCCAACAGAGAAAGACACTGCAATATGCAGTGTCCACAGATCCAAGGGTCTGGATCTGTCCACAGATTCAAGATGAGAGTTGTCATTTGGTGGACAGGAAGAAAACAAACATGTTAGAGAAGGGAGGGAACTATTATTTAACTAGTATTAAATTTATAAATTACCTATTGTATTCAAGAAGAAAAAAAAGATATAAATGTAAACAAATTCTCATAGTTAATGTGCAAAGTACTTTTTCAGTATGCTAAATAATGAGCATGCAAGCATAAGTAAGCAAAGATCATTTGATCCAAGGGTTTATCTAAGAATAAAGTATCAGAAAATGGAAACAAAATTGCAGTTAGGTGCCAGTCCTAACTGCAAAATATCCCCCAAGAAATGTAAGGCTATATTTGCTTAATTTAAGCCAGAATTAGTTGGTAATATCATGATGAATGAAAGGAATTTAATTATAGTCTAGCAGTGAATAGAATAAAATAGAATAGAGATAATCCAACTTTGTGCTCGACAGATGAAAAAGATTAATATGGCTGATGACTTCTTATCTAAAGAGCTTCAAATATTAATGGTATTTTTAGCAATGGCCTGCTTTGACTGATACAGGTTTTTGTTAATAAGAGAAAAGAGTTCATTAAATGATTCACTTTGATTTAACTCAAGCTTCTTTAGAAACATTTAGCTATTGAAATCTGGCAATTATTTCCTCGTTCTTACCTGGCATATGAGCTACTCTGGCATGGCACACCCTGTCAAGTGCACAGAGGAGAAGCTACAGCTTGTATGATAATGGCTGTAAGTAGGATGAGAATTACAACAGATTACTTATCTGTTGAAGCCATATGACAAATCGCGCTTTCTGTGCTTCATTCCTTTGCCTGGCAAACCCAAAGGTGTGTCATTCCACACTGACATGGTAATTGTTTCCATCAAGAACAGATTGACAAAGATGCATGCCAAGATCCATGAAGCTGGGCTTTGTATTCCCCCTTCTGAATTTATCCCAAGGTCTCTTGAGGACCTGCGGACACAAAGCAGTAAATGTGTCCACTGTTTTTCCCCATCTCTGGAGATGCTGCATTAGGAAGACAAATGACTAATTCACCACAGCCAAATGTTGCACATTTCATGATTAAATACATGCTTCTCCAGACTTGGCTTCATTTGTTTCCCTTACAATGAAATATGTGCATGTTATATTCTTCTTATTATTATTGTTTTGCATTGCTACATAACTAGACCCTAAAATGCTGAAGGAATTTATCCAGAGCATAACTCTTTTTCCAAGCATGAATCAAGATGGAATCAGATCAGATATGTTATCCCAGTGCTTTGCAGAAATATTTAGCTGGGATTCTTATTCAAAAAGTTAACGGTGTGGCGAATTTTAAAAACCCCTGTTATAGTCAGTCATTTGCTTAATTGTGGAACATGGTTCAAATATCTGAACAGAATAAAATTCTGTGCTTCAACATGGACTTGGGTGGCTATATTATTGTGGCAAAGGCTATTATTGTGCTTTGCTATAATAAACCACGTCAAAAGGTCCTGAGCCACCTTGCACATGCTGATGCTAATGTACGAAGGAAAAAGCATCTGATCAGGAGTATCCATGGGTTATAAGTGCTGCATTCCAGTAATGACTCTCATGAGCACAATAGCACAGTGTACTGCTGTCCTATGCACACAACCTTCATCCGAAAGGAAAGCTTGCAGCCATCAACACATAAAGCCAGATGTTCTATACTCCACAAGGCACAGGTATGCAAGAGGTGAGCAATGACTTTTCACATAGTTGTCTCACTTGGACTGTTTTAACTACCCTCCATGGATCGATTTATTATTGTTTAAAGTTGTCTCAAATATCTGTTGGTGCAGACTTTCCTCCTATTCCATTTCTAGTACTGTAATCAAGTTGCTAGGAAAGTTAACCATCCTTGCAGTTAAGCACAATGTAAGCACGTACGGGAACATCAGCGTGAATGTTTGCTGAAGAAAAGACACGAATGCAAGTGCTACTTTATCTATGCACTATTAATGTCTAACTTAAGTTACTGCAGATTTGTTCTTCCTATTTGAAGATTTATCAAAAATTTCCCTTAGCCCTAAATGCAATCACTGAATTACCACCAAATTACCATCAGCCTTGATTATTATAATGTCCTCTAAATAAAATGTTCTTCTCAAGGAGAATTACTTGGCTTTAATCATATGATCATTTTGACACCAAGTACAAATATTTAATTGGCAATTTCAGCATGGAAATTGACCTGGCTATTTAAGTTTAAATGCCTTGCTGAATTCTTTATATTTATTCTTTCTCTGTTTGCAAGTTTTTTTCTGGTTTACTGTTCTTTCATTTCTATTTTATGTTTGATAGATTTCCTATTTTCTCAAACTTTCCCTGATGATTTTATTGAAAAACAGTTTTAAGATCGTTTAGAAACAGACAACAGCATCTAAACTTAAAATCAGCATTTAAACCCTATGATCAAATTCTTCCCTCCTAGGGCTTCTCCATTTATGATGTTTGAAGTAAATTAGCATCCACTCTCTGAACTCAGTAGGATAGCACAAATCCTGTATCCCTTTTCCATTGCCTCTCCATTCAAATTCCCACCATCTAAAACAGCTTTCTTTGAGAATCAGGTTTGTTCCATTTCCATTTTAGAGTTCTCCAAACACTTCCTCTGAAAAATTCTTTTCATCATAGTTCCTGGGTCTTTACCTTTTATAATAAAAGGAGGATGGTGGCTTGTGTGGTTAGGATGCTGGGATGGATTTTAGCAAATGGATGCATTTGAGACCTGAATGCGCTCCAACTCCTGCCAGGGATATGAAAGGAGCCTCCAACTGGGCATCCCGCAGGCAATGGTGATGTCACCGGCTAATCCTTTTGGCCCAAAAGCACCTCAGTGCTTCTGACATGAGTGCAAACAAATCTTAATAATGTAATGAGACTGACAAATCAATTTGACAAGTGATGTTGGCTTTCCCACCACGTTTCATACAATTCTCCTTCTACAAGGACCTATGAACTCCCACTGTTTGTTAGAGACTGTGAATCCTAGCACACCAGTGTTAGGTTTCAAATTTTTTTACTACCGGTTCTGTGGGCATGGCTTGGTGAGCGTTACTTGGTGGGCGTGACAGGGGCAGGATACTGTAAAATCTCCATTCCCGCCCCACTCCAGGGGGAAGTTACTGCAAAATCCCCATTTTCTCCCAATCAGCTGGAACTTGGGAAGCAGAGAATAGAGGGGGCGTGGTCAGTCAGAATTTTTACTACCGGTTCTCCGAACTACTCAAAATTTCCACTACCGGTTCTCCAGAATCTGCTGAAACCCACCCCTGTGGCACACATCAGTGATCTGCTACCTCTGCAACTAAACATAGTTCTGAGCATTGTATGGTGGCAGCTGCAAACATGAGGAAAATCCTTTTTTGGAAACTCTAAAATAAACATTCTTCTCTATCTGCCTTAGCGATAGATAGAACTCAAGGCCCATATGCCTATCCTGTCCTTCACTTTTTGATTGGAAGGAACAGCTGGTCAGGTTTGCACTCACTCCATCCCAGAATTGAGTGAAGAGTTGAGTTTTAGACATCTTTGGAAAAAGTCCTTTGGCCTTAGGTATGTCAGGAGTGCTTTGAAGGTACAAGTGGCCCTACAGCAGAACTCAGTGATAGACAAATACATTTATTTATTTATTTATTCATTTATTTATTTCAGCCAGCAAAGCTCCCAGACCTCCTGGGTTTTCACCATAAACAAAAGAAAACCTGCTCACAAGCTTACCATCTAAAAACACAAGGCTCTTCTCTTTTACAAGAAGAGTCCTCCATTCCTCTAACCGCAATAAAATACCTTATGCCACCAGACTCCAAATTTTGGGCTTAGACAACTTAGAACTACTCCAACTTCAGTCTGACCTAAGCATAGTACATAAAATTATCTGCCACAATGTCCTTCCTGTCAACGACTACTTCAGCTTCAACCACAACAATACAAGAGCACACAATAGATACAAACTCAAGGTAAATCACTCCAAATTTGATTGCAGAAAATATGACTTCAGTAACAGAGTGGTCAATGCCTGGAATGCACTACCTGACTCTGTAGTTTCTTCCCCAAACCCCCAAAACTTTAAACTTAGACTGGCTACTGTTGACCTTACCCCATTCCTAAGAGGAATGTAAGGGGCATGCATAAGTGCACCAGCGTGCCTACCATCCCTGTCCTAATATTCCTTTTTACTTACTTATGTTTTATGTTTTATACAAGCTGTAAAAAAAATAACAATGGGGAAAGTGAAGTAGAAAATTGAGGCAGCCTCTACCTTAGAATTCTATCACACTGAGAGTCTTGGGGAATAAAAAGAGAGTCATAAAGAGATAAAAACAGACATATAAACACACACATATGCACTTACATGAGGCCCAGTGTGGTTTGTGGTTAAGGTGATATCTAGAAACAGGTAGACCCAGGTTCTAAATTTTTCTTAGGCTTGGAAGTTGGCACTCTTTTTCAGCCTTAGGCTGAGAACTTGAAAAATATCTATTCAGCAACAAATATAGTAGATTATGACCCATAACATTCCATGAAAAGGTCTTCATTCTTCAATGGATTGATTCAGGATGATAATAATGATATGTACATATATACCTGCATTCATTTACATTCCATACATTCAATCTCATACATATAGAGCACCTTATGGTTACATAAAATCATGTTTAAAAACTTAATATGGAATGATTCCCTAAAATAGTAAAGCTTTATAAAGCTGTTCAAAGTACCATCTGTGAGAACAGGGAGGGAAGCTGAGTTCAGCCCTGAAAAAAATCCGATATCCTGCACATACCAATGGGTAGTACAAAGTACTCAAAAGAGTCTCCCAATGGTACAAACAACACACTTAATCTACATAAAAAATCCTCTTCCCTCTAAGAGTTGGAACTTTTGGCAGCTGCTGAAGACTGATTGTTCAGCCAGTCAGCAAGGTTTATTGCCAGCAGAACTGTTGAAGGAGACAAGAGGTGTACATATCTTCAGTTGTTTCCAAACGTTTTCCATATCTAGGCAGCAATTACCGTGTATCAAATATTCCACAATATTCCTCCAGTGCTCAAAACCCCAAAGTAAGTTCCACATGTATTTTCTTTCCTACCATCAAAACAAGAAGGATTTATGTTGCAAAGGAACGTATACCAGGAATAAGAAGAAATCATTTAATTGAATTTATGAAGATAAAATTGTTATGTCTCTCTACTCTATTAGACTCTAGGTGGCTTACAAAATCCAAAAAAACAATAGAAACAGTTGAAACACACACAAATAGGCAGTCCAGACTAAAACAACCAGAACAATAAAGAGTGCAAATATAACAGAGGCAGCACAAATTCATTAACAAACACATTAAATCTAGGCCTGGGAAATGAGTCACCTCTTAAAGGCTTTCCAGAATCTTAGGAGAATGGGCATATATGCAAAATTATGTATCTTGGGGGAGGGAGATGCTGGTTCAAAAGCGAGCCCAGTGACAGAGAAAACATTCTCTTGCCATCACAAAATGGCAAGATTTAACAGAAGGGATCTGGAGTGCATTCACTCTGTCTGAATATAGCAGATGGATAAAAAAATATGTAAGATCCATTAGCATCATCTAGCTGATCTTTGAGGAAGTGCTTTATATGTTCTCTGCCTACAGTTGCCTATGGTCATATGATGAAAGGGAAAGGACAGTTGCCACTTTAGAGCATTAGTTAGTACATTATGAACATAACAGTTGACTTGATCACCTATAGCTAAGTTTGATTTTAATAACTCTATGCCTCTATCGATATCACCATTTTAAACTACATTTGGTTTCTACACATACTTGCTGCTAAATATTTTTATTTAGAGGGATAAAATGAAGATCACATGAAGTGTTAATACCACTTTATAATGCCTTGGTAAGGCCACACTTGGAATACTGCATTCAGTTTTGGTCGCCACGATGTAAAAAAGATGTTGAGACTTTAGAAAGAGTGCAGAGAAGAGCAACAAAGATGATTAGGGGACTGGAGGCTAAAACCAGGAGTGAAATCTAAAATTTGTTACTACCGGTTCTGTGGGCGTGGCTTGGTGGGGGGTTATGTGACTGGATGGGCGTGGCCAACTTTTTTTTTTACTTTTAAAAGCATTTTTTCTACAACCTTAAGAGGTTGCAGGAAAAAAAATGTTTTTAGAAGCCTCTGACAATCATGCAAGTCAGCTGGGATCACCAGAGGCTTTTAAAAGCATTTTTTTCCCTACAACCTCTTCGGCTGAAGGGGTTGCAGAAAAAAATGCTTTGAAAAGCCTCTGACGATCCCAGCTGAGCCGCACAATCATCAGAGGCTTTTTTTAAAAAACTTTTAAAAGCATTTTTTCAGCCGAAGAGGTTGTAGAAAAAATGCTTTTAAAAGTAAAAAAAAAAAAAGCCTCTGATGATCGCGCGGCTCAGCTGGGCATGGGGGGGGAACGCAGGGATTTTTGCTACCGGTTCTCCAAACCACCCGCCGCCATCGCTACCAGATCGAGCAATCCGGTCCGAACCGGGAGCATTTCACCCCTGGCTAAAACATATGAAGAACGGTTGCAGGAACTGGGTATGTCTAGTTTAATGAAAAGAAGGACTAGGGGAGGCATAAGAGCAGTATTCCAATATCTCACATATCTTGTTTACCACAAAGAAGAGGGGGTCAACCTATTCTCCAAAGCACCTGAGGGTAGAACAAGAAGCAATGGGTGGATACTAATCAAGGAGAGAAGCAACTTAGAACTAAGGAGAAATTTCCTGACAGTTAGAACAATTAATCAGTGGAACAACTTGCCTCCAGAAGTTGTGAATGCTCCAACACTGGAATTTTTTAAGAAGATGTTGGATAACCATTTGTCTGAAGTGGTGTAGGGTTTCCTGCCTAAGCAGGAGGTTGGACTAGAAGGGACCTCCAAGGTCCCTTCCAACTCTGTTATTCTATTCTATTCTATTTCCTGGCTCTCCCCAATTCTAGAGTTCCATCATTTATATCAAAAACTACAAGATGCTTCATGTCTTTCCAAGTATCACTTGGATCATTATCTCTTGCAAGGGCTGACCATCACTGCCACCAAGTCCCCCCCACCCTTACCCACATTTGTTTGGAGACCACATATAACTTCTTACCAGATTTATACGATTCCAATGACTTTCTTAAAAGGATACCTATTCTCTGTGGTCATACATATCAAGCCAATGGCAGGCTTTCAGTCACAGTGATAATGCATCTGGTTTGCTATTACTATTCGAGTTTGCATGGAAAGGAATAGACTTCAGCTCAATCCCAACAAGACTGAGTTGTCTGAGTGCTTTGATTAAATAAATGTGTGCGGATGTACAGTTCTGCAAATCAAAGAGGAATCTTATCAAAATGAAATATCCTTTCAAACATTCTACTGCTACATGCTACTTATTACACTGAGATCTGGGGAATCTTCTCATCACAATTGTCTTCACTTTCCCAATCCCCACTCTTATTAGACAGAAAGTTTGAGAGGGAAATAACTGCCAGCTCTAAAATGTTTGCAATATAAAAACAAAACAAAAAAAAGAGATACTTTTCCTATTTGCTGGTCATATCTATTATCATCTTATAGGCTATTTATTCAACTTATCCTTAAAAGTAAATAGCACAGTCAGCATCTTGGAAGCATGCTCAATATTTCTGAACAAGTTCTAGACAGTTCTGAAGCCAAGATGTAATGTGGTGCATTTAGCTGAGGAAAATGCAATTATGTTATTGTCGTTGAAAAGTAACAGAACTAAATTAAAGGTAATTTCCATTTTTAAAATTCTGTTTCTATGGAAATATGAGTAACTGCACATTCCTGCAGAGCTTGTTACCATGGCTATTTCAAATAATTCCAGGGTATTAATGCCCTTCAACCTAAACTGATACTTTATTCCCCATTTGCCATTCACTGAAATCATAGTTCCCCTATCCAGGATGCTGAAAGGGACATGGTGAGAAATATTATGTGCGCTGCTTGACTTCTGTTTTGAACTCTATTCCCCACTGATTTACCCCCAAATATATAGGAAAAAACTCTCTTTGTTGACAGAACTGTCTCGAGTTAGTGACAAAAAGTTGCTGTATAGCCATTCAAAACCCCAAAACAGGATTTTGAATTTTGACATCTCAGAGGAAATGGCTGCCATTTGCTTACAACTCACCTACAGATTGCTAGAGTTTCTAAGACAATTTGGTATAATTGAAATTTTGTACCCTAACATAAATGTCCCTTGGAGAAGGCATTTACAAAGTGCTTTTTGTTTTTCCACATGGGGCCTTGCAGGGTTTATGTAATCCTCAGTCTCTATCATTGTTATAGTCAGATGTAATAGGTTTAAATATATATATAGGTTTCCCTATACAGGTCACCATTCTGTATTATACAATATTCCCCAGAATCCTGAGGAATATTGCGTTCAGTTTTGGATGCCACAATATGAAAAAAATGTTGAGACTCTAGAAAGAGTGCAGAGAAGAGCAACAAAGGTGATTAGGAGATCAAAGGCTAAATCATATGAAGAATGGTTGTAGGAATTGGGTATGTCTAATTTAATGAAGAGAAGGACTAGGGGCGGCATGATAGCAGTGTTCCAATATAGGGGGTCAACTAGTCTCCAAAGCACCTGAAGGAAGACAAGAAGTAACAGATGGAAACTTATCAAGGAGAGATCCAACCTAGAAATAAGGAGAAATTTCCTGATAAGTAATCCATGCAATGGCTTGCCTTGTTGGTGCTCCATCACTGGAAGTTTTTAAGAAGAGCTTGTACAGCAATTTGTCTGAAATGCTATATAGGGTTTCCTGCTTGACCAGAGGGTTGGATTAAAAGGCCTCCAAAGTCACATGCAACTCTGCTATTCTTTATTCTTCTCACATGGGCAGCCATAACAATCTAATAAATTTAATTAAATAGAAAAGTTACAATTCTTAGATTGTATAGATTCAGATCATGAAGAGGCCTGTCTCATATTATAACTGAAAGTACACTTTGTTTCTTATGACTTATGACTGTAACCTTGTGCTTGTATCCTTACAATTTATATTGACTGTTTCCTAATACGATTTGATTGCTTATTTTTTCCCTATGACTATCATTAAGTGTTGTACCTTATGATTCTTGACGAATGTATCTTTTCTTTTTATGTACACTGAGAGCATATGCACCAAGACAAATTCCTTGTGTGTCCCATCACACTTGGCCAATAAAATTATATTCTATTCTATTCTTCAAAATATGCTTTTAAAAAAATTGAAAACCCTTTGCTTCAGGTTATGATGTAGACTCCTCAAGAGCTGGAGATTTTCTGCGTATCTTCAAACAAAAGTTCTACAGGGAGATATGGGTAGGTCGTTTCATATCCAGAAGATATGAAGGTTTGTTTTTAAACCACCATATCTGGCCACTGGAAGGAGTTTGGGGTGGCATACAAGAATAAAAATCATACTATAATTAGAAAAAAAAGTCATTTAAAACAAGAAGCAAACACATTGAGACATCTATAAAACCTGCATACATCTGTTAACCACACCATCAATAGGCTGGCCCCAGTGTGCCTGAGAGTAAACCCAGACCTGCACTGCTTTCTTGAAAGCCAGTGGGATCAGGACCATGATCCATATCCTGCAGAGTGGAAACTCTTCCATGAGGCAGACACCATGACTGAGAAGGCTTATTCAAAGCAATGGCTCTAATTTGAAAGAATGGATTATTATGGTAGCTACACACACACACACACACACACACACACACACACACACGTTTGACATTTTGCTTAAATGTTATAGAAATCTCATTGTATTTAGTAGTGGTTCATTGTAGTTGGACATGCTATGCATTAATTTGAGAAAACTATTTTGTTATTACCCAGAGACAGAAAAAGAGAGTGAAAAACTGTCCAACTGAGGAGCCCATCTTCTTCTTCTTATATTATATTGACAATCCTATAAGATTTGGGGGGGGGTTCATGCTTATAGTCTAGAATCTGGATACTGAAGAGTAATTTCTCCTGTATTAGAATAACCTTCTTCCTCGTCTAAGACTTGTCTGGAGAAAAAAAGGGGGGACGAGAAGGGGAAAGGAAGGCTAGGCATGAGTCAGAGAGACTATTCTGGAGTTTGGGGGCAACACTGAGATCACCAGGGAGAGGTCCCAGAAGAAAACTTTGGGATTTGGGAATAAATGGGAAGAAGTGTTTCTTCAGATATTATAGTATCAAACTGTGATCTGCTTTTATAGGCTAATAATATATGATATTGGAATCAGAAATACATTGGGGGTCAGTGCAAAATGATAAGACACTGGTATAGTATAATAATAATGCCTAATTTAAGCCCCTTACTTATTTCTACCTATATGCTCTTCCAATAAACTATTCTTGCCAGGATCATTTGATTTCATGAGTCATTTCAATCTATTTGGTGTGTGCGTTTCTTATTCTCTTTCAGTTAATCTGTTTTGAATATATTACGGTATGGATTGCATGAGCTAATAGAGCCTGAAAATTAGAAACTGTGGATTAGTGCATGAACCCAACTGCCAACCAAGCAGAATATATTGTTCACCTGAACTTGCAAGTTTATTTAAATTCCATTTGCAAAATAATAAAACAACCGAATGACTTGCAAAAGCAATACCAGAACAAAGATCATTCCGATACACGGAATGAAGCAGAACTGCAAAACAGACATGCACAAAATATGGCAAATAATAAGAGCAAACAGTCACATGTCACAATAAAAGCAATATCAAAGAAATCAAAGTCAAACAAGCCTTACGAGGAGGTTGTAGAAATGTGAAGTTCCCCTAAACAGGGCTCTTTCCCTTTCTATCCCTCCCCCCCTGTGCACTGGCAAATCTTCAGCCTACTGTTTCTATCAATCTTTTGTGTCTGCTCCACTAGCTATGGCAGGTCCAGTCCCTGCTTCTTTCTCTGAAAGTCTGAATGCACAGGGACATGCAGTCAATGGAGGAAGAGCAGAACAATGCAGTTGATAACAACAGTTGCAGCAAAAACTGAGGAAAGAAAAAACAAGTCATCACTGGCTTCACTGTGAAACATGGGAGAGGCATACTGTCCTGCCTTGCTGATGGATTAAAGGTAAAGGTAAAGGTAAAGGTTCCCTTCACACATATGTGCTAGTTGTCTCGACTCTAGGGACGGTGCTCATCTCTGTTTCAAAGCCGAAGAGCCAGCGCTGTCCGAAGACGTCACCATGGTCATGTGGCCGGCATGACTAAACGCCAAAAGGCACACGGAACACTGTTACCTTCCCACCAAAGGTGGTCCCTATTTTTTTACTTGCATTTTTTATGTGCTTTCAAACTGCTAGGTTGGCAGAAGCTGGGACAAATAACGGGAGCTCATCCCCTTACGCAGCACTAGGGATTTGAACCACTGAACTGCCGATCTTTCGATCGACAAGCTCAGCATCTCAGCCACTGAGCTAAGATAACTAACTAACTAACTAGAAGTGACCATAGGCTCTATGCCTCATAAATCTAACCAAATGTGTTACTGCCTCATTTCCCAGGCCAAATGATTTCCTCCTACCTGTTAAGAGGGGTTGCAAGTGGGATTGAGAAGCTTGTTACCCTGGCCTTCCATAGATTCGGGGGTGGCTGCTGATAGTGAACCCAGTCCTCACCCCTCAAGTTTGTTACCTGCTGCATTTGGGGAGAGTGAGAAAAATGGGAGAGAATAGTTTTCACTTGAGAGTGGAGATAGATGGGGTGGTCGATCTGATCTAGTTAGCACTGTGTATTTCAACTCTTCAAAAAGCTTTTGACCAAGCCTTTCACCAAATACTTTCACCAGTATACTTGGGAATTATGGGTTACAAGAATAGGTCCTCCCTTTGCAAAGTAACTAGAATGAAGAGAGAAAATAAAGACTTAGCAAGTACTTCTAGAAGTTGGCAGATTTTCAGAGTGATAGATTTTTTTTTGTGTTCTGTTTTCTTTGTGAACTGAAATAGGGCAATTGCTACAGCAGTTAATGTAAAGTGTAGACGACAAAGCAAGAAAAATAGCATTTCAAAAATAAAAGAAGTTTCTGTCTTTATGCCAGGGGAAATATAGCTCTGAAAAAGAATTTTCTTTTCTTTTTTCAACATATAAAAAGCACTTCAATTTTTTTTTTCAATTTAATTTTTTCAATATAAATTTATTTACAGTTTTAAGAACAAAAGTAAAAATTGCCAGAAACCAAAATAAAATAAGAAGGAAAAAAGAAAAAGGAAGTCATAGAAGAGAAAGCTAACCTGCAAAAACAAATAGAAAAGAAAAAGGACATAAGGAAAGTAGAAAAGAAAGAAAAAATATATGAAGAAGTGGCTTTCGATTTTCTTTACAGCATTTATAAGTACTGTTGGAAGAAATAGCCATTTGGTTCAGTTCCAAGCTGGAAAAAAGACACTGGAAACATGGATGCTGATTGGAAAGATGGTTTAATGATGAACAGAACCACCAGCGTTTATGGTACAGCTGACAAAATGGAGTTGAGAGTGGGTTTTTATACCTTCTCTTGGGCTTTGCACTTGAGCTTCCTGTTCCTGTGCAAGAACATGTATTCTATTGGCTGTTGTCAGGCTCTCATGGGGCCATGTAGGGGTTATGTAGGGGTCATAGCTGGCTCTATAGGCAAAGTACAAATCCTAGGTGTTTGTCTGAGGTAAGTTTGGTTGAAGTTTGGTCTGCTCTGAGGGTGATGCAATGAAGGCTTGTTTTCTGAAAGCACACAAGGGCTTAATGGCTTTGTCCTGTGTTGGATCTTGAATGAGGACTAATCCTACCATTCTGCCTTTGTTTCAAAATATCCTGTCTTGAATGGATAACCGAATCTGCATTTCTGAAAGGTGGCCTCCTGAGTTGGGTTTCTGAATAGGATGGCTTAATCTTTCTTAATGGGCACCTAAATGTCTGCTGGGGCTATTAAGAAAGTCTTGGGGGCTGCTTTCTGTCTCCAAGAGCATGTTTCTCCATTTCTCCTTTAGGGAAATATAATATTCTGCCTTTTTAATATTCCTCAAAGTATTTCATTCTTCTAGGAGAGGGGTGGCTGCTAACTTTCTACAGTACAATTGTACATTTGCCACTTTTTCCTAAACTGACATCACAATTGTCCTCTTTCTATAGTCTATCCTATCTAACTAACTGTCAAGACAATACATCATAAATTCTTTTTTTGTTGTTGTATGTGCTTGTGAGATGATTGGCTATATCAATATGATAACTAAATATATAAACAAATTCCATAAGATATTTCCAGTCATCAATAAACATACATATTGTCTCTTCTCTAATCAATCAGGTTAATTTTGTGATTTCAGGAAATTCTATCACCACCAATTCCTCTAATGTAAATCTTTCCCTTTTTGTGCATACAATAATCACACTGAGGTTATCATACAGTATATAAAAACAAAAAAACATCCCTCCCCCCCATTTAACCATCAGTCCTAAAAAAAAAAGTTCTTGTTTCAGTTATAGCAACTTTCTATCCATTTATCTATCTAGATAAATCTTTAGAATAGAATAGAATAGAATAGAATAGAATAGAATAGAATAGAATAGAATAGAATAGAATAGAATAGAATAGAATAGAATTCTTTATTGACCAAGTGTGATTGGACACACAAGGAATTTCTCTTGGTGCATACACTCTCGGTGTACATAAAAGAAAAGATACATTCGTCAAGAATCATGAGGTACAATACTTAATGATAGTCGTAAGGAAACAGTCAATATAAACCTTAAAGATACCAGCAACAAGGTTACAGTCATACAGTCATAAGTCGGAGGAGATGGGTGATAGGAACGATGAGAAGATTAATAGTAATGCAGACTTAGTAACTAGTTTGACAGTATTGAGGGAATTATTTGTTTAGCAGAGTGATGGTGTTTGCAGAAAAACTAGTTGTCTAGTTGTTCTGGTGCGTGGTGCTCTATAGTGTCATTTTGAGGGTAGGAGTTGAAACACTTTATGTCCAGGATGCGAGGGGTCTGTAAATATTTTTACAGCCCTCTTTTTGACTCGTGGAGTATACAGGTCCTCAATGGAAGGCAAGTTGGTAGTAACTGTTTTTTCTGCAGTTTTTTATTTATATTTATATATATTTATAATTTATAGTACAGATACTTTAGGCATTTCATTTGCCTATGTACAGTAGTTTTTGCATTTTGTTTTGCGGTGTTAATCTAGGGATACTCCAAACTGGCTGGTTATTATGCCCCACGTTCTCTAACTACTCCTGCATTCACTGTAATTATAAGGTTAAGAATGAATGCTTCCCCCATACTGCTTGCTATGTTCTCTTATGAAATAAAAGAAAACATCTTTGTTGAGAATGCAAGTTTAAGATTAAAATAACCATTTATTGCTTTCTCTTACTCTTATTTTTTTATGGTTCTTGATTGTTACATATGATTGCTTCACTCTTTGCAATTTGCAATATATAACCTTTGTATCCCTGTATGGTTGCTTTTTTTATTACTTGTGGCTTGAGGAAGTACTCTGCGCACAGAAGATTGCATATTTTTGTGGGCGCATTACCCCCCAAACAAGCAGAACAAAACACTCATCCTAAATGTGTGTCTCCAATCAACGAGAGGAAAAAAAATAAACCATTTACCAGACAATTGTTATATTATGTGTAGTTTTCGAGTAGCAATGAACAAATGTGGTGTTTTCAACATTCCACTATATAGTGAGAACTTGAGTAGACTTCCCCATGAAATTAAAAATCCAAACATGTATTGGAGCTATGAAAATAGTTTCACCATTTGGTTTCCCACATGATAATATGCACATCATGGTATAAGTAGCTGCTCAGTGAATGGTGGACTATCTTTTCTGTGCTGTCATATCTGGAACCCATTCAATCGATTTGACACAGAGAGATTTCACTGAAGAGATTGGTTTTTAAACAAACCTAAGAACTCATGGTGTGTGTGGGAGTATGTGTGTCTGTTTGTGTCTGTCTCTCTCTCTCTGTGTACATATATATGAAACCACCTCCTTCTGCAACTTAAATACTTAGGAAGTTATTGTACCATAAAAGTGTATGATCACAAATAGCTTTTGTAGTTGGCTCTAGATTAGATGTCAAAAGAAAGATTCTGATTGCATTGACTGTATCTGCTATGACCTTTATGTCTGTTACAGTATTTCTCTTGAAGGATTTTTAAGAGGCTCATAATTCAATGTCAGAGCAAAT
This sequence comes from Pituophis catenifer annectens, assembly GCF_029215685.1. Lineage (NCBI taxonomy): Eukaryota > Metazoa > Chordata > Lepidosauria > Squamata > Colubridae > Pituophis > Pituophis catenifer. The sequence goes on along the minus strand of NW_027256881.1, from coordinate 74,967,656 downwards.
AGTGGCTTGAAAAATGTTAACAATTAAACAATAATTCAGAGATTTTGAATTTAAGTACCCTCTGTGTGTGCAGATTAAGAGAATATAGTCCCTGTAATTCAGAGGAAAGACAATTAAGCACACTCTGTAATGAGCAATGATGTTCCCTCACATCTGCCAACAAAACCAATCAACATAATGTATTACAGAGTGATGGGCTTTCTGTTGTCTGTATTATGGGAATGATTCAGCACAATAAATTATTTAAGCATAATCAACATTTGTTAATATGATATCAAAGGACAGAATTCCTCTTACACAGAGATTCACACTGCATATGAGTCCAAACAGGACCTCTAATTCTGAATTTATCACCTGCACAATTCAATTTGTTCTGCTTCAAAAGCCCAACACTTTCAAAATGTTGATAGTATGATTTTATGACTATATGAAGAGAGAAAGGCAGATGTAAGCTTTGATAGCTCCATGTTCATTGTTCCAAATGCTTCTAATGCCAAGGTGCCACTACTGCCATCTGGCACATCTCAAATACATTTAAATTAAGCCATCATATCTTGTTGACAAATAAGGGTTTAATTTAAGCCAGGATTTAAATTTAGCTACTCTTTTCGGTTCCAAGGCCTTATGCTACCATGTATTGTTACACACATTCCACTTCTCTCAGTAGCTCCATGGCAAAGCATTGATCTGAAATTAGATTATTTTGGAAGGTGGTCGCTGGAAATTTCCACTAGTTGTACAAACAATTTTCATTCACACATATTTTGAGCCATATTTTTGTTAGTGTTATAGAAAATGGCAGAATTTAGCAGTCCTTGGCTGATCAAGTTTGCATTTGGATGGCACACCACTAAGAATCTCAGGGCTGCAAGCTATCCTGGATAATTGAAGGATGCCATGATAAATCACTTCTACATCATTGGAAATAAAAGTTTGTGGAAATATGTGTGAGTCATCTGATGAATTAAACTTGGAGGCTTTGTTTAAAAAAGAATTATATTATAACATTCAGAAAAGTATGATAGCACTGTAACACTACATTTGTGATTGCATATATAAATTCAGACTGAACAAATCATTCTCCATTTCTACAAGAGTGCTTTTTATGAGGTCTGTAAAAAGGTAGATTTGCTTTTGCATTGTGGTTTGGGCAACGGGGACAGCATGATTCATTGATTGGAAAAGGTCACCTGCTTTGCCTTCATGAAACAATTTGGGTGGCTTCCATTGCTTCCAGATTGCACAATGGGAGAAGACTTCTCCTATCCTTTCTGCCAGCGCTGGCCAAAGTGTGTTCAAGCTGGGAACCTTCAAGATTATTTGAAGGGCTTGACAGTGTTGCCTATGTTGGAAGACCATCAATACATATGGACATTCTAGCCAAGCCATCTGGCATATGTTGCAGGACAGGTTCAGGACCATAGTAGATCAGCTTAGCCTGAAATCATTCTGAGACCTGCAATGATCTTGCATAGTGTCTTCTCTGGTAATATAGTACTAACGAGGGCATACAAAACATTTGCTAGACCAATTCTCGAATACAGTTCATCTGTCTGGAACCTGCACTGCATATCGGACATTAATACAACTGAGAGAGTCCAGAGATATTTCATGAGAAGAGTCCTCCACTCCTCTGCTCACAGTAGAATACCTTATGCTACCAGGCTTGAAATTCTCGGCTTAGACAACTTAGAACCACACCGCCTTCGGTCTGACCTAAGTGTAGTACATAAAATTATCCGCTACAATGTCCTACCTGTCAATGACTACTTCAGCTTCAATCACAACAATACACAAGCACACAACAGATACAAACTTAAGGTAAACCGCACCAAACTCGATTGCAGAAAATATGACTTCAGCAACAGAGTGGTCAATGCCTGGAATGCAGTACCTGACTCTGTGGTTCCTTCCCCAAACCCCCAAAACTTTAACCTTAGACTGTCTACTGTTGACCTCACCCCATTCCTAAGAAGTCTGTAAGGGGCGTGCATAAGCATACCAGCGTGCCTATCGTCCCTGTCCTAATGTCCCTTTTTTATTCATATCCATTTCATGTATTCATAATCCTCTTTATACTTTTATCTGTGTATCTTATATATGATTGACAAATAAATAAATAAAAATAAATAAATAAAATGTTTGTTAAAAGCTCTGATCGTGGAGATGTTTCTTACCTTGTAATGGTGCTAGGCGCCAAAAGGACAGAGTCTGCTGCTCCCGAACCTGCAAAGGGTTTTAGTTACCATCAGGGACACATTCCACATCTCTCCTCAACTACACATATAGTTTAGATGTTTCATTTAAATGGTACAATGAAAAAAAAAAACAGAGATATGTGAAGCAATGAAGACATGTTTCATTTCAATCAAGCTTCAAATTAAGAGCCTTGGTGGCGCAGCAGACTAAAGTGCTCTTAACTAGCACCAGCTGCCTGCAATTACTGCAAGTTCAAATCTCACCAGGCTCAAGGTTGACTCAGCCTTCCATCCTTTCGAGGTAGGTAAAATGAGGATCCGGATTGTGGGGGCAATAAACTGACTTTGTATAAAAAAGAACACCACTGGGAGGGGGGGGCAAAGCCCTACTAAGCAGGTATATACAAAAGTATGAAGGCTATTGCTTAGCGCATTGTAAGCCGCCCTGAGTCTCCGGAGAAGGGCGGCATATAAATTGAACTAATAAATAAATAATAAACAAGCCCCTCTACCTTGAAATAATAAATAAGCCCCTCTACCTTATTTAAATAATAAATAAGCCCCTCTACCTTGGAGCAACTTTGCAAGCACAAGAAGCTCCCTACTTCTGAGAGTTAAGCAAGGTGACCATTACATTTCCATATTTATATACTCTCTCTCTCTCTCTCTCTCTCTCTCTCTCTCTCTCTCTCTCTCTCTCTCTCTCTCTCTCTCTCTGTGTGTGTGTGTGTGTGTGTGTGTGTGTTAGAGAGAGGGGGGAGGGACAGGAGGGAGGGAGGGAGGGGGAGAGAGAGAGAGAGAGATTGGATTTGCAATTTGTTATCTCAGATTCCATACTGCATGACCCTACAACTTCGAGATGGCTTTTTTATTAGGCTACTATCTTCAGCAGCTGCTCCATGCTTTTACCACTGGGCTATTACTAAAATTAAATATCATATAATGTTTACATGTTACCCAAGTGAATGATTATTATTACAACAACTGTGCATATGTGGCAGGCATTTTTCCTATAAAAGTTACTAAACTGGCCCACAATCATTGGGCATTTTTCCTTATAAATACACAGGATAATCTCTATACTAAAAAAAAAGGACTAAGTAATTCTTTACCATATAACCGAATTTGGTTAATTTTACACTACATTATGATTTTCTGTATCCCTGATAGTGGTATATAATCTACTCAGTATTACTGAAAATAATTTTCCCACTTGTGTTAAAATTGGTAATTTGATGTCATTACAGAAGTATCACAATTGTTTTATAAAATTGCTGAATTAACATGAATGAAGAACCCTATCTTTAACAAGCAGATGGCAAAAAGAAGCTAAATTCTGTTACATCGTACTGAAAACTGCTTCATAAACATAACTGAATATCATATGCTGAATACAAAAAATTTACACACACACATACATACACTTTATAGACATACACGCTACAGACACATGCCTGCACCCAATAAGGGGAGAGGGGAACTATATGGGGGAAAAATTAGGGAGAGGAGACAAAATAAATTTTTATCTCCAGACTGGCCAAATAAGACTATGGGAGTTCTGTTCCAGTGCCTGGAAGTTGTACAACCTGGATAAGGAGGCATTGACTCTAATTCGAAATGTGGATTTACAGGCAGCTGTTACATATAAGTTGGGTTGACAAAATCAGAAATGAGGAGGTGATAAGCCACATGGGAAAGCCAAGGGAAATCATCAAAACCATAAAAAAGTGAAAGTTTGGACATGTGATGCGACACCCGGAAAAATACGGCAAACTTCACTTAATCCTCCAAGGAAAGATTGAAGGCAAACGAGGTCCAGGCAGAAGAAGAACATCATGGCTTCAAAATCTAAGGGACTGATTTGGACAAAACTCAGCAGCACTTTTTCGTGCAGCTGTTGATAAAAATAGGATCACCAACATGATCGCCAACGTCCAATGATGGATATGGCTCAAGAAGAAGAAGAAGAAGAAGAGAAATTAAGGCTTCCTAAAGACTAAGAGACCCTCTTAGTCTCATAGGTCTTACTCAAAGAGCAGGGAGCATCAGTGACCAAGGGAACCCCTTCCTTGATCAGGTGGCCCTTCAGATATTCACTTATGCCCTAATCACTTCAAGACAATCCTGAGATTGGGAGCTTTTGCTCAGTCACTCATGAACTCATGACTTTTCATCCCAACTACTGCAATCTGCTCTACATGGGGCTGTCCCTGAAAAGCATTCAGAAACTTCAACCAGTGCACAATGTGGCTGCAAGGGGAATAAAGGGTGTCAAGTATTTGACACATTACCTTTTCATGAATTGCATTGGTTGTTAATGGGTTTTGGGTGCAGTTCAAAGTGTTGGTTATCATTGGTTATCATAACAATACAAGAGCACACAATAGATACAAACTTAAGGTAAACCGCTCGATTGCAGAAAATACGACTTCAGTAACAGAGTGGTCAATGCCTGGAATGCACTACCTGACTCTGTAGTTTCTTCCCCAAACCCCCAAAACTTTAAACTTAGACTGGCTACTGTTGACCTTACCCCATTCCTAAGAGGAATGTAAGGGGCATGCATAAGTGCACCAGCGTGCCTTCTCTCCCTGTCCAAATGTTTTATTTGTATGCATTTTATGTATTCAATTCATGCTTATACTTATATATATTATCTAATATGCACTTGTCAAATAAAAAAATTAATAATAATAATAATCTTTAAAGCCTTTCATGGTTTGGGGCTTGGTTACTTAAAGGATCATCATCTTCCAGTGGTTACTACCTGTGTGATTTGGCCAGGGAGATTAGATATATCCTAACAGATATAGATTTATATACCACTAGTGCTTTACAGCCCTCTCAAAGCAGGTCGATAGAGTCAGTATATTGCCCCCAACAATCTGGGTTCTTATTTTACCAGCCTCAAAAGCATAGACAGCTGAATCAGCCATGAGCCTGTCAGGATTGAACTCCTGACAGTGAGCAGGGTCAGCCTAGAGTACTGCACTCTAGTCACTGAACCACCACAGCTCTATTGTTTTAATAGTTTACAATTGTTTTTATGTTTTATGATGTATGCTGTCCAGAGTCAGTTGTTGAGATGGGCAGCTATGGAAATCAAATAAATAAATAACTTGACTGTTATAAAGCTTTGTGATAGTAAGATGGCAGTATATAAATTAAATCAATAAACAAACAAACAAATAAAATTACTCTACATTGGGGCTGCCCTCAAAAAAACACTGGTCCAGAATGTGGTAGATTATGGTGGGAAAGATTATTAAAAAATATTATTTCTTCTTCCTTTAATTATTATTCCACTGTGCTGAAGCCGACCTTCATTTTTTTAAAGTAAATACAAATTAAGTCAGTAGCTTGGAAACAAAACCCAATTGATTTGGGGTAACACTGTAACTACCCTCATAGCAGCTACACAATCTGGAAAAAAGTCTTTTAGCTGAGTGACTTCTTGGGCCATTCTCCAGTTCTCAGTGTCATCTCTCCTGGGGTTGGAGGAATAATAATGGAAGTGGAAATAATAAATGATTTATTTATTTGAATTAAATAAAATAATAAATCCCAAAACTTGGAGTGCTATCATTCTTATTGCCTTCAAATGGTTCCTCCATTCCTTTCACAATGAGAAAATTTTTAATCTAGCACTCAAGTTATTTAAAGTTTGAACTTTTAAAGTTTTTGAAACTAAAATAAATACACACTATTTCCCATTTATTCCTGCCCCTAGTTTGCACTGTACTTCTAAACTATTGACAGTCTGTCTAATGGAAGTTATGACTGTAACTTTGTTGCTTGTATCCTTATAATTTATATTGATATTGATTGTTTCCTAGTATAATTTGATTGCTTATTTGTACCCTATGACTATCATTAAGGGTTGTACCTTATGATTCTTGACAAATGTATCTTGTATTTTTATGTACACTGAGAGCATATGCACCAAAGACAAATTCTTTGTGTGTCCAATCACACTTGGCCAATAAAGAATTCTGTTCTGTTCTGTTCTGTTCTGTTCTGTTCTATAGTGGGATGGCCAACAGGCTCAGAACGGACTCTCTAATTTCTTGGCCTGTAAAAGAGACAGGCGAGGGAGAAAGAGAATTGTACTTTTAAATTCTGTCAATGTGACTTTACAATAAAGTAAATAAAGGAAATTAACATTAAGACAGAAATTTGGAGTTCTTTCATCAACATAGTCCTGCTCCACTCTCTCCACTTTGTTCAGAATATGAATAGGAAATTGTCTAGACCAGGAGTGTCCAACCTTGGACAATTTAAGATCTGTGGACTTCAATTCCCAGAATTCCCAAAGCAGCCATGCTGGTCTAAAACCTTATGAAGCTTCCTAAGCGTATTATGTTCTCCTTGACAGATAACTCAGGGGTGGGGTTTTTTGGGGGGGTGGGGTTGTTTGTTTGTTTCTTGGTGGTCTTTTGTTAGGGTGTCCAAGTTTCTCTTTGAGACAAGTGGCTGATTTAACTGTTGAGAATCCTGTGCTTTTCTTCAAGGTTTTGAACAATTCCACATAGAAGTAAATGAGATCACGGTTTGAAAAGATAAATGGCTGCTTTTTTAATCACTGCACAAGAAGTCACTTGGATGGAATTGACTAATCCTCCTGAGGTGTTGCTTTTTCAATCCAGAGATAAAATCTCTTGTTTGCTTTTTGCGGTGGCTTGTTTTCTTTGATAGAAGCAGGCACAGAAAAATAATGAAACTTTCCATATCTTTTACTCGCATTCATCACTGACTTCCCTTAAATGTCTGCAAAGCAGGTACGTGAGGTGCAGGTAAAAAGAGAAGCAATTAAGTTTATTCAACAATTAGCTATGACTATCCAACAAAAAAAAAAAAAATTCTCCAGTATATAAACAAAAATGTATGGATGAGGGAGAGGAAATCTCTTCTTATAAAAACAGGGAAAACATTTTAGCTCCTATTTCTAACACTAAATGTTTCAGGTAGTACATCAGGAGCAAATCTATACAGAAGAATCTTCATCCACACTATTCAGGTTGTTTCAATGCAGTATATTATTATGTATTGTGTGAATGCCTACTGATAAATGGCTGATTCACTAAGATCTAGCTGAACTAGGAAATTGCCACTGTTAAGAAAAAGGAATATAGAAAGCTAATACATAGAACTCCACTGATTCTTGACGTGATTTTTCATACAACCATGACAAGCCATTATTATTTTCTTGCAATTTTTAGCTGCTTCACCATCAGTAGGAGTCCTTGTGGCATTTATCTGCTCATGATGTATATTACTACATTAGAATCCTGTTCTAATGTAGAATTAATGTTAATTAGTACCTGCTGATTATAAAGAAATTATGATTTATTCGCACTGCTGTAATGCAGAGATGCATCAGAATACTACTACCAATATTAGTACCTATCTCTTTCTATATCTTTATACAGATCATGTCAAAGATCTCTCCTACTATAAATATGGTTTTTCAACCAGATTGTTTATGTTGTTCCATATATGTTGCAGCAGAAATTGTGCGGTCAGCATTTTATATCTGTTTTGCACCAAGCATTCAGTACAATTTTGTTGGCAAAATGCATGCACCTGAGAAGGAGTACACACCAAAGTACAAGTGTTTACAGAAAGCTATATGATAAATTACTTTTCTTATGGATTTTTGGGAGGACGACTGCTTTGTCAGTGTCAAAAGTAGTGACACTGGAAGGGAGCCAGAACAGATGTATAGTGAGAAAAAATTGAAACCTTACTAAAGTACCCAAAGTTCTTTACGATCCATTTGTACGATGTAAAATGAATCTGTAGTAAAATAATTAACACGGGAAACAATATTAAAACAGACTCAATTCTTAGTAAGAGGTTGTAGATTCAAATATTTGAGGGGCTGCCACAAGGAAGACGGGGGACAGGTCAACCTATTTTCCAAAGCAGCAGAAGGCAAGACAAGAAACAATGGATGAAAACTAATCAAGGAAAGAACCAGCCTAAAACTAAGGAGAAATTTCCTGACAGTTAGAACAATTAATCAGTGGAACGGTTTTCCCCCAGAAGTTGTGGGTACTCCAATACCAGAGGTTTTTAAGAAGAGATTGGACAATCATTTGTCAGAAATGGTATAGAGCCATGATGGCGAACCTATGGCACTGGTGCCACAGGTGGCACGCGGAGCCATATCAGTGGGCACGCAAGCTTAGCTCCGACACACATGTATGCGCCAGCCAGCTGGTTTTCGGGCCTTCTGGGCCCACCAGAAGTCAGGAAACACACTGTTTCCAGCCTCCGGAGGGCCTCAGGGGTGGGTGGGTGGGGAAGGCTGTTTTTGCCCTCCCCAGGCTCCTAGAAAGGCTCTGGAGCCTAGGGAGAGCAAAAAATGGGCCTATCGAGCCCATCGTGCCATAATGTGCCAAAAGTGGGGGGGGCAAGGCGCATAGAATTATGGATGTGGGCACATGTGCGTGTGACCCCACCATGCTCCCCCCGCTTTTGGCACGCGATGGCAAAAAGGTTAGCCATCACTGGTATAGAGCTTCCTGCTTGAGCAGCAGGGTCGGACTAGAAGTCCTCCAGTGCTATTATTCTATTGTACAGTAGTTCCAGCAAATATTTGAAACCCACATGCAAATTCACACATGCAGCCAGAAACATAAACACCTTAGCAGCACGCTATCATGAAAACATGGTAACAGTTAATAGTAGACAAGTAGATGAAAATAAACAAAAGAAAACTGTTAAAATACAGAAAGAATTAAAGATTTATTCCATAGAAGGGCAGCAAAGGCAAGGAAGGAAGGGAGGGAGGGAGACTGCTTAATAAGCTTAGCATGAACCAGCAAAGGTGTGAATTTAGTGACTTTGACAGCTAAGCTGGTTTTCCCATTCCCTGAGAGGAAAAAGAATAATATCAGCTCCAGTGATGGATTCTAAGGCCAGAGATTGTGGATCCAAAGTCTTTTTGTAAAGTTTTTTTTTTTATTTTTGAATATACATCAATATCAATACATGAACAGTGAGACATCTGGGTATCATTCATTTGGATAACAAGTAGTAATGGTAGTATTAATAATATTTGTTACTTAAATCATACTTATGTAATTGTAATGTTATTATACATATTTATGTTAAAATATAGACCTTCATTATTTAGTTGTTCAGCATTTTAGTCCGTCCTTCTAATGACAATAGCAGTATCATTAAAACATACACAGGGTTACCAACTTTCAACATCTAATCTTTACATCTAGCTATCACTTTTAGTATATTATATATGTATTCACCCTATTTCTTGTTTCTGCCTCTGTTCTAGCTCTACTAAAGCCAGTTCTAGCTTCCAGTTCTAGTAAAGCCAATCTCGTTTTACAAAACATTTCCTCTATCCATCATCACTTGCCCGTTTTAATATTTCAATTCTTATTCGTTTTTTGACTTGCCTCCCAAACTCTTCCCTTTATCTCTATCTACATAGTTCCTGTTTAACCTAAGTATTTCTTCCATCTCTACTATCTTTTGCTGCCAAACCTCCAGAGGGTTTTTTTTTGCAACTCAATTATTTCCCCCTGCTGAAACATCTTGTCTTCTTTTGATAAGTACAAATGTTGCTCCATAGTCTATGGAATGGTCTATCACGGCTCCAGAGTCTTAATTATTTTTGACCTCAGAAAGTCAATCTGGAAACCATTTACTCAATTCTGATGGTGCTCCTTAAGAAATACAGTAATTATAATTCTTTATGTCCCAGAGTTAATCAATTAGTTCTTTTTAGGTAATTCAGGAAGATTTCCAAATGTCTCCTTAAATCCATTCTATAAATTCAATCATAACTCCTGGTATTTGAAAGTCACTTTATTTAGATATCCCGTGTTCTCACCATTAGAGCTCCAGTAGTCATGAAATAGATATGTATAGAACAGTAGATACACGGCAGTCTTTCAGGTGTTATTTGTTTCCGTTTTCTTCTCTGTTTTATCAGTATAGGGTTATAGGAGTATAATGTCTATTCCATTCACCAGTAGCTGGCACCTTCAGCTTAGCTTTCAACGTTGCACAAAATCTGACAGGTTCCATTGGTTTTTATTGAAACAAATAATCAAAATTCTAGTAATTCTAGCATTTTAAAATGCCTTATTGCCAATAAAAATTAGAAATCCAATCTGTCTATGTTTTTAAAGGTTTTATGCTCTCCTCTTGGAATCTTTTCTTTTGGGTCTGTAATTTTTCTCTCTGTAATAGTTTGCCACTTAAACTTTTCAAAGAGTCTCCTTTGAATTTATTTTCTTTAAAGTAGGTTTTAGTTTAAAAAAAAAAAAAGAATCACCTCACCCAGTTCCAGTCACTGTTCACCCACACTGCTCCAGCACATTCTTTGTTTCTTCAGCTACCCCAGCTTCACAGCAGCCATTATGGCTGCCTTTCCTCTTTGTCATCAGATGAGAGGGAATTAGCTGAGTCAATCAGGAGAGTCGCCACTCTCCATGACCTGCAAAGCACCCCTCCACTGTTCAACACCCTTACAGGGTGACTTTAGCCCCTTATGGGGCCCTCCAATGAAGGGATTCAGCACAAGTTCGTGAAGCTCCGCTCCTAGCGTCCGATAGCACCATGACGTCAACTGGAAATCTCCAGCTCTAAAGTCTCCTTAATCCACATCCACCATGTCATCTTTTTTTGGTCATCTGTTCTGGTGAGATTTCCACTCTATATCCTCTCATAGCCAGCTCCATAGAGAAAGGGACATCTTATTTCTCTCAAATACCAAAGGATTCTTAGTTTGGGAATAGACCTTTAAATTCAGCATTTTCAAATATAGGAGGTTTGTTACTCCATTTGGGAAAACAGAGAAAAGACATGATCATTTTAGATAACAAAAAAAAAAATGAGGAGCTAATACTTATTAAGACCATATAATTATTTAAATTGCGAGCTAATGAGCCATACCAGGCCCTTTAGCTGCCAAAGATATTTAAGCCAAAGAAACATAAAATTGATCTATCGTTGCTTCAGTGGTGATATTTGGTATCTTCTCACACAGCTGGTTTCACGGCAAGGAAATGCTTAAGCAAGATGCTGTTAATTGACTGGCATAAATTATGCTGACTCGGCAAAGAGATGTTGCAAGGTTCATGTATTTTCTAGGCTTTCTATTATTCAGAAAGTTGAGACAGTTTTACTGAATTTTTGTTTCCAGAATTTGTTCTTCTAAAAAACCTTTATTATCCAAGAAAGTTTAACAAATATCAGATTATTTTGCAAAATGATTTCTTTTATATCTTCCAAGATTTCTCAGTGACCCTAATTCTGTCAATTTACAGAAATTACTTTCTTCAACAATGTTTTCTTCTTACTATTTTCTATTTTATTCCACCCACCCAAAGTTACTTTCAACTCCCCATCAGATTGCTACTATGTTGAGATTTCTTGCTGTTTTGTTTGGCACAGAAATAGGCTTCTGTTTACTTTCCCCCCCTCCCCACTTTTAATGGTACTTTTGAATGTTATTGTTTTAAAGTAATAGGGAGTGCAAATTGGGGTTGAACTTCTATTTATTGTTCTACAACATCCATGCTTTTGGTCTTCCCACCCAGGTCCAGTAATGCGTTATCCTTGACTCTTGAAATCATAGCACTTCTCCAGATAGAGCTGGTACCAACTTGGCAGTTCTCCTGGACTCACAGTTCCTGCTTTAGGAGCAACTGGCAATCATGGCTTGGGGTCTTTTGCCCAAGTGGGTCTTGTATGCCAATTGTACCAATTCCTAAATCAGAAGGTCTTGTTCACAGCCACTCACACCTTGATCATTTCCTGGTTGGACTAATGAGGATCACTTTATATGGGACAACCCCTGAGGACCATCTAGAAGTTACAATTGGTCAAGAATGTGGAAGCTTAAAGAGTGCTAGGCACCCCTCAGTTTTCCCATGTTGCACTGCTGCTGTGCAAACTGCACTGCCTCCCAGTTTCTTTCTGGACATATTTCTAGGTGCTAGTTATTACGTTTAAAGCCCTATATGGCATAAGGCCATGTAATTTGTGGGGTTAGTTATCTCTGTGGATATCTGTCTCTTCCACTAGACTAGACAGGGTAGGCACACTCCAGATCCCATCCCTTTAGAATTGCCATCTAGTGGGATTTTGGAAGTATGACTTGTCTATAGCAGCTTCTTCCCTATGGAACACTTTTCCCCATGGGATCTGGTCAGCCCCCCATCCTTTGGGACTTCCAGAAAGCCAATAAAGCTACAGTATGTCAGGTGTTGTGATATGGTAAGATTGGAAACAAATGATTGTATGGATTGATGGGCTGAAGATGGTGGATAAGTAGCCTGCTTCTCTGGGTTTCCTTTATTTTCTTATTGCTGTGAGCCACCTTCTTATTGTTGTGTTTTATAAAACAGCCATTAACATAAATCTCTTTAAATCAATCAATCAATCAATCAATCAATCAATCAATTATTTGTTGTTCCCCTAGCCCACCCCATTTGAAAAAGCACCTCGGTAGAGATTCTCGGTCAGCTCTTGGGATTTTGTAAGAAATGTGAGAAAGTGGAAATCACCAGAGATGATTGAAAAATAAAACATAGAACACTCGCATACACTTTTCACTAGTGACAATTAATATATTCTGAAGAACTGATAGGAATTGCATCCTCTTTGGGTGATTATAGAGTTTGCTACCTTGCAATCAATGAAAAGTTATTTGTGTATGATTTACAGAGATAATACTTTGTATCATATCTTCAATAGGTACCTTTTCAAGTCTCCCTTTTTATCTAGGCTCTTGAAATAAAATGTCATTTCTTTATGCCAGAACTTCATATGGATCCAATAGTTTTTGGTATCTTGCCTACGCAGAATTTACTTTTATCAATAAACACTTTGTCTCAAGCAGTTTTACTTTTACAGTTTATGCTAAAGCATGGGAAATACTATAAATCCCTTCAAAATCATAATTTAATTTTTTTTCTGCCATTATTACTTTTATAAATAATTCAAGGCAGTGAGCATACTTAATACTCCTTCCTCAACATACAATGTTACTTCAAGCTCAGAAACTGTTATAAAAATATATTGCAGCATTATTCAACATTTTCAGAAAAGGTAAAGCTCTGATTTCAACCCAATATAACTTACTATTTTATATTTAAATATAACAATGTATTTCTCTATGCTAAATACTGTACTAGAGGATGTTTTGATCTGCTTAATTTTTGAAAGTAGCATGCCAATACTGAAATTTTCAAAACTGTTCAATTTTTTTCAAAAAGTAGGAAAGAAACTTAGAAAACTTTAAGAACTTGGAGAGGTTTTGGCCTAGGGGAACTATTTTAATATGGAAACTGGTACAGTGATGCATACATAATTTAATATATTAAAAGGAGCACAATCTTCAACAGCAGCACCTTATTTTAGAACCTAAGGGCCTTTTAAATGTATGAAGAAAATGATAATCTTAGTTCATGTATTTTATCAGATTTTACATATCACTTTATATGTAAACCTAAAATTTATTTTAGGTTAATTTTATAAATAAATTCTGAAGAATTTCCTCCCTCCCTCCCTCCCTCCCTCCCTCCCTCCCTTCCTTCCTTCCATCCATCCACTTATTCCTCCATCTATTCTAGGTGTGCCTCTAGTTTCTCCAAATATTCTTAGATTATCAAAATTCCTATTTTTTGTAGAGTTTTTTTTAAAGTAGTAGTACTGTATTTTTATGTCAAAGCAACAGCTTTAGCATTTAGAACAAAACAGAATAACATTCCATGAACAGGAACATATTCCTTCCTGAGACCACTGTTCCACTGATTGCTTTGATTATCAGGAAATTCTTCCTAATGTCTAACCTGAATTTCACACCACTGGTCCGCTCTTTGATGCAACAGAAAACAATCCGTGTTATATGGCAACCCTTTTTAGACACAAGAAGATGCCTATCATAATTCCTTTAGTCTTTTCTTCTGCCAAATAAACATACCCAGTTTTTTAAACTCTTCCTTACAGGGAATCTCAGTCTAAAAAGGACATAAAAACATGTTCAAAGGACAACCACCTGTCTGAAGTGCTTCAGCATCCTCTGCCTGAAGCAGAGGCTTGGGTTAAATAATTTGAGATCCTTTCTGACTTAATGAATCATTTGAGGGGACTAATACCTAGCAGAGATAACTCTTTTGGTAGACCCTGTTATAGAAGCCAAGGGCATCAGCAGAGCTACGGTCTGCAACTAGGAAATGCTCACTATTTAATTAACACAATGGCTACAATACCGCATTGTTCTAGCCTGTTGTGGAAATGTAAATGGTGAGGAATTCTCAGCTTCAGGAATAACATCCTAGAATTGAGATAAGTGTGCCAGCCAGTGGTACATCTGGACCTGGATTCTAGTAGCTACAGTGGCTATATTAAATCTGTCAGACTTTAAGCCACCATAAAACTTTTTTCATGATAACGTAACCCAAGCTACAAGCAGCAAACAACTTCTCTGCCTTTATTCTAAAATACAGAGGGAAATCATTTACAGAACTTGTAGTTGGTCTACGAGTCTTGTGGTTGTTTAGCTCAGTGGTCCCCAACCTTTTTATCGCCGCGGCCCGCTGAGCGCGCGCAGGGGTGGGGGCACGGCCCAGGAGCTTTTGCGCACAGCCCATTGCGCACGGCCCAGGAGCCTTTGCGCTGCAGCGTTCATGTCCCCCGGCCGTTGCGCGGCCCGGTGCCAGGTACTCCACGGCCCGGCACCGGTCCGCGGACCGGGGGTTGGGGACCACTGGTTTAGCTGACCTAAGTGCAGTTCCCCTCCCCCAACCCCCTCAACCCCCCAACCCCCCACCTATTTTAGGGCACCTAATTTAGAATGGAAGTTGCATTCCATCCAAACCTTCCTGTTTCTGTTATTGCTGTTGTGGTGCATTGCTCACTATGTGAAGTGCTAGCTTAAATTTCACACTGAATATTTAGGAAAAGAGAAAACTGATTTTCCCCACTTCTTCTTGCTAATAACTTTCATGGGTTTTACTCCATTTCATTATTGTTTTAAAAGTAGGCTCTTTTTATTTGGCTCCTAAATTAGTAAATAGCATGGCAATAGCTGCACCATTGTTGAAGTTTTCTCCAAGAATTCTTTTTCCCTCTCAATCTTATTGCTTAACACATTGTAAGCCGCCCTGAGTCTCCGGAGAAGGGCGGCATATAAATCAAATTAAAAAATAATTTTTTTAAAAAAAAATCATCTCCTTGTCTCTTTTATTAGAACTATAGTGAGGACAGCCAGTAATTCAGTTAATCTTGTTCTCTGCTATCCACAGTTTTATAAATGCAACTGAGAACATATTGACTAGATCTCAACCTCTGCAGGTTTTTTTTACACATTCTTGAGACACATGACCAACATACTGCCCTTCAAAGTAGGATGCATTGAAGATACTCACAACTACACATACATCACACAAATACACACACAGTGTTTTCCACTGGATGATCATTTTTGGAAGCTACTACCATATTGCTAGTCTTGCTACCACCAACTTCTACTCTGATCTTCTGCATTAGCTCACATACTTGGGCTTTCCTGCTTCCTGCTATTGAGCTGCTCCTAATTTCCTACAGAGCAAAGGGACTAAACAATTCTCCAAGAGCAAAATTAAAGAGTCCATCTTGAGTATCTCACAGGCTCTATTGGATCATATTTTTACACCAACACACTCATGTCCACATGCCCTAACTTTAAAAAAACTGACACAACTGAACACACTCCTTCAAATGATTCCTTCCAGATGAAGCAAATTTCCTGGTTTGCCATTGTGTTAGGCTTATATAGTGTGGCAGTTGCCATGGAAACTCAATTTTTGTTGAATTTTTTTAAGCAGTCAGTTTTGTCAATAAGTGCACATACTAGATTACTTGTCTCAGTTGTCAGGGTGAATTATGCCCCTTTTGCTTCAGCATAAATTCCCGTATTTATTAGAAACAGCAGTCTGTTTATTGCTTGTATGAGCGCCTCTGCCCTTTCTGGCACACGATGCTCTCCTGCACAATCAGGTGACGCAAATCTATTTACCCTCCCAGTAATGAAGAATGAGTTTACTTAATCGGAAGAGTATAAAGAGAACTACATGGAAAATTGCCATCTTTTCCTGACACCTAGGAAACAAACACGGGAAACGTAATTTCCCACCATGATTTAGGAAAGAGGCTCTTGTTTTAGAGGAAATTTAAAAATCTGCCTAGCTAGCCTCTGCTGATGGGAGGAAATGAAAAGCAAACGGCTACAGTGACATTTTGCAATGGGAAGCAGAGACGCTCTCTCCAGCGTGTGCCTTCATTGAAGTGAAAATGGAGTAGGAATACACTTAGGGTAAATGTGCAACTGGCAAGTTTTTCAATGAAGTGACCTATTAGATGTCATGAGCTATTATTATAACACTGGGAAGATCCCAAAATGAGAAATTTCTAATATAATCAGAAGTCTTTGGGCCTTCTGATATGCGGAAAGGAAATTGGGTTTTACTGTTACATTGCAAAAGGCCATTAACATCGAAATCTATATTCAGAGCCACTTCTTCAACCTTATAGTAGTCTAAACCATGTCCTGCAGAATTCATCTGTCAATATAACAAGTACGGCAGATAATAACAGTAGCTTTAACACGGTATGTAATAACAGTGGGAAAACGGCAATAGAGAAATGCCACAATACAGAGCTTTCTTTCATAATGATGGATTTCTATAGAAGAAAATGCTATGTTTTGGAAGATCAGATACTAAGATTGCCCAGTGAAATGAGGCGGATGGAGGTTCACACGTGCTGATAAGACCAAGAAAGGATTTCAGTGGCCATGTTGAGCTTCAAAACATGTGGCTGCCTCAAGATTCCAAAGGTCTCTATTAGCCCTATCAGCTACTGCAATCAGAATAATGGACTTTAAGGAAGGTTGTCCACTTTTGAAAGACTGGCTCACTCCAGATTCAAGATACACCATTAAGATCTCTGCAACTGTCTATCACAGTTAATACCTAGACAGCAGACGTGCAATGCTGCCATGTATTTTTTTTCTATTCAAGATGTAATAATTATTCATACATCTGTGCAGCAGTGGGTTGTAAAGCCCGTTGCTACTGGTTCGCTTGCTTGCGCACATAATATTTCTGTGCATGCGCAGAAGCATCCGGCGCCTCCCACCACCACCACCGGTTCACTGATTCAGGTAAAACCAGTAGCAACCCACCACTGCACCTGTGTTCATATGTTTAAACTGACAGGTAACATTGGATGAATCAGGACTTTTCTTCCTCTTTCTTCACAATGCCGTGTGTTTCTGAAGGTAGGGCTATGCATCAGAGTTCACTTCCAATGTTGCTGGGTTTTTTTAAAAAACATAACAGTTCTGAACATCTTTGCTTAAAAAAAATTACTTTGAAATTGGGTGAACGGATCAAGAATTCTTTGGGAACGTTGGGGTTCCACAGACATCTTTTCTTCTGGACCACATAGCAGTTATCTTTCCTATTGTACCTTTGCTTTTCTGTATTTGATTTCATAGAAAATAAATTGTCAATACTATTTGTAGGAGAATAAGAACATAAAAAGAAACTTCTATATAAAGCCAAAATACTATCTTGTCCATTATGCTGGTTTATTGGGGCCCATCAGAAGCAGACAAAAAATCCATATGCAGAATATGAAGACAGTCACACCTTCCAATTTGCCTTCCCCAATATACCATATCTGCCAAAAGAGGTAATATATAGATGTCATGACTAGCACTCATCAACAGCACTATCTCCCCTGAATTAGTTTAATTTCCCTTTAAAGCTATCACAGTTGGTTGCCATCATTTTATCTTGAGGTCATGGCTTAATTATGTGCTCTGTGGAAAAAAAAGTGCTTCCTTTTGTTTGATTTAAATCTCCCACCTTTCGGATCTAAGTGCTACTATTATGGATTATATCATTAGGCTTTAAATGCATTTTTATAGCACTTACATGAGTTACAGTATTATCTTTTAAATTACTGGTGCATCTTGGGTAATGTTACACCTTTTATCTTTAGAAGGGAGTTACATGGCTGCATATATAGCACTGTGCAACAGGGAACTTTTCCTGTCATTGCCAAAATTTTGCTCATAATGTACATGATTGCTTTTCTATTTTGTAAAACTGAATTGAATTTATTTGGGCTTGCTTACACGTATAGATAAATGATAGATATAGATGATATAGATATAAATAAATATAGATGTAGATTATATAGATACAATATAAATGAGAGAAATAGAAGATGGATAGATGATAGATAGATAGATAGATAGATAGATAGATAGATAGATAGATAGATAGATGATAGATAGATAGATGATAGATAGATTGACAGACAGACAGACACATAGATCCATAGATAGATATAGATAGTTAAGAGAGAGGGGGATGGAAGAAGGATGGATGGATGGATGGATGGAAGGAAGGAAGGAAGGAAGGAAGGAAGGAAGGAAGGAAGGAAGGAAGGAAGGAAGGAAGGAAGGATTTTTTTTCTTTGCTACTTTTTGCATCAACTTTCCAATTTCTCCTGTATAGTATTGTGCTCTGTTCCTTGGATATTCTGCTTATTCAGTTCATATTGGTGAATCTGTCACTCACAGGTAACTTGTAACTATAATTTGAAAGGTATAAAGGTATTATTACTTTCGCCGGCCAGCTCCATTCAGTTGCTCCAACTCCACCCCTATGCAAGGGATTACAGGGTCGTTAAAAGAAAAATAAAGATATTTATATGACTTTCTGTGTCCTACAGAAGTTTTCACTGAGATCATATTAGGTCTTAGATTTTGAAATGAAATATATTCATATTGTGCTTCTTTTTTTCTTTTTTCTTTTGCCTATTTATGAAAAGGCCAGAATAGGTGGTGTTTTTGAGAGGAGGGGGGAGTTGCTAGGATGAATTTTGTTGTTTGTTCTTTCTGATTAAAGTAGCTAGATGACATTTTCTATAATTTAAACCAATTGCAAAATTAGGATTATGGAGGATATGCTAACAGTTATTTACGAGGGTAGAAAATGTAAACATTTAAATCCTTCCCTTATCTATTTAAGTCATATCATTTCAGGATTTGTTTGTTTGTAAGCCAATTCATGACTTTAATCAGAAGATTGTGCAGTTTCATTGTAACTCTAGTTATCAGAACCTTGCTTGGTTATGTGAATCTTTCATCACATGACAATAAATCCCCTTTTTATTCCAATACCAGTAGAAAAGAACTCAATAGTCGGTAGCAATTATGTTCTGGGAAATGTCATTATAATACCTTTTTACCTCATTGATATGGAAAGTTTAAATTGGAGTTGCTCATTCTGGAACTTGCATCCTCAATTTCCATCCTTAAAATCACCAAATGCCTGACGAGTCCTTTCTATAGGTACTTCCAGACTGGGAAAAAAAGCTGTTGTCCCTTTTCTTCCTCTCTCAGGCTATTAATAAAGCTATTTTTAAGGAAATAAAAAAATTCAAAATCATTTCGTTTTGCCATTCAGTGGACAGAGAATATAGGTAGTCCTCGGCTTACGACCACAATTGAGCCCAAAATTTATGTTGCTAAGTGAGACAGTTGTTAACTGAGTTTTGCCCCATTTTACAACCATTCTTGCCACAGTTGTTAAGTAAAGCACTGCAGTTATTAAGTAAGTAACATGGTTGTTAAATGAATCTGACTTCCCCATTGACTTTGCTCGTGAGAAGGTCGCAACAGATGATCGCATGATGCCAGAACACCGTCAAAAATATGAGTCAGTTGCCAAGCGTCCAAATTCTGATCACATGACCATGTTAGATGGTCATAAACAATAAACAAATACTTGCATGTTGCATTTATGCATTTATGACGGTGTTCTGGCATCATGCGATCATCTGTTGCGACCTTCTCACGAGCAAAGTCAACGGGGAAGTCAGATTCACTTAACAACCATGTTACTTACTTAATAACTGCAGTGCTTTACTGTAATCTTAGTTAAAAAATGGAGTGTTTTAGAAGCCATGATTTAAATAAATAACCCAACATTTACAATATTCCCTATCAAATTTCCAGATTTTAAGTAACTAAGATATTAAAGTTGGCTTTACATGTTTTAAGCCTTCGTTGCTATTTGTAGATGCTGTCTTTACATCGCCTTCATTTTTTTCCTGCCTGAATTAGAAATGTTATTTCAACAGAAGATTTATGATTTTAGAACGGTCTTTAAAGCATTAAAGGCTTTCACTTAACCTCTACTACAACCCAGAATCAAATTAACCTCTGTCACATAAAAGCAACTGTTGTGCTTTTCATGTAAAATGTATGAAATGCGTCACATTTTGTCTCACCATCAGTGTTTATGCACAACTAGTCCATAACATTTCAGAGCATTGTGTTGCAGCAATATATATAGAGATATATATGGGTAGGTGAATGTCATTGTTCTCTAACCTCCCCTGACTCATTTTTAATAGAAACTGCAAAGAAATTGTTTTAATATTTGTTGGCTGTTCAAACTTGAGGAGATACAATAATGAATAATAATGAGCGATTTGCACCTGCTGTTTATATATAGCATCATAACATTGAACAGGAATAACTTTGAAGCTGCACTCTTCCAGCCATACAAAGAATGAATAAAAAAAAGGTTCTCTAAATAACCTTGCATCAGAGCACATTAAACCTTCAGCGGTCTATATTTCCTTTGAAATTATACACCCCTCAGATAAATTTCAAATTGGCCATCACTTTTGAAACCTTCCTATGCATTTACTGGTTTGAGTCTAGCTCTCAGTTGGAGTCCTACACTTCTTGGAGACCCACCTGTTTCCCAAAAGGGCTACTCTTTTTTTCCTCTCTAAAATTCCTCTCAAGCTCTCAGGATGCACTTTTCCTAAGGTTTCTGTAGTGCTGAGATGATGAAGATGAGACCAGAAAGACGCAGGTTGAAGTTCACCTTCCATGGAAACCAGTCTCTCTCTTCTCTCTTTCTTCTCTTCTCTCTCTCTTCCCTTCCCTTCCCTTCCCTTCCCTTCCCTTCCCTTCCCTTCCCTTCCCTTCCCTTCCCTTCCCTTCCCTTCCCTTCTCTTCTCTTCTCTTCTCTCTCTCTCTCTCTCTCTCACTCACTCACTCACTCACTCACAATTTGTGATACATGAATTGACTCTAGAAGAAATCTCCATTTGTGTAGTGTTAGCAGTAACTCAATTTCTGAATCTTTTCAAAGGTAGAAAGGCCTATTCAATATCTCTTTTTCTAAAAAAAAAAACCCTTTTCTGCCTTTGTCCTCTTGTCATAAACCTCCCACTCTTGGACTTGCTGAACTTTCTGCTATCTGCTCTTAATCAATTCTCCTCTGCCTGGACTTTCTTTTTCACTTCTATGGCTGACTTGCTCCAATCACTCTTGATCTTCCTACATAGCCTAAGAGTTCACTCTCCTTATCTGTACAGCTTTTGCCCCTCTCACTTTTTCACTCTTCTTTCTTCTTTTCTTCTAGCCATTATTACTGGTAGGAACTTGATAATATCTGATAGTCATCCTCAACAGGTATATGATTGCTAGCAATCAAGCTAATGGTCAAACATTCTCATTCATAACTGCCCTGATTCAACCCTGGTGGTAATAGGAAGAAGAGAAGGAGAGTCATTACAACTTTTAACATTGTGCTAAAGAATATCTGAATTGGAAGGGACCTTTGAGATCTTCTAATCCAACCCCCTGCTTAAGTAGGAGACTCTATATTATTTCAGATAACTGGTTGTCCAATCTCTTCTTAAAAACTTCCAGTTTTGGGGCATCCACAACTTCTGGAGGCAAGTCATTCCACCGATTAATTGTTCTAACTGTTAGGAAATTTCTTGTTAATTCTAGGTTATTTCTCTCCTTGATTAGTTTTCATTTCATTTCAGGCTTCTTGTTCAGTCTTCAGGTGCTTTGGAGAATAGGTTGACCCTCTTCTTTGTGGCAGCAATGCCATTGCACTCTTCAGAATTAATGAACAGCAAAATTGTTCCAAAACTGCATATAACAGTGCTGTAGAGAATAAGAAAGATGACTTTGGTCAAAATATACAAACGAAAGGGATTATTTATTATTATTATTATTATTATTATTATTATTATTATTATTATTATTATTATTATTATTATTATTATTATTATTTAATCAGCATGAACTAAACAAACTAGCAACTGCTGGCAGCCAGACTACTCTGTAGACTTTCCTGGCTTTCAAAATAAACCCTCTTTAAGTCCAAAAGAACAGGTTAACATTTGGAAGCTGCTGAGGTAAATACCTCCTTAACTTGCTGCTATATTTGCATTTGCAGGAAATAAGCATCCTGGAAGTGAAACAAAAGAAGCACAGATATACACAGATCCTTTACGCTGGTGATGTGAGGAATAAAGGAGATTTAAATGGGCTAAACATCAGAGAGGAGAGGAGCGGCAGCTGGATTGAGAGAGAAAGAGACAAAGAAGGTGGTTGTCAAACCAATTAGACAACATTGTCTGCTGAAGAATAACAGCTGGTTCTGAGGTGAACAAAAGAAGATCTGCAGGTTGTCAGATGAATAATTATCAAAGCTGGAGAAGGAGCAAGCTCTGAGGATCAGACTACCTTGTGCAGAATTTCCTAAGGGAGAAGAGTCCAAAAACTCTGGTAGAATGTTTCAGTCCAACACATGTTATTAAACGTCATAAGCAAGTTTGAAGTTGGGTAAGACTCACATGGGAAACAATCAAGAAACTTCCAGAGCTAGAAATGGACACTAAAGATAAAAGACACAGAAGATACAGAATATTTGTAACATGGGATTTGTTCTATCAATGGTTAGATAATAGAGGTAGAAATTAAAAGTTGAAAGATTATTAATATGTATAAACAAATAATATCACTACTACTATGACTAAGCACCAATGTATGTTAAAGAAAAATGTTATATATATTTCGCTATATAAATTTATATAAATTATATATATATAATTTTGGGGAGAAACCCATAATATCTAGCAAAAAAGCAATGTGAATATTTCAATTTCCCTAGAAATAATATAGCTGTGCCTATGATGTTCCCAGCAGCCCAGCTGAGACTATAATTTTTATCATTCCATCAACCCAGCTGCAAGAAAGCAACCCAACTGGGGATCGAAAGCATAAATCCAGTATGTCCAAGCTTGCAATCCAAACATATCAAATTGGGAAGCAAAATCATGATCGGGGCAACTATGTAAACAGGTCACACCTGCAGTTGTTAATAATTTTTTTTTAAGTGATCAATATACATATCCAAGGTGGGGGGAGTGGGGAATTCCCAAATTATGTATTTACTTATTCACATTTCTAAGGCCACCCAACTCATTAACAAAACTGTACATTACAAAACTCAACAACTATAAAGCAAATGATCTGAATAAATCCAATTTAGATTTTTTTTTTTTATGTTCCCAATCTCATGCATTTCCAAAAGTGTAACGTTTATTTTGCCAAATATAACTGATCTGCAATTATAAAGGGAGGCTAAAATCTTTTCATACCTTGATATGTGCTGTTCCCGTAAATTCTGGCAGTTCCATAACCAGACAGACTATAAAAGCTTTTATGAGAAAATATGGTTGAGGACAGAGACAGCTGGCATTTAAATTAGCCAAGTGAGAGAAATTACTCTTATTCATTCCCCAGATGCTTTTATTCATATATATATATATATATATATATATATATATATATATATATATATATATTTACATTAATACTTCCATAATACTATGCAATCCACGCTGTTCTGCTCACTGACCTTAACAGGTTTTGATACCCTTTTTCATCATTTCCAAAAACTATGGCACATTTTGCCAATTTTTAATTAATGAAACCATCTATTGTGGGGGAGGGGGAGAGGGATTCAGACACCAAACGTTCTGGTTGCAAAAGTTAGGGTTATTTTTTTTCCTGCAATTGCTACATTATCATTTAAAAAATTATAATGCATTGCTTGCATTCTCCTATTTGTTAATGCTTGAATGCTTTATATCAAAAGCCTCTAAACTGCCAATCCATTTTCTGTAATCTTGGATTGTTTCTGCACTTTTAAGTGCTACAGATTCTGTAATGTGCTAACATAATCAGAAGGTGATATGTGCCTCCCATATTGTTAGTACTCCAGAGGATATGCTAACAGTTATTTACAAGGGTAGAAAATGCCAACATTTAAATCCTTCCCTTATCTATTTACGTCATATCATTTCAGGATTTGTTTGTTTGTTGGCCAATTCATGACTTTAACCATGTTGTCTTTGGTAGTGATTACAGGTAGTCCTCGACTTACAAGAATTCATTTAGTGACCGTTCAAACTTACAACAGCACCAAAAGCAGTGATTTATGACCATTTTTCACATTTACAACCATTGCAGCATCCCTATGATCGCATGATCAAACTTCAGACTCTTGGCTCATATTTATGACGGTTGCACGGCTCCAGAGTCATGTGATCCACGTTTGTGACCTTCTGACAAGGAAAGTCAATGGAGAAGCCAGATTCATTTAACAACCAGGTTACTAACTTAACAAGTGCAGTGATTTACTTAATAATGGTGGCAAGAAAGGTCGTCGTATGGGGGAAAATTCACTTAACAATTGTCTTATTTAGCAACATAAATTTTGGTCTCAATTCTGGTTGTAAACCTGTTTCTCATTTGTGGCACCATAAACAGCAGAGAAGTATTATTTTTTATTTATTAATTACATTTATGTGCCACCCATCTCATCAGAGATGATTCGAGGCTGTGTACAGACATAAAAACAAGTACACATTAAAATAATAAAGCAAAACAAAATAACATTAATAAATAAAAAAATACTGTTAAAAGATGGGGAGGGAGAACACGAAGAAAACAGGGAAATGTGATGGATTACTTGACAGACATTTGTTTGGCTGGCATTTTTATGTGAACCAACATAATTTGCACTTCCCTGTCTAATATAAGAACTAGACCATAATTTTTCTTCCCTTTTCGTATTTGCCCAAATTTTAAAGTTTTGATTTAAGAAAACTAAAGCAGAGTAAAATGTCCACATCCAACAAACTACACATTAGAAAAACTATGTATGTTTTTGGAGAAGGCATAACATAAGAAAAGTCTCTTGTATAAAAATGAATATATTCTGAAAATTATATATCAAAGTAAGAGCTCACCTCTGCTTATATTGAACAGTAATCTTGATTTTAAGATTGATTGCTTTAATTGCAGGTGGATGCAGAAACAGACTATGAACTGGACAGATTTGCCATTCCTACCACAGTTTATCAGGTATCCATTCTAAGTTCCAGTCTTTTTGAAGAAATGGAATTTCAGTGTCCCAAAGGTGCATTTTCAAGAAGCTTCTTGACTGAGAAGCGAAACATCTTTAAAGAAAAACCAGAAAGTCCAGTTGCCTCTTGAAAAAGCACCTTTGGGACAACCATGACCTGGATGACTGAGAATCTCCATAGACAATGGAATTTGAGGGGATTTTGGAAACACTCAGAAAGTGGTTGATATTAGGGGGCTGTGATGATTGAGATAACCAGTTACAAAAATCCATTTAATAGAATTAATTAAAATAAAATTAACTTGCCTCAAATCCTGTTCAAGCCAAATGGGGTTTATGCCTATCTGTGCCCATAAAACATTATGCATACACACACACAAATACTAGCAAAGGATGCATACATACTAGCAAAGGATGCATGCTATACTCTTCCTCTTTTCACACATGAACATTCAGTCCAAAAAATACATCATGCACACATGCATCCAGTTTGGATGTTCTTTAGCAGAAATGCAGAAAAGCTCCAATTGAACAATTGATCTACCTGTAATGGTCTGTGGGAAAGATTTTGGGAAACAGAAAGAAGAGCTGCAACCTGTACAACAGTTATGCAAAAGCCCACAAAAGGAATAGCAGCACAGGATGCATATCAGAAAGAACCCTGCCTAGTTTTCTGGAAAGTATAAATAAAAGAAGGGATAAATTCTTTCAGACTTAGAAATTTCTGTTACTCTAACCTTACAAGAAAGAATCAGTTTGGTGTAGTGGCTAACTATTGCAAATTGAAGATGCCTCTGCAAAAGCAGAACAATAACTACAACAGAGACCAAGAAACCAAGATGAATCTGCCTTTAATCCTGAACGACAAAACATTTTAACTGTAAGCTTAAGTTTTTAAAGTATCTGAAATAAACAACATAAATAAGAATTTGATCCTAGACAGTTATAAATGGTCCACAGGTCCAAATGAAATTGGAATAAAGAAATCTTTACAATAACATTTTGGAATTAATTATAAAGTATAAACAGCTTCTCATGGGAATAGATCCTGTTTTAATTTTTACAAGACATAACATACCGGTAGATAAAGAATTTCATAATTTCAAAAACTAAACACTAGAACGAGCTAAATATTTTAGGTAGAGGAAAGATATACAGGCCTTCAAGATAGTGCAAAATGTTATGACGATAAAAATACTGAAGGGTGTTTTTGAAGAATGGAATCAAAAAATAGTAGCCATAATATCAGCAATGTCAGTAATAATGTCTGCTACTCAATACTTTGCATCTTGGAGGACTTTATATTTAACCTTTGATTTTCCTGCTTAATATACAAACCTAGATATACGTATCTTTCATTGCTTAAATGGTATATCGGTTGTCAAAATTGGTATTGTTTGAAATCAAAACTTCATTCTAGGCAGTGCATTCATCTTTATACTAGAAATTCTCCTCAACAATGTCCACTCTCTCTTTCAACTTTAGAACTTTTTATAGGTTCAGGCATAAATGCAGCACTTAAGGTGAAGGAAATCATCACGCAGAGAAAAAAGTAGAATTCTACAAAAACAAAACACACACATCCCAAACTACAAAAATACTTTGAAGGTCCAATGATGTAAGGAACACTTGATTAATAGTAAAGAGCATATCTTCATATTTTAATGGAGTACTTAGAGCAGCACCGCCCAACCTTTTGGGGACCAGGGATTGTTCCGAGGAGAGAGGTTTTTCTGTGAACTACAAGGGATATGGTTTCACGTGCTGCCTGCATCTCATGGATGGGGCTTCACTTGATTGCACAGCCTGATTTCTGGCATGCCATGGCCCAGTGCCAGTCCATAGACAAGGGGTTGAGGAACCCTGCCTTAGACATTTTGCTGAGGTATTGTCTTAGAAATGGGAATACAATTGGAAATTCTACAGCCTGGAAAGAAGTATTCACCAGGTCAGAGGATTATGAGCCTCGGTGGCACAGTGGCTAGAGTGCAGTAGTGCAGGCTACTTCTGCTGCCTGCCTGAAATTTGGCAGTTCAGATCTCACCAGGCCTAAGATTGATTCAGCCTTCCATCCTTCCGAGTTGGGTAAAATGAGGACCCAAATTGCTGGAGGAAATATGATGTCTCTGTAAACCGCTTAGAGAGGGCTGTAAAGCACTGTAAAGCGGTATATAAGTCTAACTATTGGTATTGCTATTACTGAATACATGTTTTTCATGTACAGCAGGGTCAAAACTGGATCCTTAAATAACAGTCAAGGAGCAATCAAATTGTGACATCAAGGAATCTTCTAGCGTTCAGGAATACAATCAGGAGTTTCTGGTTGTAGTCAAACAAGGGAAGAGATTTTAGCTTGCTACACTGGGAATCACTATTGATGAGAGTTTCCTTATATTCACCAGGCTGTGCAACCCTTCACCGCTTGATTAAACAGCTACAGAAGTTCTGCTTCTGCCAGCTGTCAACTGCTCACTGCATTTAAATGCCTTCAGCTTTAGTTGCATGCCCTCTTGAGAAGCTGGGTTGGAGGAATGGATTCTGACAAGTCTTTTTCCCCAACAGTTTCTGTTCTAGAAGAGACATTTGCCTCCAGCTCTCCTCCAGCAGGTACTAGTGATTCCCATCTCCTCGGGTCTTGGTCCTGAAGAGGTATCACCACGATCTCCTTATTAGAAGATTCTTTTGAGGCAATGCTGACAGAATGTCAACTCAAGAATATTTCTAACAGCTAATTAATCCATAAAACAGCCTTATTCTGTGTCAATTCCTTCACTACTGTCTATTCAAACCAGATTCAGTAAAGAGTCAAACAGATGTTTTGTTTCCAGTTTGTTATTTTAGTCATTAATATGGACATATATAGAACTGGAACTTGAATGAACTTAGCTTTGCTGTAAGCATTGTATGCTATTTAAAAGTCCAAAGAAGGTGGAAGAAACTTTTTTAAAAGTGTAGTTCTTGACTATCTACTGACTTTATCCCCCCAGAAAAATACAAATGCTAGCCAAAGTTTGTTTTAGATAGCAATTACCCTACCAGTCATTTTCTGGTAGCAAAACATTCAAATTAGAATCCAGCAGGATCCATGGCATAATTATTTTTAACCTGTAATGATGAAGCCCCTATTAAGGGTGCTTCCTATTCAGTGAAGGTCACACATTCACAGAGGATGGAAATTGCAAGATAGACAGTGATATGACAGGTACACATTATAATGTCTTCATGCAGTATCTGATTATTTGCTATAGAGATGGAAGAAAAAATCCCACTGTGGATTTCTTGCATTAGGGCTACAAGATCTGTGCTATATATATATATTTTTAAAAAATCCAGATGAGCCCAAAGTATGTTTCCTAGTTGACATCTAGTGGTCACCCAGATTTTTGTAGCCCCAGAACTAGTAGCTTTAACTCTATATACAGTTTCTTTTTATCCAGGATTGCATTTAGTAGTGCCTCTTAACTAAAACTGTTCTAAAAAGTAATGATGATGAAAGTAATGAACACAAAAATACTTGAAAATATGTGGGTATGGATAGATAGATTTTGTGTGTGAGAGGAGGGGGAAGGGAGAGGGAGAGAATTGCATCAAGGGAAATGTTAACTCTCCAAACTAAAGAGAGAGAGAGAGACCAAAAAGATTCAGCCTAAATCATCATAGCATTTATATTTGCTTAAGAAGATGTTTTCAAATTATTATACCATTGAAGCAGTTGGAAGACTTGAAATGTTCTGTGATCTAATTCTCTGTGATCAGGAAATTGAGCAAGTTCCTTTGGATGATTCATTGTGGTAGATTGCTTCATGAAATGCTTTGGAAGACGTTCCATTTAAAATAAAAATAACACTGTTGATTTCATTATTCTCTTTTGTGAAGCCTGGTCTCCAAAAATATAAAACCACAGTGTTGGCTTCGGAATTTCCAATACTTAGAAGTAACAGTTGTGGGATTTAACTGAAGTGTGGTTCTAACTGTGTTTGGACCACTTTGCAAATGTGTTTAGATGAAGACTCTGAAATTATTTTCTGATCTCTATGAGATATGAAGCAAATAAATCGCCTTTAGAACCATATAAATCAAATTTCTCGTCTATCAAATCCTTTTAAGAAAATGTAGAAATCAATCATCCACATGGAGGTGATTCCCTATTTAGAGGCCTGCATTAGGTAGAACATTAGCAGGAATCTTTTGCTTCATATGCTTAAATTAAATAAAAAGGGCAGCCAGGAATATTTACCTTTCCTTGCCAACTGATAGCAAACTATTCTATTTCCAGGTCCAAAAGCAAGGTTGTGTTTTTTGCAGGATTTGCATCATATGCATTTATACTACAGTTTCAGTATCCACATGAATAATTGTGAGCTTTAAATTTAAGCCAGAAATAAAGGGTTGACTTTTCTTCACATTTACTGTATTCAGTGCATCTACCAATACCAATTTTAATTAGACTAATAAAGAAACATTTCCTGATATTAATAAATCTGAGATCGCAGGAAAAGATGAGAGTTGAATTCTCCACTAATCAATCTCTTTTGTTTCATTGAATGGTTGACATTGAACAAGAAGTTAGGAGTGTTTTAGATGAGAAAAAGGGTACAAAAACATCTCAAGATATTATTATATTAAAATATCAAAAAAGCAAGAATTAAGAAGAGCTACTTTTTAAAAAGCTCAATCACTTATCTTTTTTTTTATTGTTCTACCTCTTTTTTCTTTTCTTTTTTTCCTGTTCATTTTTTTTTCCTGATTCTTATTCTGCTGTACTTTCCAGCAGAACAAAAATATGGTGAGTGGGGCTTCTTGGTGAACTTTTGCAAATGAATGTGAATTGTGAGTTGAATGAGGTGGAGCAGGTTGAAATTTAGCCCAGGCAAAACAAAAACAAAGGGACTGGTCACTGACTGATCCTTTCTTTGAATGGATGGCCCTCAACTGTTCTAGATTGGGTCTGTACTTTTCCTAAATCCTCTGATTCTCCACCATCCTTGAGTGGATAGCAGCAGCAGTTGCAAATCCTCTATCAACCACATTTCTTCTTGGCGAGATCACAGTATACCTACAAACACAGGATACTTACAAGTGACAAAATTAGTGGACCAGAAAAATGCTGAGGATATAATTTACTTGGACTTCAGTAAGGCATTTGATAAAGTAGACCATAACCTACTACTTGATAAGATAGAAAAATTTGGTTTAGACAGCATCATCACCAGATGGATTCATAATGGTTGACCAACCACACTCAACATGTAGTCCTCAATCGAACTGCATCTACATGGAGGGAAGTATGCAGTGGGGTACCCCAAGGCTGTTTTAGGAGAAATTTTCTGACAGTAAGAATGATTTATCAGTGGAACAACTTGCCTCCAGAAGTTGTGAATGTTCCAAAATGGGATCCAAAGCGATCCTGTTGCGAACCGGTAGTAAAGGTAAGTAGAACCCACCCCTGCTGCATAGGATAAACTATTTCTCTGTCTCTGTCTCTCTGTCTCTCTCTGTCTGTGTGTGTGTGTGAGAGAGAGAGGGAGGGAGGGAGGGAGAGAGATTATATAAGTGAAAATATCAGGGGGGAAAATCCAAACACCCTAGTATAGGTGACTCTCATTCGACATACATAGTCAGCACTATGTGAGAAAGAATCTGTTAACTAAGCAAATGTTATACATTTCCTGTTCAATCACACAAATAAAAAGAAACATTACTGCTACCTAGAGTTTTTGGGACACTTCCAGCTTCACTTTTAGGAACAATATGATTTTCATATCAACTGCAACTGTAAACAAAAAAGAGAAAAGTCTTTATTTTTTAAAAGTATTCTAGAAGAGTAAAATATACAATTTAATTTTTGACTATATGAAGTTAAAGATTAAGTGCTGTAGTATTTCCTTACAATGAATTTCCTTAGACAGGAGAAATCTTTTTTGGACATCTTCCTTCCTTCCTTTACTTTCAGTGATGGCAGTAGTCACAGATTTTGAACACTTAAAAGTTGTGTTAGATAAAAAATGGCACAATGAGCATGGGATGCTAAGTAGGAATACATTTTGCCAGGAATTATAGAAATTTTGTGTAAAAATAATGTATTGAAGAATCAACATAAACCATAACAGTCAAAGTGCTAGAGAGATTGCTCAGAACATTTCTCATTTCATACTTCTCACATTCTGAAATTGTATTAAAAGAATGTTAACACTAAGAAACAAAAATAAGTTGGACAGATTCTACATTACAACCAAACTTAAAACCAATGAACCCCTTTAAACCTAGTGCCCAATGGTCTTTTAGATAGTATTTAACTAAATCTTCACATTTCCATTGGAGTAGCTAGGAAAGAAAGCAGACATAGATTCAAATATTCTTATATTTATAGCTAATTAAATATTTCCAAATAGTCAACTATCTGCTGAACTCAGGGTAGTCAAGCTCTAGAATATCTCATCTAGATATCTTAAAAATCTGGGTGGAAACACAAACTATATTCACATGACTTTTGTCCTAGCATATTAAACAAAGTTTGCATTAGTTGATAATCCAGCATGAGATGGGTAAAACTACAGTTAAGTTTCCACATTGGGAGTGAGTCAGGTCACAATTTGAATTGTTGGTCTGATTTGAAGAATCAGTTCAGTTAGAAGAGTCAAACCTGTTACACCTAAATTCTCTATTCAAACCTTTGTTTTGATTCAAAAATTCAGTATGATTAAGTCTAGGTCTGAGCTAAATCTAGGTATTCACCTGGTTCAGGTGAACTGGTCTGAACCAGCTGAATACCACCTCTGTAGTGGATGATTCTGAATCCTCTTGAATCAAACCATGTTTGGCAGAGAAAGTGATACCTGCAGAATTTAATTTGAATTTTAATATTAGTAAATCAAATATACTGCAGGAAATCTCCAAAGAAAAACTTTGGATGGGCAGGACCAAAGGATTCAGGGTAGGGATTTACGAGTGAGTGGAGAATGACAAGATAACAGGATAGAAAGCTACCTACATTCCCTACCCAAACTGACTCTGTATCTTAGAAAAACACATCACTGCAAATTCATAGCAGAAGAGTGTTCACCGCCTAAATTCCTTGTAAGACTGTTAGATAAGCTGGAAAGAGAAAAGAGGTTACTGCATAGATATTCCAGTTATTGAATTCTATTTACAGTAGAAGTTGATAAAGATATTTGACATAAAAATAAATATGATTTGGGAAAAAGAATAGTGTTACCTTAGATTTCTGTTTATGAATATCTGTCAAACTCAAGCTATAAACTATTAAGTATACATTTGTTTAGGAAGGTATAAAAGAGAAGTATATGTTGAAGGCACATCAGGTATCCTAAATGGATGTCTTCCTGCTTCCATGTAGATCTGATGATCTCATAAAGCAATTAATTTACAAGCCTCTAAGTAGAACCATATTGATTTTGTGATTACACAGTCAGCTTAACAGGGTGTAACATTCATAAAACCTTATGATATTATTTTAATCAGTTCTAATGGATTTAGCTTTTGGTAGGACTATTAGATACCATAATTTCTTTCTTTTTTTTTTTAAATGCTATTGGAAGACTTACAGTACCTTCCTAAGTCAGTCCTGCGCATCCTGGGTTGGTTTTCTTTGGAGAAAGAGCATATAGTTATTGACAAGTGTGTGTCAGATCTTGAAAAAATCCTTTATGTGTGCAGATTTAGTGCTGTTTCAAAGAAAGCTATACCTGTTTTTTTTTAAATGGGGGGAGATGTTCCCCAATAGAAGCTTATACTTAAAAGGAGGAGAAAAGAGGCCAGGGAATTCACCAATCCCTGGTCTTATTATTGAGGCAAAATAAGGATTGGCAACAAAAGCAGTGCAATTTACATGAGCATATTTTTTTATGCTAGAGGAAAGTATTCCAATGCAGCTCTCTTGGCTGTGCCCAAAGCTGCAGCTGTCAAAAATCTAGATCATCACTAGAGGGCAGCCTGCAGATACAGAAAGTTCAATTCTTTTGCCACCATCTAGTGGTCATAATGCATTTTGCAGCCAAGATCTAGGAGTTATAGACTAAACATTCCAGCTGAACCTTGCATGTATCTTAAACTGGAACAAGCCATCTGATTACATCCATGCAAGCAAGAGTGGCAATTGAACATCTGCTGGAATTTGACCCCACCGTTAATTTTAATTGGGTTCTCTCTCTTTCAGCACCTGAATTAATTGTGGGTATTTGGTCTAAACACTGTTTTAAACATCTTGGATGGTTCTGGCACATCCCTTTACGAGGCACCAGATGGTCAGGTCCTGAATTAGCAATGATCAGCTTTTACCCACAGGGGAAATGATGGGCACTTTGCATTTGAGCTTTTAAAAGAAACAAGGCTGTGGAGAAAACTGATACAATTATGTCTGGGAGCTCATTAAGAAAAACAACAATCAAAAGAAGGTATAAAGAATGAAAAAAGTTTTATGATTTTTTTTGGTTGTTTTTTTTTTTTTTTTTATGCTTCCCTAGGTATCATGCCTCCATCTGCCTGGAGTTAGAAATCTAGTTACAACAGCACTACATGAGGCATTTAAAAATTCTTTCTTGTTTTTTTCCTTTTATAAACCACACTAATATCATAACATCCCCCAAAAGATTAGTCCTGTATTTCTTTGTAACCCTGAAGCATTTAAGCAAGTGAAATGCAAGGCAGAGATGACATCACAAAGTATTCATTCCACAGCAAAGTTGGCTTTTGGTAGCTTTTTCCTTCTCTTATTTTGTATTCCTGCCTACAATAATTCTAGTCATTTAAGGACAGTTTTACACAGTTCAAATTCTGGGGGAACAATAAACAATCCCAAGTTGCCAATCTATTGCCATCTTTGCTATTTGCATTTATGGTGGGAGGGAGGACAGCAAGCCATTCTACAGTTAGCAAATGTGTAATTTTCATGGCCATCTCAACTCATCCTCATTGAAGCAGAAAGCTTCAAACCCAAGGGGTCTTAGAGAAGGACATTTCTTTTGATTGATGTAAATTAGACATAGAGCAATTATATGGAGCATTCAGTATTTGTCACATACCCAGTCTCTGACTCTTTAAAGTTTTAAAAG
Organism: Pituophis catenifer annectens; assembly: GCF_029215685.1. Lineage (NCBI taxonomy): Eukaryota > Metazoa > Chordata > Lepidosauria > Squamata > Colubridae > Pituophis > Pituophis catenifer. The sequence continues at coordinate 74,933,096 of NW_027256881.1, read as the reverse complement.
CAGCTGAATAGAACTGTATAAGGTAACAGTAAAGGTTCCCCTCACACATATGTGCTAGTTGTTGTCAACTCTAGGGGGTGGTGCTCATCTCCGTTTCAAAGCCAAAGAGCCAGCACTGTCCAAAGACGTCTCCCTGATCATGTGGCCAGCATAACTAAACGCCAAAGGTGCACAGAACGCTGTATACCACCATCTAATTCTATCTTCATCACAAGACTGGAAGGAATATAGATTATTGTAACATTTTTTTAATCCCAACATTTTTAAAAATCTAGTACTATAGGCAGTTATGCAGGTTCTCTTCATATTCTTCTTAAAATTTACAGTAACAACAGAGCATATAGATAATTTTTCTTCTGATCTCAAACTGAATGTCTCAAATCTGGACATTCAAAGAAGCACTGAATTCAACACCTAAAGGTTTTAAACAATAAAAATAAGTTATTTTTAAAATATAATTGTACTTAAGAATTTTGATTACAACAGTAAAAGCTAATACAGACAAAGCAGAGAAAGATCATAGAAAATAGAAATGTGCAGGAAAAAAGAAAAAGATGTAAATGAAGAAAAAGAAAATAAATATATAAAGTAGCAATTTCCAAATTACATTAAGCAATTATAAATAAATTTAGTAAGTATTCAACTCTTCTAAGGTGACAAACTCTTCAACCCATACCCCATTCCTTATTTATAAGCAAATCCATAAAACATCTTTTTTTTTCAATCCTAGTGTCAGCAAAAAGTCCATAAGGGTTGCAGAACTTTGCAAAAAAGGTATTATTTTAACCTTGATCAAATAAGATATCTTTCCCTATATTTCTAACACATTTAATCTTTAATCCAATCAAATATTATTGTATAATTTGATTTCTCTTCAATTCTTACTTATACCATCACACAGATTTCTTCAAGGCTTTAACAAGTCTCTTTTGTACAGTACATTCAATAAGAAAACATTTTGTAGGTCATTCTTTTTGTTTTGTCATTTGTCTTTCCCTTTTCATTATTAAAACTTCAGCCAGTTTCTCTTGTATATCCAATACAGTGTCCCCTTTCCAAATCATTCTCTTGGCCTTGCAGCCTTGCATTTGTAGTCTCACTTTCGGTACTTTCTCTGCCCTGCAAAACAAAATTTGCTGCACATCTGTCATTCCTACATTAGATTTTGGACATAAAAACACATTATTATTGACAGTGTTGATATTATAGTTACGAATTTGTGGCTATTTTTTAAAGACCTCCTTTAATATTTCCAATGTCATAACATTGTGTCATTTTATAAGTCCCAGTATTGACATCAAGAATAACAATGTAATTATTTTTTTTCCTTCTGCTTAGAATCTTTAGTCCTCTCTAGTGTCCAGTTTCTAAAATAATATAATAACATATATTTATTATGAATTACAATGTCAGGATTGCCAAAATAAGTCTGTTTCCCATGAAGCTATTTATTTTTATAATTAATTCCAAACTCTTGTAGTAAATGTCAACATTCCAAATTTATCTGGATACTTAATACATTTAAAACTTTCTTAGATTAAAATCTTATTTAGTTTTTGCTACTTATTTTCCTGTTAATTCTTTCTTAAGTTTATAATTAACTTATCTTTTGTTTAGAGTTGAAGATAAACTCACACAATTATTTTTCCAGCTTGGCATTCCAAAGGTCTATAATATCTTTAAGATTTTAATAGGCAATTTCCAAAAGTGATTTAAAAAGTGAAATTGGTGAATTTAGTGTCTTTTAAAGGCTCCATCACAGTTGTGAGCAAGATGGATGATCCTGTCTTCTCATAGCACCCAAACACAGAGAAAACCTATATTCTGTGATCTCCTTGTGAGGAGCCGTTTTCTGGAGCACATGTGGGTGATCGACCATCTTCTCTATCTGGGAAGGACTCAAAGAACTGGTTTATTTACTGGTTTTCTGGTCTATGACTGTAATAAAGTGAAAAGTGAATACTGGTTACTTGGTCTTTGCTGAGATGTCTTTGGTTTGCCAAACCTCCTCCAGAAGCTTTTTGGGAATAAGAATGTGTTAAATATGGGCAACACTAGGAAAAATCTGCTGGTTCACCACCTATTCCCCATGAAGCAATACTACTTTTCCCACAGATCAATAGGTCATGAAAGAGCTACTTTAATTATTGGTGGTAATATAGTGCCACTCAGACCAGTACCAACTGAAAAATATCTCCTGAGTGAATAAGCCCTTTGTCTGCAGCTAACAATGTTTACCAGTGTAATTAATTCTATGAACAAATTCTTTGCCACATGAGGCACACATTCTTTTATTTACAATCTGCATTTTATTTGAGGAATTCAAAATGTCATTCATAGCTGTCCTTCCTGAAACTTTGTGAGGTCAATAGGACTGAGACAGAAAGAGACCAACTGATCCAGTTGTCCATAGTTATCCATCAACTTCCATAGCAGAAGATGGATTGGCAGCTAGGTCTTCTTGCTCCAAATCCAGTACTTGAACCAGTAAACCTCAGTGGCTTTCCCAAAATTCAACTAATTTGGAGTTGCAATAATTCTCTAAAAACTCTTTCCCATTCTATATCATTTAATACACCATCATCAAAATTCCCGTTTACCTGATTTTTTCAAACCAGAGGCTCTGTGAATAGATGCTTTGTGCTTTGTTGTTCAGTCTCATATTAATTATACACTGCTCAAAAAAATAAAGGGAACACAAGCAGAAGACATCTGAATGAATGAAATAGCCTTATTAAATACTTTATTCATTACATACAGTAGTTTTGTGTTCCCTTTAGTTGTTTGAGCAGTATATAAACTACTGTATGTAAAGAACAAAGTATTTAATAAGGCTATTTCATTCATTCAGATCTCAGATGTCTTCTGCTTGTGTTCCCTTTATTTTTTTGAGCAGTGTATTTTGAATGAATACCACCACTGCAATGAGACAGCTACTATACATTTATTTTTCATTCTTTCTCTAATTGTAAATTCCCAGCCTTTGCTACTCCTTTTCCATATCCATTTCAAAGAGAAGTAGACCAATAATTACAATATTTATCATGACATCACATTGCTGGTCCAAGCTTAATTGGATTAATTTACCCAATGGACATGGTGGCTCAGTGGCTAAGATGCTGAACTTGTTGATCGAAAGGTTGGCAGTTCAGCAATTTGAATCCCTAGTGCCGTGTAACGGGGTGAGCTCCCGTTACTTGTCCCAACTTCTGCCAACCTAGCAGTTTGAAAGCACATAAAAAATGCAAGTAGAAAAATAGGGACCACCTTTGGTGGGAAGATAACAGTGTTCCATGTGCCTTTGGCACTTAGTCAAGCCGGCCATATTACCATGGAGACGACTTCGGACAGCGCTGGCTCATCGGCTTTGAAACGGAGATGAGCACCGCCCCCTAGAGTCAGGAACGACTAGCACATATGTGTGAGGTGAACCTTTATCCATTACATATTAATATATATTTTATAGTCTCCTAAATTAATAATAAAGTTGTCATTATTTGAAGCAAAATTTGATTTGCATTTAACAGAATAACCAATATCCCCTTGGTATGTATGAAGTGCATTCTCTCCTACAAACGTAAATGAATCTACCATGGGTTTGTACTGAAGCTGAAATGGGGAAAATGTAAAAACAGATTTTAAGGTAGAACAGATGGCACAACTAAATGCAATCCATATCTTTCTCTAGTGAAAAATTCTCACATAAAAGATATTTGTGGGTGAAAGATGCATCCAAAACAGTGCATATATTTCTGAAAGCTCCATACAAAAAGAAAACATTTATGAAAGAAAAACATATGCTTTTAAAAAAAAACTGCTGCAGGGAAATGTACATAAAAAAGCACAGAAATTTGTGTTAAAGAAAGAGGGTTTTTTTTAGGAAACTGCTAAAACAAAGATGCATTTGTTAAGCTCCAAAAAATTTCCTCATTAGGGAAAAAGCTGGGAACAAAATTGGATTAGATATTGTGCTACAAATTTACTGTAACAATAAAATAAACTAGATTTCAAGAAAAGTATACTTCCCTGGCTTCAGGAAAAATTGAGATAGTTGTAAATATGTCCATCAGTGAGACCTGAATAGTGAAACCAAAACTTTACCTGTTAAATTTCCAGAGCAAAACTGAATGCATATACTTCCTGTCTGAAGCTGACTGAATACTGTGATAATTTAATATCCTTCCTTCCTTCCTTCCTTCCTTCCTTCCTTCCTTCCTTCCTTCCTTCCTTCCTTCCTTCCTTCCTTCCCTACTTACTTACTTCTGATTCTCAAGGACCTGGGATGATAAGAGTTGGTTTCCAAAGATCTGGGATGATAAGACCCAGTGGTGGCACAGTGGTTAGAATGCAGTATTGCAGGCTACCTCACTGCTCACCGCTAGGAGTTTGATTCATACCAGCTTAAGGTTGACTCAGCCTTCCAGCTTTCCAAGGTCAGTAAAATGAGACCCAGATTGTTGGGGCAATATGCTGACTGTAAACCACTTAGAGAGGGCTGTGAAGCCCTATGAAGTGATATATAACTCTAAGTGCTATTCCTATTGCTATTTCCTACTAAGCTTTTATTCCTTTTTACTGCCATTTCTGCCCATAGCTGGTTAGCCCTAAAATTTCAGTACAGTGAGTCTCAGGTAATTTTGAAAGCATTTTTCTGTATACCTTTTGAACAGCAACCTGCATATTCCTAATTATATGATCAAATATTATACAAAGCTGGGGGCATATGCCAGCCCAGGATCTGATTTTTTAATATAAATAATGCTGTGCTTCAATGGCTGAACATAGATATTTATATTTTATTGGGTTCTACTAATCTAGTTCAAATGTTAACATATATTATTAGTGTCAACTTCGAATTGAACCTGGCAGAAGCCATTTTCTTGTTTCTCAGTTGCCACACACTATGGGGGGTGGGGGAGGTTGGAATGCATTGCCAGACAACACCGATCTATCTCGTAGGAACCAAGGTCATCTCCACAGGTGTCAGATGAAGAAGGAGGGAATGCCTAAGGAGTCTGCCAATTAACACAATTGGACAATGTGACCGGTGACACTCGGGAAGGGGAACATTTACTATTATACTTATACTGAAACCATAGGGAATAGTTAGAGTTGGTTTTACATTTGATTGCACTGATATGATGTACCCAATAAAGAAGTTCTTTGAGGAGGATTCTAGTCTCCAAGTTCTGATTTTCTTGGGTTTGTTAGTTGGAGTCATAACAATTAGTCCATGTATGATATGCCATACACTAAATAAATAAATATTATACAAAGACTTTTTAAAAATGACATATTCAAGAGCATTTTGCCATACTTAAAATCTTGTTTCAATAAATATATTATGCACTTTAATATAAACTATCAATATGTGTTGCTCAAAAAAATATAACAAAGTCAATTGATAAATCAGGCTGTTAGATGTGAGATGTTTTCTTCTCATATAATGACCTCAGAGTCCCACAGCACACATACCCTCAAAACCAGCTGATCTGAATCCCTCAATAGTGGTGGATGAAGAGAATTAAGGGAAAGGTAAACTATTTCTCCACAGTTGTGACAGGAGCGATAATGCTAATGATTTTATTTTCATGCCATTCTTTTATTTTCATGCCATTCTTTATCTGTTCTAGCCATGGAGTCCATGGCTAGAACAGCATCACGGACTTTATAACTATAAAGATAAAGGATGTCTCACAGAGAACCTCTACATCTCTTCTTGTCTATCTCATCCTTAGACAGACTTTAAATGGCGCCATAATGAGTTAACTATTGACTACTGTCAGAGCTTCACAAGTGCCAATGAAAAGGTCAGCCTTTTCATTTGTGCTTGTTTTATGTGATGTGATGAATAAAAAGTGAGCCAAGTCCCCCTCAAATAGAAGTCAGCTCCTAATGAATACACAGACACATCCATATGGAAGTAGCTTATCATTGCCTCTGCTAAGATTTTTTTTCAACCTTCCAATCCAGCCTACAACTCTTAGATTCCCAACTGGTTTTCGATTCAACTCTTAACCTTGACAAGTTGGCCAGATAATGCTGTCTCTTAAGGCAAATACCAAATAACAAGTTTAATCTGTTTTCTGCAGGTTCTCAGATATTATTTTGACATTTGCCTCTCTGGTTCTTTTTTCTCCACTCCTTTTAATGTAATATAAAATAGGGTTTCTTCATATTTGGCCAGTTAATTTTCCCCAGAAAAGGAATCAGCAGTAGTCCATTTAAAATCTGCCCTGTGCTTAGCTCCAAGGGGCCTATGGGGTTTTTTTTTGGGGGGGGAGGGGGGCTAGTGACATGGATTACCTAAGAAATGGCATAGTATAAATTCTTTGGTATTAAGGACATAAGATATTTTAAAAATAGACTTGTAGCCATGAAAGTCAACAAAACAATACTAAAAAACAGCTTAAAAGTAGAATCTCAGAAGTCAGAATTAGGCTTACATTTATCCATGATTTATGCATGATACGTCAGTACATAAGACTGTCTGTGTGCATGTGTGTGTGTGAATGCCAAGTACAGGTTGCTTCATTTTTCCTCAGACATAAAGAAAGTGAATGTATTTCACAGCTGATCCCCAGAGAGCATGTCTCAGGCTGTAACGATGCTACCTAATGAGAAAAATTAGGAAATTTGCAGAAGTATAATTTGAACCTATATAGATGCTTCCAACTGGTAATTGTTCTATTTTTAGAGATGTATTGTGGCTATGCCTTTTAGAACTCCTATAACATCAACTGGGATTCCATTATGGGCAAGCAATTACCAGAGAAAATATGCAGAGAATGTAAACAGGCAATTGCCATGAATAAGTGAGCATGAAAAAAGGGTTAGAGCTCTTCATAGAGGGGGTGAAGCATGAGAAAAAAACCTGCTCGATTTGAAGTAGGAGTGAATATAAATTCTCTATCAGCCTCCCACCTTTTCAGTGACTGTCAACTGGTTCTACTTGAATATTATAATAAAGATTTACTATCTAGTTAAGTGTGTTCAAGTCTTTAAGAAGTCTTTAGTCTTATTACACTAGGACACTTTCAAACCCTAATGTAGGTGTTTTGGTTTTAGATTCAAATCTTGCCATAGGGAGCCTCATTTTTGGGGGAGGGGAAATATTCCATTTCAATCTCCACCCCCATAGAACAAGAATATTTATCTCTTCATCAAGTTTATATGACCATCCTTCCAATCAGTAAAATTCTGGATAGCAACTGGATAAAATCACAATAGGTAATCCAAATCAATTCAAATATTAAGTCAGAGCCCATATAAAGAATCTCATTGCTAACAAGTCACAGGCACAAATGCCAGAGTTCCATTAACTTCCCTGACCTAATTCCTAAATCACATCTTTGCTGCCTTTCAGAAGGTCAACAGAGCTACCATACTTCTGGAAGAAGTTGTTCGATAAGACAGGAATAATGACAGAGAAGACATACTTCCTAGCACCCACTGGGAAGTCCTTGCTTCACTGAAGGGACCTGGAGCATACTCACACTGCCAGATGTGGAAGGACTCCAGAATACATGTCACAAACAGTATAATGTTTGTAAAAACAAAGCCATGGTATAACTCAAATGACTAAGTAAATAAAATTACCATTGTTAAAATGAAGAATACATCATTGAATACCAGTGGTGGGATTCAATTTTTTTTACTACCGGTTCTGTGGGCGTGGCTTGGTGGGCGTGGCATGGCTTGGTGGGCATGGCTTGGTGGGGGTAGCAGGGGAAGGATATTGTAAAATCCCCATTTCCTCCCAATCAGCTGGGACTCGGGAGGCAGAGAATAGATGGGGGTGGGGCCAGTCAGAAGTGGTATTTACTGGTTCTCTAAACTACTCAAAATTTCCACTACCGGTTCTCCAGAACTGGTCAGAACCTGCTGAATACCACCTCTGTTGAATACTGTAAGTACCTCCTCATTTTAATTCTTTGAGGTTCTCTACATTTTTTTGTAAAGTTTAATTTAGGGTGGCAAAAGTTATGGATATTTTTAGTTGAAGGCTCATTAACTAATTAAGCTGAAGCTATGAAGTGGAAAAATATGGAGCAAGACTAACACCATGATCAAATAATGCCCGCATTATATTTGCAAATAATTGTTTAGATAGCAAGATAGCAACTTATGGGCAGCTTTTTACTTTTTTTCTTTTAACAAAGCAAATGTCAGATGGAGGTAATGAGAAATTTTCTAATACTTAATAGCAACAGGCAAGAGGTTTTCCTCACTCTTAATAACTCTGGTGATTATCCTGAGAGTTTTCAGAGGAGCATCTATGTTTATTGAAGCAAAAACAAAAAAAAAATTGCAACATATAAAAAGATGGCTCTCTTTCTTCTCCTTAATTTGTAAAACTCATCTCTCCTTTAAAGCAGGGGTTAAATCCAGCAGGTTCTGACAGGTTCTGGAGAACCGGTAGTGGAAATTATGAGCAGTTCGGAGAACCGGCAGTGGAAATTTTGATAGTTCGGAGAACTGGCAAATACCACTTCTGGCTGGTCCCAGAGTGAGGTTGGAATGGGGGTTTTGCAGTATCCTTCCCCTGCCATGCCCACCAAGCCACGCCCACCAAGCTACACAATGCCCATCAAGCCACGCCCACAGAACCAGTAGTAAAAAAAATCAAATTTCACTACTGCTTTAAAGCCACCAAATCTCTGGAAAAGTTAAGAGAGTATTGCACCATTTTTAAAATGTAATTAGGGGATGTTTGGTACAGAAGGAGAGAAAGAGAGAGAGACAGAAGAAGGGAGAGAGGGACAGAGGGAGCAAATTCAACACTATAAACATTAATGTAATGTACATTACATTACATTACATTACCATTTTGGTTACCACCTTTAGAGCGCTCCATGGCTTAGGACCTGGGTACTTACGGGACCACCTTCTGCCACCAGTAGCCTCTCACTGGCAAATACGCTCTCATACAGAGGGGCTCCTCAGGGTGCCATCGGCCAAAGAGTGTCGAATGGCGGCCCCCAGGGGGAGAGCCTTCTCTGTGGGGGCACCTGCTATCTGGAATGAGCTCCCCCCGGAGATACGGAGGATCCCGGATTTACGCACCTTCCGCCGTGCCCTCAAGACCTTTTTATTTCAACAGGCTGGCCTGGCCTAACTTCCCTTTTTAATTGTAAATTTTAAATTTGTTTTAAAACATTAGAGGTTTTAATCTGTTTCGGGCCAAATTATTTAATGGGTTTTTATATTGTCTTTTAAATTTTGTAGTTTGTGTGTTTTATCTTTTTGGCTGTTCACCGCCCTGAGTCCTTCGAAAGTAGGGCGGTATATAAATCTAATAATAAATTAAAAAATAAATAAACAGCTATTGAAAGAAAAAAGAAACCACTAGACTACTCTTTATGAAAACCTCTTTTCATAGGTTTATATAACCATTTTCCTTCCAAGAGCTGACAATTTTTAAAAAGAACAATGCATGGATATATGCAAATAAAAATAGATCGTTTTAAGTGTCTTGGATTTATTTTTGTCCCAGTATGTAATATGTAACTGTCCTTATTTCATGAATTTCAATTGGATTATCCAGCCAACAATATTTTCCTGTGACCAGCAGTAATAAGTCTCCAGGTTCAATGCTTTGGACCCAACATCTATAGCAAGCCCTGATAATATCAAAACGTGGGCACACATATTCTATCAGCAGGTGAGTGGTAAAATTGCATAATGATGTAGAGATATCTGAAATTAGTATATACACTGCATTGATTTCCTGATAGCATTATGACATGTGTTATTATCGGTCCCCATGTTCTCCCTCTCAAGGATGCCCATACAGTTGCCCTTATACCCATGCTCCACTCACCATATGAAATCTGTACATGGTGAAATATTTTCTTTCAGTATAAAGATACACTGATCTCCTTTTATACATTTATTTATGTTAACTTGCAGTCTCAACAAGGTCCCTCAACATTATTTGATTATTCTGTAACTTTAAGGCTGATCCTTGCAAATACATTTTTGTGTTGAAAGTAATAGTCTGTCAGTATTTTGATTACTTTTTTATGCTGATACACCAATATAGCTGCAAACATTTTACTAGATACTCTATTTTTCAGACTATTTTTCATTATAAAATCATGACCTATCATGTTTTAAGATCATAGGTCTGAACCAGGAGAGAGAAAAAAATTAATCAGTGTAGCGTAACTCTTGATTTTTGAACTCCTTTTGAATTGGCTGAAGGCTTACAGAGATATTATCTGTCTACCTTTTGAAAGAATTCTATTGTGGTTTCACAATATACCTCGTAGCTTTTCTTCATCATCAGTTGCCATACTGAGTCTCTATACAGAAATTATTTTCATCTTGTTTTGGTTCCTCTGATTCCTTACCAAACATATCACCTTAGTCAGATTCCATAGAAGGCTTGGTGTGGATGCACTGCATTTTTACTCACATATACACAGCATCACAGATCCAGGCAGATCCATTGCCCTAGATGTCATGTTTTGACTTAACTTCGTAGATAGGTTCAAAGAATCCTGGATTTTGAAACAATAAGTTTCAATTGCAAAGAGAACTGGCACAAATCTTCTAAAGCTAAATGTTCATGTTCAATGTATAAAAGCATCCTCTCTACAAAAGCACCTGGATGAGCAATTCACTATTGTTTATTCTTGTCTAAACCCTAGCTTAAGACAACAAATTTCACAAAATCTCTACAACATAGAGAAATACGTTTCCGTAAATAAAAGTTAGTGCATGTTACAGATTTCCTCAATTTTTGTCTTAGAAATGCTTCATCCAAAATATACAACAGAAACAATAATAATAATAATAATAATAATAATAATAATAATAATAATAATAATAATTTTTAAATGTTCGGTTGACTTGAGTTTCATGTTTAATGAATAAAAGTAATAATCGAAGAAAAAGAACTGGAAAAAATCACAAAATATTGCAACCTGCCCATCGAAAATACGCGATTATGGATAAAATATATAACAGTGATACCCATTGTCATCAGGGCACTTGGTACCATGTCCAAGTATTTTACAAAATACATCAAGAAATTGCAGCTTCCTGCAATAACACCACCAGAACTGCAAAAAATTGCACTATTCGGAACATCATATATTTTAAGAAGATACTTGGTTGTTACCTAGGATGCTGGCAGCAACCCATATCAACCATTAGCACCAGTCAATGGTATTTGTTACACATTTTTAAATTATCAGTGGACTGAGTTTCATGTTTAATGAATAAAAGTTTCATGTTTAATGAATAAAAGAGATAATAGCCCTGTGGAATGAACTGCCCCCGGAAATTCGTAAGATTTCTGACCTCCGGGTATTTCGCTGCACACTCAAGACCCTATTGTTCCGCCAGGCTGGGTTAGCAACATAATTTTAAATTGGATGTTTTAAATTTTTGGGGTTTTAAATTAAGCCAAATTTATTTAATACTTTTAAATTATTTTAAATTGATGTCTATTCTGTTTTTAAATAGGCTGTACACCGCCCTGAGTCCTTCAGGAGACGGGCGGTATAGAAATAAAATTATTATTATTATTATTATTTATTATTAATAATAATCCCTTTTGGAAAGGAATAAAACCATTTGCTGCATTCAAGAAGAGAATCAATCATGCTGCATTCAGAAGTAGAACATCCTAGCTGTACTTTCTGGAAGAAAGTATGACCACTTTATTGTATTGCTGTGTGAAGGAGTTAGGACTTGACTAGCATACATATAATTAGAGGTGCTACTAGATATATGGTTACCAAAATGTGAGTCAGGGGTTGAAGATTTTGTTTGGTTTGCAAGGGAGAATCGGTTAAGTGAAAGATGGAGATTTAAGTGGCTGAGCCTTTTTTTGGATTTTATCCAATAAACATGGATTTAGCTTGCAAATATTTATAATTTCATAAACACTGCTTTCAGTTGCAACAAGCATTAGTTTTAATAGTGAGGGTGATTTTGAACACCAATTAACATGTTCTTTCATATTATTCTTTTAAAAAAACTATGAATGTCTTCATTTGACCAAACTCTTCACTTGGGAAAATGTTTAAAAAAGACATTGATAACTGGAGCAAGTCCTGAGAAAGGTTACCAAAATGGTAAAAGAACTGGAAACCAAGTCCTACAATGAACAATTAAAAGACCTAGATATGTTTATCCTGCAGAAGAGAAGTTGACAATATAGCTGCCATCAGATATTTGAAGGGCTGCAAAGTATGTGTGCATATTTATTTTTCATACTTATTATGTTCATACTTATTTTTAGTTGCTCCACAGAGGAAGATTAGAAATTTCAAAAAATATAAATACAGACTAGATATTAGGAAGAACGTATTAAGAATAAGAGCTGTCAAATCACCCACATGAAATGGTTTCTTTTCCTTTACTGGAGGTTTTTAAACACAGACTGGGTAGTCATCTATTAGGGATGGTGTAGTATCATGTGGGAATTCTGCACCATTCAGTGGTTGAACCTGATGGCCTTTTAGGTCCCTTCTGACTCTAGGATTCATGCCCTGTGATCTTCATTCTTTCTCTTTAGACTGAAATTCTAAGTTTTGTTTCTTTTTCCTCAACAATAGTCTGTGATTTCTTAGCATTTATTAACTTAGCAATGTCTAATGACATCAAGTGCAAATCTAAAGAAGGGACCTTATTTTATCATTTGTGGTGGACATGTGATAAAGCAAAAAAAAAAATGGAGTAGGATTCATATTCTAATACAAAAGATTCTTAAAGTGAATATAAAGAAAAAAACCAGAAACTTTTCTTTTGGGTTTAAAGACTTGGACATTTTTTTTTTTTTTGTATATGTTGACGGCAAGATTACTTTATGCATAAAAATGGAAGGACACTGGACAAATGGCTCCAAAAGTTGATGGAGTTAGCAGAGATGCCTACATTGACTGCTTTGATAAAAGAAAAAAACGTAATTACTTTTGTTTCTACTTGGAAACCACTTCTGGACTTTGTGCTTGAGGTGGAAAAAGATGAAACTGATTTTGGATTTTACTGATTAGATAGATTTGTTGATATAGAAATGACTAGTTTATACTATTATGTAAAATTAATATTACTATCTTATTCTACTGCACCAAAGGAAGTCGGAAGTCAACGCCTTTTCTTTCTTTTCCCCTTTTTCTACACTCTTCCCTTTTCCTCCCCTATATTTCCTATTATTTGTTTTTGTATTTTTGTATTTTACATTATAAATTAACAAAAAGGACTATTTGAAAGACATCAAGAACCTAATTTAACTATACTAATTTTACTGTAATTTTTGTAAAGCTTGCTTCATATTCAGTAAAACAAAATGCAGCTAAATCCATATTAAATTAAAAAATAAAGCAGACAGGGGTGACATGATAAGAGTATTCCAGTATTTGAGGGGCTGCCACAAAGAAGAGCAGAACAACTTATTTTCCAAAGCAACAGAAGGCAAGACTAGAAACTAATCAAGGAGAGAAGCTACCTGGAATTAAGAAGAAACTTCCTAACAGTGACGACAATCAACAGTGGAACAGTTTGCCTTCAGAAATTGTGGGTGCCCCATCACTGGAGGTTTTTAAGAAAAGACTGGAGAACCACCTATCTGAAATGGTATAGGGTCCCATGCTTGAGCAGGGGGTTAGACTAGAAGTCCTCCAAGGTCCCTTCCAGCTCTATTCTGATTGATTGGTTGATGAAAATTAGAAACAACATCTTCAGTATTAACCTGTTCTCTTACTTTTACTTTATGAACAAATATCTTTTCTTCTTTAGCCCTGATTCTTGCATAATCCCATCATTTTCACAATCTATGACCTCATACAACCGATACATAGATGATGCAGAGTGCATGTCATATTACAAATAGTTTTTAAACTGCCTCAGGAATCCTTCTTGTGTCATCTTTGTCTGTAAACCAGTTGCCCCTGGTTTGCACTGGTTCTATAGAACTGATAGTAAAACCGGCAGGAGGCTCCGCCCACTGACACTGACATCACCAAACACTTCTGCGCATGAGCAGAAGCAAGTACACATGTGTGGCCCCACTGCAAACCAGTAGTAAAGGTAAATAAAACCCACCCTTGCTGTAAACCCATGTCTTCCACAAACTTCCAATATGATCCCATTCTACGTATTATACGCAGTCCAAATAAAATTAAATATAAAACAAAATAAACATGGAATGTGAAAAAAACAATCTGTAACCCTTACTTGCTTTTGAAAATAAATTTCCTGCTGATTTCATTATGTCACTATGTGCTGCCTAGGCTTTAAGCCACACAGACCAATACAAGGATACAGAGCAGCTCCATACCACCATCTAGAGAACAGAGGGAGTGATTTGACACAAAAGCAAAATATTTTCAAGGGTTAGTTCACAGGCAGAGAAACAACATTTTTCTATTCCATTTCAATAGTTTGTGTTGATTTAAATTAACAATCTGTATGCTGCTCCCAAACATAAATCCATGCATTTTGAATGAATGATTGTGATAGGTTAATGAGAAACGTTTGTTGATGATGTTCTCGATCAGCAGGCACATTGTTTTCAAGAAATTTTGCTCATTTGGAGTAGGGAGGTTCTTACCTAACCAAATAATAAAATGAATGGATTTTTTCCTGCCATCATTTTGATATTTTTCCAATTATCTCTCCCTCAAATTGTACAATACAAATGTTCACTCTGGTTTTTTTAAAAGCAAGTACAAATACTGTTTCAGATCAATTATATCCATAATCTATTCTAGGCATTACAGAAATGGGTCCTATTTGCTTATTTAAAACTCCATGTGGTCCTCAACTGTACTTAATATTTAGAGAGCAAAGTAACTATGACATTCCATAGAAGTAGACAATATAGGCATTTTACTGGCAAACTTACGCAGATTTTATAGTTGCTATAATAAACTAAAATGCCTAATGCTCAAAAAATCAGCAATGCCACATGGATACTGTAATATTGTTTTGCCAAAATATCAGGGATATCTAGACTAAGAATAAACGAAAATAACAAGAGAATTTAGAAGATGAAATTTAGAAGTTGACATTACTCCAAAATCCAACAATGTTACTGCCACTTGTTTTATTCAAGTCATCCACAATCTTTCAAGACAATGATATGTGAATGCTTTTGCTAGGTTTAGACTTCTGCAGCTTTTTTCATTCTTCTCCAAAATAGGCTATATTGCTATTATAGGGCACAATTTATAAATTAGACACTACTTTAGAGAAATGCTCTACTTAACCACTGCATGTTACTAGAAGAGAAGTAGCTGGTATTTCTAAGTAACAGCAATGTTATTATTAATATTAGCAAATTTTAATAAAAGACAAACTAAAAAGGATCCATGTAATACAGGCTCAATACCAATATAAATTTTGTATTGCTTTCCATATCATATGTAGCAATTTTGAACTTTACAACTGGAATAAAATTGCACATTATGTCAATATACCTTCATAACCAAAGATAATATAAAATACTAGCATTTTATGGACACTATCATTGTTGAATTTAAAGAATACGATGGAGAAAAACCATATGCTAATATTCACATTAAGTAGGCTTCATAATAATTTTGATTAAAGTGATTTAATGGCACCATTTGTATTAATCAGTACTGTCACTCCACATGCTGTCTGTACAACAACTGCGGCACAATAACAAAGGAAAATATATGGAACACAAGATGTAAGTAATTCTTATTTGTTCAATATCCTTCTGCTCCCATACAAATGCCAAAGAATTTAGCCTTTATTTCTAGAGAAAGTGATCATGTGCTGCCAGATTCTTGGTGTTATTTTGGAATATCTAGGATTTCCTGAAGTTCAATAATCCAGAAAAGCAGTTTCAATAGACCAAATCCTGACTGAACAATCGTTGGCTAAGATCCACAAATTAGGATTTCAGAAAAGATTCCATGCTGCCTTAAATAAATCTGTGCATTTATGGCACATGAGCCTACCTACAGCTTAACATTTCTACTCTGCCAATGAGGCTATACTATTTAGCTCTACAAATAATTTTAACTCTTTTTTTCTCATCTATTCCTAGGAAAACTATATATTATTGCTGTCGTTTCATTCTAAGAAATCCTAAACTGCATTTAAATCCATGTTTTATTCTTTGTTTCATTCTCCCCATCCCCCACCCCCCATCATTGGATAAACATGTCCAGTATGCGGTGTTTCAGCCGAGCCACCAAGCTTCTCTGTGAGGATCCTTTCCTCTTGCATTTTCTAGATGCAACACTTATGAGCAGCTCTTACAATAACAGTGGCTTAACAAGCCATTTAAAATTCAAAGCACAACCTGTCAGAGCAAAAGAGGGATAAACATGAAAGAACATGAAGAGTGTTGCTCTTCTCCCTTCTTCCTTCCCTTTGTCACTTGCTCTTCCTTTAAGATAACTTATTTTACCTCAGCTATGGCAGCCTCTTCCCTTTCTGTGGTGTCTATTTTTATTGTCTCTTTCCCACAAAGAGTTGCCTAAAGCTACTGGGGGTGGTGTGATGGTCTAGAAATGCGTGGAAATGTATGCAGTGGCTAAGCGATAAAATGAAAGAATTTTGACAATATGTGATTACAGATTAAATGACGCAATTTTGGGGTCAGCACTAAGGAAAGCATTTATGAAGAGGCTGACAAGTGTAGATGGATGGGGAAGGAATAAGGGCAGTTACAGCATTTAATGGACGTTTGCCTTCCCTGATATCCACAGACTCTGCTACCATCTGCTGGTTTACGGAAAAAGAGCAGAGACTCTCTATCTGTGAGTTGACAGTGCATAATTTTCCAGCTGCCTCTCATTATATGAACAGCCCTCATTCCAGGTCACATCATTGTATCTCCAGATTCTCTAGGTTTGTCAATTAGCCCCCTTTTTGCACACAGATGCATTTTCAGCAGCATGAATCAGGAAGAGGGACAAAAGAAGTAGACAACAGCAGATTAAATTAACCTTATAACACATCCTTCCTTTCCAAAATGCAGAGTTTGTCATTTTGGTTTTATTAAGTATTGAATCAACATGATTAACTAGCTATGATTCCCAGGGCATGGTTTGAATATAGATGGAAAGGTATTCAATTTGAGGCTTGAGATTAATATACAACCTGTAAATTGAAGGAGATGGGAAATATCAACAAAATGGAATTTGCTAAATAAAGGCTCAAGAGTTCAAGCATAAAACAGTACCTTGCATGTTTTAGGATATATTTATTGGCTGTGGATCCACTGCCCACTGATATTTCCCCTCAGGATTACTTTTTTTTCATTCATACATACCATTTACAGACCATCTTCCTACTAAGAGAGCACCAAAGACAGCTAACAACAAAAAGGAACATACACAGACACACTCAAAAACACAATTCACCTTGCTTAAAAAAAACTTAACTAGGAAGAAACTCTTGACTCATTTCCTAAAAATAGGAAGATTGGGGTCAAATTCTCCATTCCACCAAAATCAATTTCAAAGCTTAAGAGGCACATCAGAACATATTCTGTTGCAGTTGCCTAACAAAAATTAAGTGTATGTTTAAGGAGGTCTCTCCTGTGGTGCTTAATGTCTAGGCAAACACTTGCTAATTTATATTGCATTGCAATGGAGACAATGGCCATCTTACCCACTAAATGTTACTAACAATCTTGTTAAAATCAATTCATCTAAAAAAAATATCAACCAAAGAAAAACAGTCAGAATGATCCTCATTGAGTAGGGATACACAGAAGGTTCCAGAGGATTGTGAAGATTTGGTTCCCCTCAGGGGTGAAATCCAGCAGGTTCTAACAAGTTCTGGAGAACCAGTAACAGAAATTTTGAGTAGTTCGGAGAACTGGCAAATACCACCTCTGGCTGGTCCCAGAGTGGAATGGGAATGGAGATTTTGCAGTATCCTTCCCCTGGAGTGGGGTGGGAATGGAGATTTTGCAATATCCTTCCCCTGCCATGCCCACAAAGCTATGCCCACAGAACTGGTAGGGGAAAAAATTTGGATTTCACCCCTGGTTCCCCTCCCACCATACCATTCCTGTGACATTCCAGTGGTCAGTGGAAGTAAATCCTCTGAATTGCAAGTAGTTTATGATATCTCAGACACACAACAATCCTGGAATGATCTGTTCCCAAATCAACATATTTTTACACATCTCTGTCTGCTTTACTTCCTGAACTGAAAAAGTCCCGTGGATGTCTCTTCATCCTATCTTCTCTTGGAATTCACTGCATAGCACAAAAGTACCATACCTTTGCAGTTTTATTTTGGTATCTCTACTGAGTAGTCTGGTCATTTGTTTTTGCCTCAACTGCACAAATGTTTAGGATTGGGAGATGCCTGACCATATCTAAATTGCAAAAATCCAGGTTTGCTGCTATCTAGCTGATGTCCAGATTTTGCAGCCCAAGGATGTCAGCCCTTTCTTTGAGGCTTTGGAGAAGGCAGGTGTCCCATTGATTAGAACTGCCTACCTGTACCTGTTTGTTCTTGGCCCTTTGCCAAGAAGACTGCAAGCCACTGAGGGGGAAATGTACAGTGTAATTAAGTGGCCAGGTATCAGGGTTGAAATCCAGCAAGTTCTGATGGGTTCTGGAGAACCGGTGGCGGAAATTTTGAGTAGTTCGGAGAACCAGCAAATACCACCTTTGGCTAGCCCCCGAGTGGGTGGGAATGGGGATTTTGCAGTATTCTTCCCCTGGAGTGGGGTGGGAATGGAGATTTTGCAGTATCCTTCCCCTGCTATGCCCACCAAGCCATACTACACCACGCCCACAAAGCCACGCCCACAGATCCGGTAGTAAAAACATTTGGATTTCACCCCCGCCAGGTATGCACAGTCATATGCAAATAGGGAGTGAGGGAGCACCCCTCAAAGCAATGGTGCTGAATCTTCCAAATAATACACCTGTTATATCACTTTCTATAGCACCCTTTGAAACCTGACTTTGTTTTGCACAGCTCCTCTCATTAGAAAGAGCTTTCAAAGACAGAAATAGAAAAAAGGTTTAAACTGGGGGTTCACTGACCCCCGGTCTGTGGACTGGCACTGGTCCACAGTATGTCAGAAACTGGGCCACACAAACAAGCAAAGTCCCATCTGCAGGATGCAGGCAGCGCATGAAACCGCACCCCCTCTGGCCCATAGAAAACACTCTCTCCACAGAACCTGGTACCCAAATGGTTGGAGACTGCTGCTTTAAATGATGCAGATCAACAGGAATCTAATGTACTTAAAGGAAACTGCATTTTTCTAACTAGCAATGAAATGGAATCTGGAGAAGAATAACCTTTTGCTATCTAATGAGAGATTTTTGCTCATGAGAGAACCGTGCCCTCCAGCCATGAGATAACTCTGCCCAATTGACTCGTTGTCTGTGTATCAGTAAAATTAAATTTCTCAGTTTGTTAAGGACCACTACATTTTTCTTTAGCTAAAAGAGACCTTGCTCTGTATTAATCAGTGAAAATTACTCTTGGACTTGATATTTACCATACTTTTTTATCTTGTAGCAACTCACGATTTTTAAACTCTTGGCACAATACAATACAATAGAATAGAATAACAGAGTTGGAAAGGACCTTGGAGATCTTCTAGTCCAACCCCCTGCTTAGGCAGGAAATCCTACACCACTTCAGACAAATGATTATCCAATCTCTTCTTATCCAATCTCATCTCCCGTTGCGCCCACGTGACACCCCTCCTGCGCGAGCTGCACTGGCTCCCAGTGGTCTTCCGGGTGCGATTCAAGGTGTTGGTTACCACCTTTAAAGCGCTCCATGGCATAGGACCCGGGTACCTTCGAGACCGACTTCTGCCACCAATAGCCTCCCACCGACCAGTCCGCTCCCACAGAGAGGGTCTCCTCCGGGTGCCATCAGCCAAGTTATGTCGGCTGGCGACACCCAGGGGGAGGGCCTTCTCTGTGGGAGCCCCAGCCCTGTGGAATGAACTGCCCCCCGAAATACGAAAGATTTCCGACCTCCGGGTGTTTCGCTGCGCTCTGAAGACCCTGTTGTTCCGCCAGGCAGGGCTATTAACATAACGTTTTAAATTGGGGTATTTTAAATTTCTGGGATTTTAATTGGAGCCTAATTATTTAATGATTTTAAATTTTAAATTGTTGTTGTGTTTTTGTGTTTTTAAATAGGCTGTACACCGCCCTGAGTCCTTCGGGAGAAGGGCGGTATAGAAATAAAATTATTATTATTATTATTATTATTAAAAACATCCAGTGTTGGAGCATTTACAACTTCTGGAGGCAAGTTGTTCTATTGATTAATTGTTCAAACTGTCAGGAAATTTCTCCTTAGTTCTAAGTTGCTTCTCCCCTTGATTAGTTTCCACCCATTGCATCTTGTCCTGCCCTCAGGTGCTTTGGAGAATAGCTTGACTCCCTCTTCTTTGTGGCAGCCCCTGAGATATTGGAACATTGCTATCATGTCACCCAAGTCCTTCTTTTCCTCAGACTAGACATACCCAGTTCCAGCAACTGTCCTTTATATGTTTTAGCCTCCAGTTCCCTAATCGTTTTTGTTGCTCTTCTCTGCACTCTTTCTAGAGTCTCAACATCTTTTTTTAGAAGAATTGCAGGCACCTGCAGCATGATGTTCTTCAGGTATACTGCCAGACATATCCCAGAAAGCATGCTGGCTAGAGATTATAGCAATGGCAGCCCATCATATACCAGGCACAGGATTGGAAAAGGATTAATTCTTAAGATGCAACTGTTAGCTTTATGTATTGAAAGTTATCTTCATTTGTAAAGATAGGTAGCCCTTATGATCTTCTGGTTGTTTCCAGCTTTGTCATTCTTATGTGAACCATTGCTAAAGAAACACAGGGTCAATTAACTCTACTGAAGAGGCATAGCCTCAATTTGCACATTATGAGTTTAAAGGGAAAGTATACTTAATGGCAATGCAGGAGTTATTCACTGGAAAGTGAGGGTATTTGATCTCTTTGCCTTTGCCAACAATTCCTGCAAGGATTGCCTCCAGATACTGTTCATTTATCACACAATATGCCATTTTGTTCTCTACCCATAGATAAACATTTAACAGTTATCCCAACTATCTAAAAATCTGCTTTCTAACATTCTCCATGCCAAAGCCCTGGAAGCTAAAAGCCTTCAGAATGGAAACTGAACCCAACAGGCAATGCCATTCTGCTCTGCCTCTCTTTTCACATTACTTGTGAGTAACAGAAAGAGCAACAGATAGACTTTTTGACAGCAGCACAGATCTGTTTTCTGTGTTAACTTGTGCTCAAAGTGAGCCTTAATTCTCACCTCATCCACCCACTAAAATCCTCTTCGCAATTGATTTCATCTTAGACAACAAGTGGCCCCCAGTCAGGCTTGCAAATGATTTGTGGATAAGTCGTTGCTTAGGTTACAAGCCCTTTCACAGAATTTTTGCCTGCCTCTGGCTGTTTAATTCCTTGATTACACAACTCTCAAGTTTTAAAAAAACATTGGCAGTCTTTTCTGATCACATAATGTTCTTAAGAACAGCCTCAGACCGAACAAGATAATGAAATATTTAAGTCCACACCTGCTAACACCCTCATATTGACATCTTCAGGGCTCTTTAACAGGATATTGTGCCATGTTAACAATTGTTGAAAGGAAGGAAAGATTTCGAGTTCATAAAACTCTCAGGAGGAGAAAATCATGGCTGTGTGTTGCTTGACATTAACAAGGTGAAAGGAGGATCTAGGAAAAAAACACTTGAACCTAAACATGGGGTCAAATGAATTATGGCGAGAAGGAACAAATCAAACATTAATATAAATCAAGGAACTGGGGAAAGACAATATTTGATGTGCTTTGTTGGAATGGCTAGCTGATCCATATCATATGCACCCAAACTTTCTTATTTCTAGTCACTGAAATATCACTGCCATTATCAATAATTCTCTCTGGAGATGTCTCTTGTTTTAATTCCTAGTTTGTGTATATGTATGTTCAAGCAGCTTGTCCTGGCTTAATGACCTTTGATGTGTTGAATTTCAAATTCCACAGTGTCACAGTGTCATCATAGTTTTTGATTTGAGAATAAAAATACAGTACAAGATATAAATAGGAGTGTCTCTAAACTTATTTATGAAGTAGCAAACATAGTCACTGTATTTAATTTTCTTATATTTATTACACACATCATTAATATTTATTCCCTTCATGGAATTCAACAGGGATTTTATAAGCTCCTTCTCACACCTATTTTTTTTCTTAACAACAACTCAGTGAGATAAATTACACCAAGAAATAAACTCTGACCAATATATTAGTTTAGTGTGTTAACAACTCAAACTCATTAGCAAAATATCTATTTCTCCAAAATAGATGTGGGGGCCTGATGGCTCAGCAGTTAAAGACACAGAGCTTGTCAGCTGGAGAGCTGACAGCCTGGGTTTGTGACTCAAACTCCATGCAAAAGGATGACCTTCCAATACTTGTCCCAGTTCCTTCCCACCTAATAATTCAAAACCATGTAAATGCAAGTAGATTAATAGGTATCACTTGGATGAGAAGGTAATAGCATTCTGTGCACCTTAAGCATATAGCCATGCTGGCTACATGACCACGGAAATTGTTTTCAGACAACATTGACCCCCTCTCCCAAAAAAAGGGAGATGAGCACTGTGCCCTAGAGTCAGACATGATTGACAGGGAAATCTTTACCTTTTAAAATGTGTGTGTGTGTGTGTGTGTGTGTGTGTGTGTGTGTGTGTATTCTTCAGTAGGAGATACGTATGTGTATGTTTATGTATGCATATATCCTTCAGTAGGAGATACATACGTGTATGTTCATGTATGTATATATCCCCCAGTAGGAGATACACGTGTGTGTATCTATGTGTGTATGTATATATCCTTCAGTAGGAGATACATATGTGTATGTTTATGTATGTATATATCCCTCAGTAGTACACATACACACACACACACACACATACATCCCTAAAGGAGACAAAACAAAGTATGTATGTATGTGATGATGTGTTGCTACCATCAGCCCAAGCTGCAATAGGCAGCCTTCCGAATCATTGCTCAAGAGACCCGGACTTGGGAGATTTCATCTCAGGAAACACCTCCACATCCAGGAGTTATGGACAACATTATATTAGGGATCTTTACCTGATATTCTATCATGACTGGTCCCAGGCACAGAGTCCTGTCTTTGGTATTAAGAAATGGCATCCAATTAATTTCTTACTGTTTTTGCTTCCAAAGAGAAACATACTTCTGGGACTCTCTCTTGGCAATCAAACTACATTAACAAACTTTGAGTACTACCGTGCTTGATTTGATAGGACTGCTCCAGAGTTTTCCTGTCTAACAAACAATAAAATCAGTTCAAACATTCCAGAAAAATACTATGCTGTGCCTGTTCCAGAATGTATTTTCTTCCTTCTCCTCTGACATCTATATATGCACATTGGGCAATAACTGAAGGGGCCTACTCATTCTTCTTCTCTAGAAGTGAAGATTTTTTTCTCCTTTATCCAAAGTGGTAATGGGAAAAATATATCTTACTCCACTGCTGCATTCATACATTCCACCCTCAAATATCAATAATTCAGTATTTGTTTGTGAGATGAGATTTAAAAAAAAATGATACTTGAATCTGTTGTAATTTTTCTTGACAGCAACAAAATGGTACTGTTGATCATATTTGCCTTTCTTAAAATCTGATTTTTGTTTTACAATGCTGTGTATTCTAGACTCTAGAACTCATAAGGCTTAAAATAATGTAAATACTTGCAGCAAAATAGAAAATGCATGAGGCATACAAGTAAGAAGGATGCTAAAAGAATTTGCATTTAATCATAATTTACTATCCCAAGTACGTCTAACAGTTTTTGATTTACCTTCTACTCTTCATCACAGCATGCCTCATGTTCATTAACAAGCTTAACATTCTCTTGTTCCAAAAGATTCTCTTGTGAAATCAATCAGATTTCTTTAAGCACCATGAACAAAATAAAGCAAAGCCGTTATTTGTCATATTATCCATTTGGGTTTGCAGTCTGAGACCAGATTGATAACTAAGCACCAAACAATATCTGACATGAGACATATATAAACCTCTTAACTAAAGCATTCCTACTCAGCACCGCCAATCAAACTGGCAAAGTTGGCTTAGCTAGCAGCTGTGTTTTGTTGGAAATATCTTCTCAGTATATATAAATGCAGGACACCAATGAAGTCCAGTGAAGTGGCTATTTCAAAGTGGCAGTGCCAAAGAGGCAAGACACCTTTTCCTTGTACATAATCACAGCCAAGAGCCATTTCATCAAAGGCTCAATCAAAACCACCCAGTTCTTCAATGAATGTGACTTCTATCAATGAAAGCTCTTCCCAAGGTTTTGAACGCCTACAGAAGGTTGTAGAAGATCTTCCATAAATTAGACTATGGATACTTTTTTTAATGGTTAATGTTTAAATTACTTCAGCGCAGAAACATATATCCTGCAATTTTTCTCCCAATACTCTTTTAATGAGGGGTTTTTTTTTCAGATTGAGATTCTGGTTATTCATAAAGTCTTCAAGTTAGTAGAAAGAAATGAACTAGGGCATGAAAATATCACTTGAAGTAGTAGCAGCATTTCTTACTATAAAAGAAGATCAAAAATCCAAAATAAAATTGAAAGACATTCTAAACATGTTAAGAATAAGATGGAAAACCACTTCTGCAAGAAAGTAAACTTCTGAGAAATTGCAAAGCAGATTTCAGCCTAGATTTAGTTCATATAGATTTGAAGGACTTCAAGGTTCTACAGAGGGAGTTGCTTTGTCATCTTTCTCCCAACTCCTTAAGTAGTAAGGAAAATTCAGATACAGCCCCCTAGATCACCTGCCTATCTGCTCATCTGCCTGTGCATCCGTTCATGCATTGGTTTGCTCCTGTCTAAGAACAGTTCAAAAAGATAATTTGTATATGGATTTTAAAGGAATGCTTCACTTCACTGAAGGCAAAATTATGAAATAAAATGATCTCATTCTAAACAAGAATCTGAATTAGCCATTTGACAGATTCTGCCTGGTCAATATTTCCAAATGTGTGCAAGGAGAAGGGCTTTTTGACAGTCCCCTTCCATCAAGGAATCTGGTAGGAGAAGGTATTTTCTATAGGAGCTCCTTTCCTTTGGAACTTCTTGTTCTTGGAGACAAGAGTGGTCCATTTTCTTATAATCTCTCATGATAAAATCCTGGAAAATCTTCACTGAATGGAATAGGAATATGTGTTGCTACTGCAATATGTTATTGACATTGTTGCCGTGTATTTTGTCTTGTTACAAGCAATAAAATATTGGGGGAAATGAACACATTTCTCATTAAATGAAATTAAATGAAAATCAAATGTAGATGAAATTTATATGCAGATGCACAAAGGAGTGTGAAAGCAAAGAAGCAACAACACCAGATTTGGAACCAGCTACCATAGGTAAGAATTGCTATGTCACATTTGACACAACAACTTAACAGGTCAACAAAAGTCTGAGGTGCCATGAAAAGGAGTTTTCAATAACAGCAAAGAATTAAAGGATACGAGTGTTTTGTTGGATGGTCCCCAAAGTATTCATGCAACTATAATGTGCAGAGTACTCCAATTCATATATTTCTCCCGGCCCAGATGCTGCAGAGCAAGTAGTAAGTAGGTACTTACTTAATGAGTAAGCAACTACATATGCATGCAGCAATTGCAGTTTCTGTGGATTAACAGAGACTCTCTGTGTGTGTCCTTATGAACACTTCATTACAAGTATAGGATCTTGAAATCCTATACTTGTAGCCAGTATAGACTAAAGGGGGCAGATTCAGGTATTAGTGCATCTCAACCATCAAAGCACACTGGATAACTTTGGGCCAGTCACTGCCTATCAGTCCAATTTTCTTCACAGGAGTGTTTGTCATAAGGAAACATAGCAGAAGGGATTTCATCTACCGGTACGGTAGAGATTTAAAGAAGGTTTTAAACCAAACAATTTCCTGTGAAAGTTATATGAGAGTACCTTCTAAGAACCCTCATCCCTAAACCTAGGCTATGCTGAATAAAGACTCTACTGCTCTTTATCTAGTCTCTGGTTTAGATAATGCAAGGGAAGGAGAAGGAATATATCTGAAAGAGAAAAAGAAGGAATGAGAAAAAAAATCTTTTATGATCATGCATAATGTTGTTTACTGCTCAGAGTTTACTATGATTGAATTAGGGGAGAGAGAGAGAGAGAGAGAGAGAGAGAGATGCCATAAATAGTTAATGCATGGGGAATTAAGCACATTACAATTTGCATCCCAACTTGATCTGATAATCTGATTTACAGTGCATAGCCCCTGGTTCCAACATATACGTTAGAAGTGTGCTAACAATTAGGACATTTAAAGTAAAAAGTATATTTACCTATGTTCAAAGCCTGCACATATATAGGCTGTGTAGATACTGGAAGTATCTCAAGGTTGAAGAACTGAGAACAAAGCTGCATTTAAATTTCTATAACCTCTCTTGAGGATCACTTCTAATCTCTTCAGGATAGTTTCCAGACTATTCTCATAAATTGGCTCCCATACTGATATAATTTCTATTGAACTGTTTTGGATGATGGAGATCATCCATATATATATATTTCATTTTTTTGTGCCTGTAATTCATGGAAATTATTTATATCCAGGATTTAATTTCATAATAGAGGACAATATGATTCTAGGAAATCCAACTATATGTCCAGAAGGGATACCTCTAAGGCTCAATGTTAATAGAAAGCGGAAGTATGTTTCCATTACCCTAGAATCTAGATTGTCACAAGTAGTTTCATGACTTGTCCTAGCAGATACTTTTTTAGGGCTTCACTCCATATTCAGTGAGTAGTATGAAATTGTGCTGCTTTTTATACATATTTAGAAGGCGGTAGGTTTGATGATACCTATTTGAATGCATGGAGATATAACGTAGTATTTTTTTCTCTATAATTTGTCCAGCGATGCAAATTTTATGAATTAACATAGTTATAAGAAATAATTTTTTTTAGAAATTAGTAAAAAGTTCTTCACCAAGCTACCTTCTTTGGCAAATATCATTCATTGTCTATATAGTTTAGCACAAGGTAAGCATTCTCAAGTTGTTATGGCTGTTATTGAAAGGTTAACAATAACAGTAAAGTTACATGTACAACAAATCTGGAAAAATTAAAAACATCTAAATATCAATGTACAAAGCAAGTACATATAAATCTTTACAAAATAAAAATACAAATGGGCAATTTACGGCCATTTTATAGTAACCTAAGGAGCAGGCTCAGCAAAATAGGCACTCTCATACTAAACAAAAATTGCCAATAAAAGGAAAGAATCAATGAAGAATCCATAAACAATAAAAAGTAATAATGTCAGCCTGTCATTTGCCTGGCTAAGGATAAAATGTTGCAGTACTACTGGAGTCTGGCCCAAAACTTCTACTATACCTTAGGTTGAAATAGTATGTTTTTAAACTGCTCTAGGAAGCTGAAATAATACATTTTTAAACTGCTCTAGGGAACCAAAGGGCACTAAAAGCTGCCTTCATAGCTGACAATGCTTGAAATGTTCTAGCCATGAAGCAGCTCAGGAAGAAATCACCATCAAAAGTCCCTGTGAAGTTGAATAAGTCACCTGAGGGGAAATTAACCAAAAACTAAGAGAAGTTAGATAAGAGATGATATTGCACTACAGAGCACTGAAGACCAAACCTAAATGTTTGTAGTGCATTTGGCTTTTAAAAGGAGCTACAAGGGGTCCTTTGTTGCCTAGAGAAATGGGACATTCAGGAGGGATCCAGGATAATGCAAACAGTGTTGTTCTGGACCCAGATCAAGAGGGAGGAAAAAAAATCTATGAGAGATGATCTGCCGAAGACTATTACAGCAAACCAGGCATAAAAAAAGCTAATCCCTGCACCAGGAACTTCACTGCATCAATGTTTAAGAAGCAGCTGATCTGGTGAATATTCATTAGATAGAAATTATAGGCTTTAGCTGTTTCTGCTACACCCCTATTATCCACCAAGCCCCTAACAATTGAGACAGGAGCCACTGAACTGTCTTGTAGAGAGATGGGAGGGTGCTCAGAAAGAGGGAAGAGGCAGTCAGGATTTTGTCAATGTTGAACCTGTCATTCGTTCATGCCAAGATATCAATTTGGCAGCCCCAGTTGGATTTCCACATACATTTACATCAAGCACAACAGGGGATTTATATACCCGGATATCTTCCATGTAAAATATTGAAAACCTAGGAGAGAAATCAACTGACCCAATAAGAAAGACAAAATGTTGTGCTTCTGATAAAAAAAAATGGCGATTTCATGTAAGTGGGCTGAATATCACCTTCATAACCCTTTAGCATAATTTAGCATAATTCAAATGGAAACTGACCATAAATTTAAGATGAATCTCTCAAAAAGAAAGAGTAGAGAGTATCCAGAAAAGCAGACAGAATGTATATGCAGGGGGGGGGGAATCCCACAAACCTTCAGCTTCTTAGAATTGCCAAATCTATGTAAAATCAAATTTCCCCACGCATGCATTAAGTGTGTGCATTTATATATTCATACCTGTTAGAATTTATATCCCCCGCCCCCAAAAAAAGGGCAGAGAAGCGGGACACACACACCATTCATATTAACAGAACAAATAGCCACAAATTCAAATTAATTGCCTGTAAAATAAAACAGCCCATCTACCAAAGTAACTGATCCCCTTCTGAATATAAATTAGTCATTCTCTCTCATACACGGTCTTAGGGAACTGCATTCTTGCATGCTCACATTACACACACACACACACACTCCTATTTATTTATTTATTTATTTATTTATTTATTTATTTATTTATTTATTTATTTATTTATTGGAAGAGAAATTACAAAGAATCAAAAGCAACCAAGAGCGGAATAGGGTAAAAGGATGGGTTACCTCTGGGAAGACGAAGGAGAAAAAAAGGATATACATGAGGAAGTGGAAGAGGGACAGGACAACAAAAGGAAAGGAAAAGGAAAAGGAAAAGGAAAAGGAAAAGGAAAAGGAAAGGGAAAGGGAAAGGGAAAGGGAAAGGGAAAGGGAAAGGGAAAAGGAAAAGAAGTCCTGTTTAGACTAACAGCAGATTTTTCCCAGCAGCATCTCATCTGCAGGGTGACCTTCAAAAGCATCCACACTTTGTAAAGAGCTACCTCACAGCTATTTGCACCTTTTTGTTCATTTCTACATTCAGCATCTGCTTCTGCCTAATATTGGACAAACCCTCTTCACCAAAATTCACAGATAATTATTTCAGGGGGAAAAGTATCGTCTTCCTATTGGGGAGGTACAATAAAGAGCTATATAAGAAACTCCTCCAGCTGAATATTCTCTGCTATTCTTTTTCCTGTGGCAGAATTGAATGTACATTTAAGAACATAACCGCTTCAACTTGCTGTGGACCTTTTCCTTTCAAAAACAAGACACTTAAAAACAGCATATATTTTTTTTGTTTCAAAGGCAATTGTGAAGTAAATAGCTTTTCAATGCCAAATGAATTGTCAAGCATTTATCTAAAAATATTCCAATTTAAGTTATAAAATGAGCTCACTAACATTCCAGCTTTGTTTTTATTTCTTATTTTTTGTTTACTTCATATATCAGCGTGAAGCAAGAAGCTGAAAGGAGCCTGTTAATAATCTTACTGATGCACATATGTATGCTTAACAGAACCTGAGGGGTACAAAAGTTCAAAACCAAGAGGAAAAAAAGTAGTCTCCATGGCATAGTAGGGGAAAAAGCAGCCCAATGATTTGTGACTTTTTTTTCCTCATTAAAAGGTCAGCTATCTTTACAAAAGCTAATGAATCAAATGTCATTATATAGAGAAGATGAAAAAGGTCAGATACATATCCTGAACTTGAGATAAATGTTATTAAAGAACTGAAAGGAAAGGAGAAAATAAAAGAAAGCACCTTTTTCCCATAAAGAAAATATAATTATGGAGCAAAAATAGTTTTGGCAAAAAAACCTTGGGGTTTTGTTTGGTCTGGTTTTTAAAGCAGAAAAACTTATTGGTAGAGCAGCTAAAATTCATATAGATTTTAGACGAGGAAGAGACTATTTCCTTTTGAAGTATAATGTTCTGTCTTTCTTCATTGCTTGTATAAAAGGTAAGTTTTTGATTCCATGATACTTCAAGTCAGTGGTGA
Organism: Pituophis catenifer annectens; assembly: GCF_029215685.1. NCBI lineage: Eukaryota > Metazoa > Chordata > Lepidosauria > Squamata > Colubridae > Pituophis > Pituophis catenifer. Next base: position 74,902,918 of record NW_027256881.1, on the reverse strand, counting down.
AATACAGCCAGTTCTATCTGGTTCGGGAGAACTGGTAGTGCCAGCAGTGGGAGGCTCCACCCACCCGCCCAGACGTCATCATGTCCCATTTTTGTTGCTCTGCGCATGCATAGAAGGTCCTGCACATGCACAGAGGTGTTGCCTTGTCATAGCATATGTCTTCTGCAGTTATTTCCCTTTTTTTAACCAAAGGTATATTTATAAGCTACTTCGCATATATTATGGTAAACCACCTCAGGAACCCAGATTGAAAAATTTACCATAAATTAGGACAAATAGAATTTGGCTGCCAAAATTCAGCTGATCAGTAGAGGAGGAATAATAATAATAATAATAATAATAATAATAATAATAATAATAATAATAATAACAACAACAACAACAACAACAACAACAACAACAACAACACATTTTAAGAAGATACTTGGTTGGTACCTAGGACACTGGTAAAGTAGGACGTAAAGTGAAATTTGGATATAAGAGTGAAATAATACGGGGTTGGCTTGGATGATCTCTGAAGGGTCCCTTGACTTGTTATTGTAAGAGACAGTTGCTGAGTTCAAAAAGTCAAACCGCAGAGTTAGCTAAATGTCTCCTTCCATGTCAAAATGCAGAACCAAAAACAACATGGATAAGCATGAATCAGTTTTCCTGCCTAAGCAATAAGGGGGCCTAGCCATTAAGACTAATTTCACATATTTCCTGTTTTTGCTACTACTGAAGAGTATAAGAATGTGTGTTTTAAAACAGAACCTTGTTCAGATGTTAGATGAATATATTTCTGTCTGAACCTTACTTTGGCCAAAAGAAAGGTTCTCTTGATTTCGAAGTCCAACTCCTTTATTTTTCTGCAACACTGGCAACAACTCATATCAGCACCAGTCAGTGATATTTGTGATAGATTTTTAAATGTTCAGTTGACTGAGCTTCATGTTTAATGAATAAAAGAGATAATCATCATCATCATCATCATCTGATTTCCTCTAGTGGTGATTTGGATTTTGGCAGCCCAGATCTGACATGCCTACCCTTAATGCTGATCCATTCTTGTGACCTGAAAATGAAGCAGCAGTTTTCAAATAGTTTGATTCAAAATTAATACAGAAATAACTGTCTTCAACAACTGGTTTAGAAACTATTTACTGTTTTTAACAATTCTTGAAAATTCTTACCTGTAAGCTAATTATTCCACACTAAACTCAGATGGTTAAATACAACATGCATTGTATATCTGTGAATACATGTATATGTAAGAAGGGTGGCGGAACCTGGAGGCAGAATCAAAAGAGGAAACAGCCTAGAATCTCTAAATAGTCCAACTCCTCTTGAATTCCATTGACCCTTACCTAGCACCAAAATACTGCTAATCATTAGTTAAGAAGATTCCTGTGCATAGGCCTGAATAGTTATAAATCAGTTTAATAAGAACTTCATGTGTGGTTCTGGTCTTTATATGGGTGTGTTTATTTTATCCCATCCATCCATACTTATTGAAGCCAAGAATTCTGGCTCTGCAGTACTAAAAGAAAAAGGTGAGACTGGATGAAAACCAAATGAGAAGCACCACTCTTTGAAGTAAAGGGAATAAACAGGAGATAGCATTTGAACTGTATTGATTAGAAGCAGACTGACCTCCATTGTGGTCTACAAGAACTTTTCTGCTTGTTCTAACTGGACCATATATTTATATGAAAGTATTTTTATTGGGGGGAGAAAACTGTTTTTAAGCTTTTGGCGCATCCTCTAGGCTTTTTGAAATAATATATATTATAATTATATATATGAATATAAAATAGTGCGACTGGCAACATTTTTAAAGGTGACATCATCTCATGCACTTGTTAAATTTTATAGCAAGTCTCTGACTTCTAAGAGGTGTGAACACTGATGGTGTGATTTTGTGTGGTGTAAATAGAGTTAATAACATTCCTTACACTCTCATGCCAGAATCTTGATGTGTATTATCATAAAGCCATAATGCCAAAGAATGTAATTGCATCAAAAATCAGTGCTGATTCTGTGGTCATGAATGCATGTTGTTAGTACTAACATATGTTATGCCAACATATTAATAAATAATGTTTTTTTCCTTCTTAAATCATTTGTACACTTTTATATAAGAGAGCTGTTAAGCTGTTTTTATTATGAACTAGTATAACATTTAAAAACACACACACAAAGCATGGTTTAGAGAACTAAAATGAAATAGAAAATAATAGAATTGAAAAGTACCTTCCAGGCTGAAATTATGTAAACAGGCTGTTTAAAAGAAAAAACAGGAAATTTCAGCTGAACATATAAAACTACTATATTCTATTTACTTGCTTTATTACCAAAATTGTTTTCCTGTCTGGAGTGAGATGCATTATGGCTTCAAGCTATAGTTCATGGCAAATAATTTTTGGTAAATATTGAGGATATATCACCAGATTAAATAATAAACTAGGATAGTTATCCAAATTATATACAATATTGGTTTAATAATGCCTGAATGCCTGTCAAGGAGAAGGAATGAATTCCTTGCACAAAAATGGGGAAGCATCATTTCTACATGTGGAATTTCACATTGCCTTTTTTTGGTAAATTCAATTCAAATCTAGAAAACATTCTAGGAAGGAGGAATGATACACTGAATGCATTATATATTTTTAAGAAGAAGAAAAAGGTCAAAGAGTGGATGGGTAGGAAAGAAGTTCAGACAACCTACCACATAATGTGATGCATAAATTGCAAGATAATACATTGTCTTAATAAGAGTTACAATCACAAAATACAATATGCCAGACTGGGCAAGAGTAAAGCTAAAATGAATTTGTGGCGAAACCTAAATTACCAGTAATTTAAGAAATGATAAAGTTTGAAATATGGGCTCTGACTCATGCAACCATATATAAAACTATTTTTGACCTTATTTTTAAAAAGAGTGCTGCTGCTTTGAATTCTTAAAGACAAAAACAATTATTAAATTGTCCTTTGAGAACCTTCAATAACAAAAATAATTTAGGACACCATAGGTAAGCCAAGGCAAATTGTTATATTAGTTATTAGAATGTCTAAATGTTGAAAAGCTAAAATTTGTCTTATTGGAGATAAAGCATGATAGGGCTGGAATAATATCATACTACCATGTTTCCCTGAAAATAAGACATCCCCGATAATAAGCCCAATTAGGCTATTGAGTCCATGCACTAAAATAATTCCCCCCCAAAAAAATAAGCCCGCCTCGAAAATATTTAAACCCATGCGCAGCCGGTCCCCGCCATTTCCTCTGGTTAGGGTTATGGAGACAGAGCTGGAAATCAGGTAAGACTGCAAGAGGAGCCCCGTCTTGCTCCACACTCCCCAAAATAATAAGACCTCCCCGAAAATAAGGCCAAGAGCTTATTTCGGGGTTCAAAAAATATAAGACAGAGTCTTATTTTTGGGGAAACACAGTATATAGTACACGTTTGCCTACATGAAATTCTGTGCCAGGGACAAATGCACTTGGGTGAGGGAGCAGGTTTGTTTCTTCTTTGTTTGTTAGATAAACTGAGGCTTGAGATTATAACTTTGCACAGAAGCAAATCCTTTAGCTCATATCAGTGAGAATAGTTAAAAGAGTGGTGACAATTTGCCCCTCTGGAGAGAATCCATGGGATTATAGCAATTTACTGTTAACATCAAATAACCCTCTAATTGCTCTAACCATAAATACATACACACATAAATAAATAAATAAATAAATAAATAAATAAATAAATAAATAAATACTCTTATTTTAAATTCTGGCTAGTTTGGGGCAAAGAAACTATAATAGCAAAGTATTTATCAATTTCTAACCAGACTCAATGCTATCATTTAGAGTGTGTTTGGGGAGACATTTGGTCTTTTGCTGAGGGCTGCATAACTTCAAAGCATAGGCTGAGCCATTAGAAGAGATTTAAACTGCAAATTAGATGACAGAAGGGAACATAGGACAATGGGCCTCTGTACAGTATTCAGCCTGTGGCAGTTTTCCCATTGGAGTCAACCAGCCCTACTGTGAGCCAGAGTAAAGCAGCTGCCTCAGGCAACTGAATTTGACTATTGTGAATAGGGAGCAAATTGATTTTAAAAATTAATTCTTGTTTTAGATTTATTGCCAGGAAAGAGGTAGGCGTGGTGGGACTTTTTTCCTTAGGTACCTATCTAACCTAATCAGCCTTGGGTACTCTTTATATTGATTTGAGAAATAGTTTCTGTTCTTTTTGGGCCAGCAAAATATCTTAGGCAGTTTTCATTTCCCATCAAAAGCTGTCAATTAAAACCTCAAGTAGCTGGGTCTGTAACTTCAGTATACTGCTAATGATTCCAAAAGAGGCAAACCCTCATCCATAATACATGTGAGGGTAGTTATTGGCTTATTCCTGTGGTTTAGCTTCCTTACTTAAACATTGAGAACAATATGCCTCTAGAGTCGCTGGGAGCAAGAGATCCATTTCTAGGCTGAAAGTTCATAGCTCAGCTTTAAGTAATCACTGGTGCAGTTTTCTTGTAAAAAGGGGGTTCTGAAACTGAGATCCATGGATCTCTTTTGGATGGGGAAAAATGACAACTCTATGTCCACTAACCTTTAGCCGAAAGTTAGCTTTTCCTTCAGTCATGATTGTTGGCAACAAAGTAATTCATGAATCCAAAAATATCTGTTAACTTCAATAATTCTCTCTAAAATTTCATAAAGAAGAATTTATCAAAGAAGTTGAATATGTCCTAGTAATTTCACAATACTATAAAAAAGAAGTGCTTTCATTCAAAAGGCAACTGAACCTTCTTGTTTTTAACAAGAAAGTCCAGTTATCTTTTGAAAGAAAGCGCCTTTGGGACAACCATGACTAGGACAACTGAGAATCTCCATGGACAATACTATAGAAAATGCTCTCGGTATCTATCTTTGCCAGCAGCCTCCCACAAGGAAAATGGATAGTCTGCAAATTTGAAACACACGATAGCAGACAACCCAGAGACAAGATGGTTGCCCAAAGCAGTCATAAAAGCAAGCAGGAAGGGGGAGAAATGAGGGATGACAGTGCCAGAAGCATGGTTAAGAAGTATGTTGAATTGAACAGCTTTCAAGATTCTGGTATTCTACCTTATTACAATAAAAAGCATTTCTGGAACCTGTCCTATGCTTTGACTTGGTCTACCTCAAATGACTGAGGAATGCCTATCCAAATTCCCATTGTCCTGTCTTATTCTAAACCAACCTTAAGGAGAGGTTATTTTGAATTTCTTTGTCATGTTTCCCTCTTTATGAAATCTCCCTTGCCAATTCCCCTTTAACAACTCACTCCGTCTTCCCCCAAGGTCAGTTCTATATTTCTTTATGAGGAGCCATCTACTGTAGATATCTGGGAAAATGCTGTTATCACCATAGGGATGCTTACTCTCATTTGAATCCACAACAGCAAGTCATACTTTCTCTCAAACATTATAGCCCCTTCATTCATAATTAAATGTACATTCTTCCATTTTCCTGCATTTGTTCATCAACTCCCCTCTGCCAGATGAGACTATCTTCATTCAGATGTATTACATACTTCCTATTCTTCCTTACCTTCACAGCCATACAATACATCCATTTCACTTATTAATTTACTCTTTACCACATAGGTCTCTCACGTTCCAAGTTGCAACTTTTCATATGCTATGATTATTTCCAGTTAATGCAAGTCGGTAGATATTAACTCTACCTCTACCATGGCTTTGATCAGTTGAAACTATTGAAATTGAAACTATCTCTCTAAAAGCTAGTTGGGCTTCCTTTTTTAAAGGACAGTGATTTCAACGCTGTAAGAGATTACAGATCAGGGACACACCCTATAGGAGGAGTAATTAGATAACTAGACATGCAATTCACCTTTGTTAAATATCACAGCTGGAAAATCATATTATTCTTTAATTGCTTCACTTGTTAAATATTTATGAAGAGTGTCTGCTGAACAATTCTTTAAAAAAAAAACTACAAAAGAATTCCACAGTCCAGATGTTTGCAGACCTTGTAGCTGAATGTTAATTCAGGGAATATTAATTCAGGGAATGTTAATTCAGGGAATGTTAATACAGGGAACCCAGAGGCGTAGCTATTTCTGTGCAGTGGAAAACAAATTGCCCTAAGAAAAGATAATAATTCAATTAGTAATACAGGAATGGCAAAACATCAGGATTGTTTTGTTTCAGAATTCTATGCAGAATGGCTTACTTCAAGCGTGCAAGGCTAAACAGGTACTTGAGCATAATTTATATTAACCTGATATCCTTTCTCCCTCTCTTTCTATGGCTTGTATAATATATACACACTTCACTGTTACATTTGCACAGAAATAATGTAAAAAAACAACAACAGCGTAACAAGTAGGCCACTCAGTGCTGTACAGGGAACATATTTCAATGGGAAAATATACAAATGTTAGCTCGTTCAAAGCTGAATTATTTTTGTCTTTCACTTTTTATTTATCTCATTTATTACTCAGTCAGTAACAAGTGTTCAATAGGCTATATACATAAGGTAAAAATATATTTTAAAAAGTTTTAAAAGGCATGAGTAGGGTAGAGGGAAGGCTACTTAAGGTGATCAATTAGTTGAGAAAAAGAGGAGATTATGAAACTTAATTACTCTACCCCATCTTTAATACCACTACCCACAAATATTGAATTTCATTTTGAACCTGGAAATTACCACCCCTTTTCAGCAATATCAAAGACAATATTTAAAAGGGATCTGAAATGAATATTAATATTTAAACTTTCAGAGTAGTAACATCTATTATCAAAATTGTGTCTATTGTGGTAAGTAATATCAGTATGGTAAAATAAATTACACTATGTCAATTAAGAAGAATAGCTCTCCCAGTTCTCTATAATAACTCTAGCTGCGGTCAATATGAAAAATGAGCCTGAATATGTATGTGATTAATAATGAAACTCCAGGATGTTTTGTCAAAGAAGGAGATACTTCCACCATAAGTAATTCATCAATTTCTAATATAATATAATTAACTATAAAGCATTGTTATATTAACAGATTATAAGGTATTATGCCATCTACATTAAGACAAATGTAGATTCTTTGAGGAAGATAATAATGTTAATAATATAATATAACATCTAAAATATTGGTATTTTATATTCCCTTGTTATAATTCATCTGGAAATTAACATTAATTATGTAAGAGACCTTCCAGTGTAAGTTTCTAGAAGCTCAATTGAAATCAATGGGAAAGTAAAGTCTATTTTTTTGCTCTCACACTAAAATCAATGATAGTTTAAAATGTTTCACTTGAATAGAATCATATAATTTGCAAAATGAACTAGATCAGAATTTTGTCCATGCCATCAGAGAAAATGTCTAATGCTTTTTTCTTTTGTTTATAAACCATTTTGCAATTTATTCCATTATATTCCACTACCCCAGCATATTACATTCAAACTAATATTATAATCTGTAACCTTGTAATTTTTGCCAGAGCAATACATGGCTCCATGTTTTTGATTCTCCTTTTAATGCTATCAAACATTTCACTGCACTCATTACTTTGCAGTTTGATAGTACTTAAATTCCAGAGGAGTTGGAAGCCAAAACACTTGAGACCACTCTGTCTTTCTATTAAAAGCCAAAGAAAATCCAGCCACATCTTTCAATAACTGAGACAATATGGTCCAGTTCTTAGTATTTCACAAACAAATAAAAACTGAATTTAGAGTATTATCCAAATATTAATAGAGGGCAATAGAGTAATTAATAGACAGCAATAGTATTAATATACATTAATAAGAGGGATAGAATCAAGATCACGTAAATTTCTAGTACCGCTTTACAAAGCCTTAGTAAGACCACATTTGGAATACTACATCCAGTTCTGGGCACCACAATACAAAAAAGATGTTGATACTTTGGAAAGAATGCAGAGAAGAGCAACAAAAAATGATTAGGGGGCTGGAGAATAAAACATCTGAAAAACGGTTACAGAAATTGGGTATGTCTAGTCTAATGAAAAGAAGGTGTAGGGGTGACATGATAGCACAGTTCCAATATTTGAAGGTCTCCTTCAAAGACGAGGGGGTCAAACATTTTCTAAAGCACAAAAGGCAAGACAAGAAACAAACCAAGGAGAGAATCAACCTAGAACTAAGGAGAAATTTCCTAATGGTGAGAGCAATCAACCAATGAAATAACTTGCCTTCAGACATTGTGGCTGCTCCAACACTGGAGGCTTTCAAAAAGAGACTGCACAACTTCCGGAACTTGTCTGAAATAGGAGAGGGTCTCCTGCTTGAGCTGGGGGTTCGACTAGAAGACCTCTGATGTCCCTTCCAAATCTATTATTCTATGTTCTAAGTAGAAGGCAAAACCAAATACAAACTGCAAAGTTTCCTGTTAACTATCTTTCTCATGTAGGAAATTCTTTCCTCTTCTTTCTACCATTTTCTCCAACAAGATTATCCTTGGTTGTTTCATTTTTGTTGGAGTTCTTGGTGCTCTTTGTGCTTGGTTTTTGCTTGCATTATCCAACTATATAACATCAGCAGTGTACATCAGCACTTTAGTTACCTAGTTAGATAATGAAATACGTGCACGCAAACAACCAAGCTCAGAGAACACCAAGGACTCCCAGCTCATCTCAGGATCCTCTGTCTTACTCTCACTCTCTCTTTCATATATACATAGTCATATATATAGTCAGAATATATATATTCACTTCTATTGTTTCATTTTTAAACATTATATTTAATTGATTATATTTGTAAGGTTTGTCAATTCAAAACAATTTCAGATAGTATACAACATAAAGTAAACAACAATTAAAGCAGATAAAGTAAACAATTAAAAGATCAGTGACACAGAAGTCTTGACATACCCCACAAGCAAGAATATTCTTGGGACCCCATTATCAGTCAAGCAAAGGCTGAAAATAACAAAAAACAACTATTTTTTAATACTCTAAAAAATAGAATATACTGCACTATCCAGTATGCTCTATATAACTCTGTTGTCCAATATTCTAAACTAATTATTAAAAACTAAAACACTTCTAATGCATCCATATTAAATTGAGCTAATAGTAGCCAAATTTCCTTCCATACTTACTTTTAAAAAACATTACATTTATTTCCATTAAAAATGTCTTCACTTACAAATTCTTATCTGTAGTTTGATGTTGGGGAAATCCTTATAAAGGAAAAGTTACTTGGAAATTCCTAAAAAATATATCTATGAAATGAATCAGGTTATACTACTCAATCATGAATTATCTGAATTATTTGTTCCTAATTTATAAGATTCTTGTTTTATAAATAAATAAAGAAACATTTTAGTTCAACAGCATTTTTAAAATGTGCTTTATCTTTATTGCATTAAAAGAATGATATATATGGAAGATTTATCACTTTGGTGACAAAAATTACGTATTCCTCAGAAAATTGAGAAAAACCAACTGCAGGTTAAGAACTATTACATTGGTTTTGGAAATAAAAATGAATGCATTAATGTAAAATTTATACTATTTTATTTTGAAATCCATTGTAGTAAAGTAGCAAATATTTATTAAAAAGATTCAACATTGAATATATATTTAAATATGAATCAGCTGTCACTTCATTTATCATTCATCATATTTCAGAATCCAATTTACACACACACACACAGATATATATATATATATATATATATATATATATATATATATATATGATTCCAAGCTTCCCAAGAATTCTCATCTTTAATTTTTTAATCAACAAAATGCTGATTAAATGGCGAGAACAATGAGAAATAATTACACTATATTTCCAAAATTATAACTACAATTTAAAAAAATAAAGTTGAAATCATTAATCAGTTGGCAGGAGTACTCAGTGACATGAAATTTATGTTTCAAAAATATATTCTTAGATCATGTGTTTTTTATATAGTCAGTCCTTCTCAAAAGTGGTACTTTCCAAATGTTTCTTTAAGACATGTTTCTTAAAACATTTAGAATATTGCATGAATTAAAACTGAATTAATTAAGACTTGCCAGCTTCCTCTGGATTCAGAAGCTCAGTAAATAGGATTGGGTTGGTTACTATCTAATTGGGAGACTTCCAGTGAATATATCAGGAGCTCCCATTTACCTGGAAGTAAGTCCCATTAATTACAACAATTCATTCTTATGTATAGACAGGTACTGTGCTGTCATAGAAGTACTTAATCACCTTTGTTTAATAGAAAAAGTTAACTCTAGATATTTTAATTTGGTTACAATATATATCATCATATAAGACAATAATAATTCTAAGAACATCATTTCTTTTCTAACACTGAAGTTAGTTTATTTGCTACCTCGAACATATCGGATGCAAAACATTCTTCTTCAATCTTATCTCACAGCCAGGTTAATGTCAGGTTAATATCCAGTCAGGAGCCTAGATAGCTCAGCAGACTAATGCATTGTAATTTAACTCCAGCTGTCTGCAATTAGTAAGTTCGAATCTTGTCAGGCTCAAGGTTGACTCAGCCTTCCATCCTTTCTAAGGTAGGTAAATTCAGGACCCACTTTGTGGGGGCAATAAGCTGACTTTGTAAAAATATACAAAAGTATGAAGGCTATTGCTTAACGCATTGTAAGCCGCCCTGAGTCTCCGGAGAAGGGCGGCATATAAATCAAATTTTAAAAAAAAATAAATTAAAAAAATGGGCCTATCCCATCTCAGTGTTAAATGATAACCATTTACCCTTTCAGAGTGTTCCCCTCCATTACCTACACTATATATCAGACATTAATACAATTGAGCAAGTCCAGAGATATTTCATGAGAAGAGTCCTCCACTCCTCTGCTCACAATAGAATACCTTTTGCCACCAGGCTCGAAATCTTGCGATTAGACAATTTAGAACTATGCCGCCTTTGGTCTGACCTAAGCGTAGTACACAAAATGATCTGCTACAACGTCCTACCTGTCAATGACTACTTCAGCTTCAACTGCAACAATACATGAGTACACAAGAGATACAAACTTAAGGTAAACCACTCCAAACTTGATTGCAGAAAATATTACTTCAGCAACAGAGTGATCAATCCCTGGAATGCACTACCTGACTCTGTGGTTTCATCTCCAAACCCCCATAACTTTAACCTTAGACTGTCTATGTCAGACTTCGATGCTATCTCAAAATAAATGAATTTCCAAACTGCCAATCTTTAAGGAAATCTTTTCTTTATTCAAGCACAGCAACTGGATCGTGACTCGATGCGGACAAAACTGACCTTTCGTTCCCCCAATCCCTCCCTTTCCGATCCCCAATTCTCTGCTTCTCAATGGTTATCTTCCAAGTCCCTCTGCTGACTTCTTGTCTCGTCATTTCACAAGAATGCCTCCCCCCTCCTCATTTCCACGACGACCGAGCTTCAAAGGGATTTAGCAGGCAAAAGTTCAGAGCTTATCTCTCCTCTCTATGCCAGCACTGAGGCGCTGACAGTCTACCTCACCCCATTCCTAAGAGGTCTGTAAGGGGCATGCATAAGCGCACCAACATGCCTACCATCCCTGTCCTACTATCCCCATTTATTCGTATCTTTATCCTGTATTCATAATCATGTTTATACTTATATCTGTTATCTTATACGTATTTGACAAATAAATAAATAAAATCACAGGTAATTTGGAACTGATAAAGGTCCAGAACAAAACAACCAAAGAAGAGTAACCAACATGACTGAAAAAACAACATTCACATTTGTATTGGCCCAATATTATCAATAAGAGCTATCTCTGCACAGTAGCAATTCACCAATACACTAACCATATCTGGGAGTCAGCAGAAAAAGAGGAGATTTGTCAGATAAGCTAATATGTAAGTGGCTTCAGCTTCATATAAGTGAATAAAAAATGACAGAAAGTAAAAGGGAAAAGAAATAAAGATGCAAAAGTAATATCTTAAAGTGTTTCTATTAAGGCTATAAAAATGTGTTTGGAATTTCCATGAACGATTCCCATATGTGAACAAAGATAGACTGAACTCTTAATAAGCAATTGATTTTAGCATATATATTGGAGTTTTTCAATTCGCAGAATGCATCTCTATTTTTCTTCTGTATATGATTGCCATAGTCTCACAAGATAGGATACATCTGGGGTTTTTTTTCTCTTTAACAGGAGAAAAATATCACTGCTTATTATTATATGCTAATAATATCATAACTAGTAGATAAAAGTATGAGGCAACTGTGAAGGACTTCATCACTGTTGCTGTTACAAAAGAAAGAAAAGAAACTTTACAATTTATTTTCTTATTTCTTGAAGTTCCCCCAAATTATTCTTTTACTGAAGGTATCATATTGTTAATCAGAGCCTTTTCTTATGGCAAAAAGAAATAAATAAAACTATTGTTATCTTTGGGACAATTAAATTCCAGATTTTTCTGGTGCTTGGCTCATTTGGCTGAAGAATAATTTTTCTCTTATTAATTGTAATGACATTTCATATAAAAATAGTTTGGGCCATGGTGTAGAAGTATTCTTTTAAAAGAAGGACTTTTCACAAGACTATTTTAATGCTTAATATAGCACATTTATAATTATCTGCTCTACCAGCAACAGTTCAGAAGATAGGGAAACTTCAATGTAGTATTAGCTACACTATCCTTTGCATAATTGCTAGGAAGTAACCCCACTGTATATATGAAATTTACCTCTTAATAATATACTGCATAGGGCCTAACCACTTTTGCATGTAAGTTTTTGTATGCATGCATCTATATTTGCATATCCTACTACCAATCCCTTAAATTCATGGTAAAATACTGTATTTCTATAACTTCTGGGTATTCTTACTCGTTTCTTTTCCATATAAGTGTTTGGAATTTAAATATGTGATAAACCTTGAATTTAAAACCTAAAATTACTTTTCAACTGATTCATTGATTTGATGTACGCGCGCGCTCACATTTTCAGTGCTGGGCAAACTGGTTGTTACAACCGGCAGCAGTCCATCACTGTAGCAACCATATGTAATAGTGAGATCCTCAACCTTTTTGGCTTCATGGACTGGTGGGGGGGGAGAGGGGATGGCTTTGTGTGAGTGTCCCTGTACTGAAAGGCTCAAGGTAGTGGGCCATGGTCCGGGATTGGGGACCCCTGTTTTAGGATATAATGCATATATAGTCAAGACTAGGTCTAATATTAGATTAGAAGAGCAACAAAGATGATTATGGGACTGGAGACTAAAACATACAAAGAAGGGTTGCAGGAACTGGGCATGTCTGGTGTAATGAAAAGAAAGACTAGCAGCAATATGAAAACAATGTTCCAATATCTAAGAGGCTTGCACAAAGAAGAGGAGGTCAACCTACTCTCCAAACCACCTGAAGGCAGGACAAGAAGCAATGGATGGAAACTAATCGAGAGAATCAACCTAGAACTAAGGAGAAATTTCCTGACAGTTAGAACAATTAACCAGTGGAGCTCCTTCCTTCCAGAAGTTGTGGGTGCTCCAACAATGGAGGATTTTAAGAAGAGATTGTCTGAAATGGTATAAGGTCTTTTGTTTCAGATGGAGGTTGGACTAGAAGACCTTAAAGGTCTCTTCCAACTCTGTTATTCTGTTAATATTAGTCTGTCTAGACCAGGAGTGTCAAACTCGCAGCCCGCAGGCCAGATGCATCACATGCTGGCCATGCCCCCCCCCCCCCAGTTTAGCGAAGGGGGAAAAAGTCACAATACGTCATGTGATGACAATGTGATGCCACGAGTTTATTATCTTTCTAATACTGAATTTTGTTTACTTAGGCCACTATTCTTTATTCTTGATGTTGTCAAACTAAAATCTGGAGCACCACTCATCATTGGCTGAAAATGCTGTAGAGTGTAATACTCAGAGGCGATATTCAGCCGGTTCTGACCAGTTCTGGAGAACCGGTAGCAGAAATTTTGAGTAGTTCAGAGAACCAGTAAATACCACCTCTGACTGGCTCCACCCCTATCTATTCTCTGCCTGCCAAGTCCCAGCTGATTGGGAGGAAATGGGGATTTTGCAATAGCCTTCCCCTGGAGTGGGGAGGGAATGGAGATTTTACAGTATCCTTCCCCTGCCACGCCCACCAAGCCACACCACACCCACCAAGCCATGCCTACAGAACCGGTAGTAAAAAAATTTAAATCCCACCACTAATACTGTAAATGAGTATCTACATGTACCTTTCTTCCTCCTCTCCCCTCCTCTGCTCTTACTGACAACAAAGACTTCTGTCAATTTTTCTACCTAAAATATTTTAGAGATGGAGATACAGACTCCACCTGGAACTTCTGCAGGTGAAATATAGTCTGTGAATTACAAATCTTCCCAAAGAGCTTAGAATTCACCAACATTGTGCACACCACAATGCCAAAAATACTGTGTCTACCTGTCATGCTAGTATATTGTATTCTTAGCCTCTGGCAATTAAACTAACAAGATGCTTCATTTTGACACCTCAGTCAAACACTCAAAACATCCTAAAAGACCAGTTCATTTTTTTTTTTAAGAGAAGTTGGGGCCAGCACTGGAAAGGAAAATAATCTATTCCTATTACCACAAAAAATTAAATTATTATTTTTTAAAAAAAAAATTTTTTTAAAAATGTAGTGTTTATTTTAAATCACTTTCAAAACAATAAGACATTTCTTAAATGAGTTCTGTAATGTTCCTTCCCATAATCACCGATGCAACAAGAAAATTGCTAACTTCATTCCCAAGCCAAATTTGTCAGTCATGCTGCTCTGTGCTCAGAGTAACAATGTTCTGAGCAATTAATATCAAACCTTCCAAAGCAGCTCTGCCTTCTGATCGTGAGGGTGCTTCTGCCATCATCAGAAAGTGCAGCGAGTATGAGGGCAACAAGGAGGAGGAGGAAGAGGAGGGAGAAGAAATGGCTTTCTCTTCAACTGGGCTAGGAATAGAAAGATAATTGCAGTGCATTTTGCACAAAATTGCTGCAGTTGGAAACATCTCCTCACTCCCCTCCCTGCCCATTTTGTTTTAATTATAGTTATTATTGCACTCTTAAGAAATTCAGCTGGTGTAGAACAATTCCTTTTCTTCCTTTTCAGATGCATCCAACCCAGCCATTATGCACTCCTTCCTTGAGCCCTGACATGAAACCAAAGGCTACTGAATTGTTGTTCACGGTGAGGTCCTTGGATGCAATCATTATTTTGGGGTCAGCATGCCCAGCTTCGGAATGGAAACGGACAAGGGAGAGATAAGGGAGGAAACAGAACTATTCTTCTTGGCCTCTGCCTATCCTTTGCAGCCCAGCATTTCCCTTAGGCTGAAGAAAGTGCATTAGCAGGCTGTAATGAATGTGTAAAAGCCCAGTGGGAAGGAAAGCATGGTTTCAGCTATGCATAAAGCAATCTGGAAACATGTGTTTAAACAGACGTTGGGAAGGCTGCTATTTGCAAAGAAGCATTCCGAATATTAGCACTGAAGGCGGAGGGGGACAAAAAGCTAGGAAAACCCCAAAAGACATTTCTTATGGTCGTGCAGTTCAGGCTTTTACCTGGTTGGAGTTCATGCATCAACTCTGTGAGCATAATGGGAATCAGCAAATACAAATTCCAGAGCGCCTGTGCTTTGATTGTGACTAGAATGCAAAGGTAAGCCTGCAGCAAGCAGGTGGGTGATGGAAGGTAGAAATACGGAAATAAAAAGGTGATATTTATTTATCGAGACCTGAAGAGTTCCTGCCAAGCAATTTTGGACTCAGTCCAGAGGTTTTGTCAATCTCACCATTCTTTAGTTACATAAATCTCTACAATGATCATCCACCTGAAGGGCTTAAAGCAATAGGTTTGGAAAGGCCAGCGATGATAATCTGCTTTAGTTCTACTCTGAAAATTTCAAATCCATCCAGTTTAATTTTTAATTTAATTTTTTTTTTTAATTTTAGTTGTGTGTGTTCTTATAAAACGAGAAGCTCCTCATTTGGAACTGACATCAGCACTGATCAGACACCTTTGCAACTTTGCTCTAGCCACATCATCACTTCCATATCATCTCATGAGAATGTGGGACTCAAATTTGTCCAAATATTGCAGCTGTGTAACCATACCCTTTAGCCCTGTATTACAGAATTTGAAGTTTGGGAAATCTGAACAGTTCTTCCATGTGTATGGAGAAGCATTCAGTCTTGTTTATGGTCTCTTTATATGAATTGTGGGTACACGCCTATAGATATAGGTCTATGCATGCGAATGGAAATATATGGGAGAAATGACAAATCCAACATTGAACTGTAGTCCAACCTATTATTGACATATAATTCTTGATGTCCTTCTCTGAAGAAAATGCAACACATGACTCCAGTTTTTTCTTCTAGGGCTTGTTGATCTTTTGGTTTACTTAGATTGTTTTGGAAGGCTTTTTTAGTTGGCTTGCATGATGCAGTGATGCCATGTGGTTATAATAATTTGTTGGTGGTTTTTGAAATATTTTTTTATGTATAGCGCTTATCCTTTTCATAGTTGTGTTAGTTGTACTATATTGGGTTGGGTAGTCAGGCATTTTTTGATAAAGTTCCATTTTCTTGGATATTATATAGATAATCTGTTTACTTTTTCTGATGTTCAGGTATGCTACAATGTGTTTGTGCTCATCTAAATAGTCTTCTTACACTTCTCTTGTGGGAAGTTGGGTTGTTACTTTGGTTGTGGAACATTTGTTTGGTGTGGATAATTTTGTATAGACTAGTAGCTCTAATTTGTCATCAGTGCCTTTGCTGATGAGGATATCCAGGAAGAGTTGCATGTTCCATGCCTTCATATAGCATCTTCTAACTCATGCTGGTATTGTAATATCAGACGCAAGTAATACAGGAACTTTGTACCAATTCTAGAATAACATAGGCATCTGCAAAATGACAAATGAGAAACATGCATCATGATATCAAAACACAATCCCTACAACCTACATACTTGAGTCTGATGTTATGACACATATTTCAAAGGGCAGTGTTTATGTTGCAATTATAGGAGATGGGTAGGCTGAGCCTGAGGACAGAGTCAAATGCATTAACCGTTTGGAATCACTACACTCCCACAAAAGACCCACGTCCATCCCCCATGAATTCTGTTGACCATTGTCTAGCATCACTTTGTCTTGACCATTAGTAGTTCAGATTCTTGTGTATAGGTTGCATGTAATAAACTTTTAGTGCTTTGAACTCAATTCTTGTTCCTGGTTACCTGCCACTTGATAGCAATGGCATCACTTGTGCCTTTGTTTTCCATCACTGTGACTAGCTGCAGATGTCTCTGTTAACATTTCTGAGAGGTGTTTTAATCTAGATTCTCTTTGTTTGGTGGGGGAAAAAGGTAATGATGCCACATTTTATAATGAAAATAAAGTTATATGTGTAAGGATTACATAATTTCCCCCCCCCCTTCATATCAAGCACATATGCTTTTATTGATTTCCTTCCGTATTGAAATTCTATGTTGATTTTGGCAACTGCTTTAATTCCTTTCCTTCCACCTTGCCTAAAGCAATTCCAAAAGATGTTAGCCTCAATCTTGTTTGTTATTGTGGGAAAGAAAAAAAGTGATTTTTATCAATAATTGCCTAAAGTTAAAGACCAGGAAATTGTGTTAACTATTATGCTAGCTACAAATGAGAGTATCTAGTATGTGAATAAAATAGAACATTATTTTTAATTAATGGAATAGTTTTTCAGACAAATTAGTTATGAATCCAATCCAAATGTCATCAATATTAAAATGTAAACAAATCTCTGACTAGCAATTCAACTTTCTGTCATGTCATGTAATGAAATACAAAAGTTAAACAGCAGAATAATTACTTATGCTTCCATTATTTTCATCTCTTACCACTTTTCGTGTGGTTCTCACTCAAACTTTTAACCCCAACTTGTTTATCTGGGACTCCCATCTCTTCCTGTTTAACAGTCCTGGGATTATAGCAGAAACAAAGACTATCGGGATTCTCGTCACTAAGTGATATGGTCATGTGACATCATGCTTTATGACTCTATTGCTTAGCAACAGAAATTCCAGTCCGAATTATCACTGTAACTTAAGGACTACCTGTAGAGGGACTGACATCAGCCTGTCAAGTTTGATGCAAGTCATGTGAGTGATTTTATCTGCCAGATACCATGAATACTCATTACTGTGACCCTGTAGATCAGAGGTGTCAAACTCAATTTCATTTAGGGCTGCATCAGGATTGTGGTTGACTTCAGGGGACCAGGGCGGGTGTGGCCAGGGTGGGAATGGGTGTGGTGGGAGTGGAAGTGGCCAGCTCCCACTGCTGCTGTGCTCGCTCTCCTTGGCCAGGTTGCTCATGGTGTGTGCAGGAGGGCAAAGTGGAGGACACCTGGCTTTGTAACCAAAGCATCCTCAGTGATAGGATGCGAAACCACCAGGAGAGGTCAGAGGAGGGGAACAAGGGGATGGCAAAAGGCAGCAGGGCTGCTGGTGGCCAAGTGCTAAGGCAAGATTTACCTCAGACCCTCACTCTCTCTCCTTCCTTCCTTCCTTCCTTCCTTCCTTCCTTCCTTCCTTCCTTCCTTCCTCCCTCCCTCCCTCCCTCCCTCCCCTTCTTTTTTCTTCCCTCTTCATTCTTCTTTCTTTCTTCTTCCTTCCCCTCTTTCCTTCTTTTTCTTTGTCTTTCCTGTCCCTTCTTGGATGCTCAAATGCAAAAGGAGAAACATTCCTCGCCTTGTGATCAAATGCCACTTTAGCTAGTAATTTGTGGCCACTTATAAGACTGAAAACAAACGAGGCTCAGTTTATCCCTTGCTTGCATTTCATGGGGGCGTCCACAGACTACAGTATAGCAAAACTGTTAAAATGATGGCTCTGATAGTTGATCAGAGCTCCTCTGTTTTTTATGTGTAACAGCTTTAGAATTTAAGAACAGATGTAAGTTAGTTGCTTTTCTATTAAAACATAATCCTTAAAAGGGCACTCCTGTAGGGACCCTGCCATGGTCTAATTCAGACTGGAAATATAGCAAAGGAAAATATTTTTCCCCACTTGCTTTGTCCTGTTTTCCCCATTGGAAATAGCTGTTTGCAATACACAAAGAGGAGATAATTTCCTAAGAGCTCACAATTCAAGAACACTAATGTGCACATGAGGTATCCCAGGGTGGGGAAGGCCGTGAGGGGTCTACAGGCCCTCCTGTGATACAACAGGCCCTCAAGGCCTCCCTGACCTACTAAGATACCTCATGCTTCTCCCTCCCTTCCTGCCACAAGGACTCACTTACGTTGCAAATATCTGTCTCCTCTCTTTATTTCTCTGTTGCTTTACCTCCAAGAAAGGGAGAGGAGATTTAGCTAGGAAATGCTTTTCGTGTGGAGAATGGACACTCCTGGGTGCTATAATATCATGCATATTCAGGCACCCATCCTCTTTTGCAGAGAGTCCAGGTCCCAGAAACTTTTATTCTCGACACAAAAAATGTCTGCCGGTCTCCTGCTCCTCTCCCCCAAACTACTTTCCACTTAACCACTTAATGAGACCTTGTTGTCCCATGGAGCACGCTTGCATGCAAATGAGGTGAGAGAGAGAGAGAGAGAGAGCAATCCAATGCAATCTGTGTGTGTGTGTGAGAGAGAGAGAGAGAGAGAGAGACAGAGAAAGACAGAGAGAGAGAAAGGGGGGAGGGGCTCTCCAAACTCTGTGAGTGTGTGTGTATGAAAGAGAGAGTGTGCAATCCCTGCTTCAGTTGGGGCATTTAAGCTGCTGGTGGCAGTGGCGAGGGGGAGGAGCCACCTGAGCAGCTGTTTTTCTCTCGTCCTCCCCACTGAAGCAGCAGTGGGCTCTGCAGGACAGCAGGACTTCTCATTTCTCCCCCAGTGCGGCGAACTCCAGCTTCAGCTGCTGGCAGCAGCAGCCACCTAATGATTGCCCTCTCCCCAACCGGCCAGCCAGCACCGCCTGACCCGCTCCCTGCCTGGCCAGCCAGCAGGCAGCCTCACCGTTCTTCTCCTCCTCCTTGTCATCCTCCCCACCCAAGCGGCAGCAGGCTCCGTGGGACAGGGTCTCATTCCTGCCCTGGCACCAGGGGTGAAATTCAAAATTTTTCCCTACCGGTTCCCTACAATCTTCTTTGAACAGTGCTCTAATATAGGCATATGATGAAAAAGACATAATTAAATAGACAGATCAGATACAGATTGCCGCATATATTCCTCACTTTAACTAGAAGATTAGGTTAATGTAACAGTAGAAATTACGTATGTTTTCATCATGAAGTCTTCTCAATGATTTTTTTTCCTTTTCCTCAGCAGAATGGTATCTGCTATTTTTTCCTTGTTTTTGCAATCAAATGGCAGAATACTGAAGCAGATAATCTGGTATTTTCGCACCCACATTAAATATGGTAAATCTTAGAAATGAAAATTAGGTAAAATTATTTCAGCTTGCCCTAACCAACATTACAGATCTAGGAAAATTAGACTGAAACTGAATAATTACTGCTATTCTCAGGAAAATCTAAGTTCACTTTTGAGAGATATTTTAGATATACCTCTCATAATAGAAACTGAGCATATACATGAATGGATCAAAAAGAACACCTCTATTTTCTCTCTAAGGCTCTTTTTGCTTATCTCATAATCCTATAAAATTGTGAAGCTAACAACTTCTGTGCCAGGGGCCACAATGTTCTTTCCAAGACAATCCTCTCTCAAGTGACTTTGCAAATGCTGTAATACACAAAGCCCGTTGAAACAATTTACATATAGTAAACTAAGTTTTAAATTTTATTTTACTTATCATATTTCTTGGGATAGTGGTCCGTAGAAAAGAAACCAAATAAACAGAGGATTCCAAATATGGCATTCTTA
Source organism: Pituophis catenifer annectens (assembly GCF_029215685.1). Lineage (NCBI taxonomy): Eukaryota > Metazoa > Chordata > Lepidosauria > Squamata > Colubridae > Pituophis > Pituophis catenifer. Next base: position 74,882,071 of record NW_027256881.1, on the reverse strand, counting down.
GATTCATCAGGTTTCTCCATTACCTTACCATTTTGTGGGATTCCTTTGACTATTCCTTTGGTCAGGAATTTAGTTATTATTACTATTTATTTATTTGTATTCTGCCTTTATTATTTTTGCAAATAACTAAAGACAGCAAATATATCCACCGTATCTTCCTCCTCCTATTTTCCCAACAACAACCCCCCTGTGTGATGGATTGGGCTGAGAGAGAGCGACTGGCCCCAAGTCACTCAGCTGGTTTCCATGGCTAAGGCAGGACTTGAACTCATGATCTTCCACCTTCTAACCTAGTGCTTTAACCACTAGGCCAAAATGGCTCTAAAACTTAAAGAATAAAACAACTTGAGCTCATGAAAGGACATTTTAAAGAACAAATGTGCTAATAAATTCATCATTAAGACACCACTGAACACACATGGTAGGCAGCCATATTGACCAGCTATCATATTTTATAACAAAGCAAGCTTCCTTTGTCTTCCATTTTAACCCAGATATGCCAACATGTGTTACACAGGCCAACACTTCCTAGCATTTGGGTGGTGGCTTTCTTGCTTACTTATCTCATACGACTTAATCAATATGATCCAGATTTTCCTCTCAGAAGAAATTGAAAGTACTCCTCACTTAATGACAGATCACTTACTGATTGTTAAAACTTATGACAGACCTCCCCCACTCCCCCAAAAAATGTACTTCAAAGTTACAACGTTCTGCCCCACCTCATCCCCATAAAGATATGATTGCATTTTGGGTGCTTGGCACCAAACCTACATTTATGTCTGTTTACTGTGTCCAATAGTCATGTGACTCTGATTTACAACATTTTTGTCAGGAATCAATATTTCATCCTGGTTTCCTGCAAAACCTGCTCATTACAAACAATAGGTTTGCTTAATGACCACCGCAGAAAAATGACATCAAATCGGCTCAGTCACATAATGACCCACTTAATGACTGGCATGACTTACAACTTACACTTACCCAGTAATATATAACCTAAGAAAAATAAATCAAACAATTCAAAGGGCAATAACTGACTGCTGAACAGAGGGGGCATAAGTGTGAAGAGCTTTATTTTAATTGGTATTTTTCAAATATGACTAATTAATAGGAAATACACAACAGCAGCTGCAGAAAGAAAAAAAAAACAGGCATGTAAATCCATTCATTGTCAAGTCTTCAGAAACGCAAGCAAAAGCTAACATCTGCAGAAGTCTTTCCTGCAGTGAGGAAATTCATATCTATCTCTTTGTGATATATTCTGCTAGGGCACAGGTTTGTTTTCTTCCACGTATCTTATTTAATACTTCAGGGAGAAAAATGGTATGAGTAAATATCTAGCCTACAATAGATTTCATTGTCAGGCCAACTGGAGAAAGTGAAGGCAAAGAACAGGAGGAGGCATTTGTGTCAACTGTTTTCATGTGTCAAGCAACTGACCCATAACTTTCATTGATGCTGCTTATATGACAAACCTCAAGTGATTAATGTTACATTCCAGGAGCAATTAAAGTTGCAGTGCTGTTAGTTACAAAACTACAGGTCTAAGCATTAATTTGATCTGCTTACCAATATGAAACCCAATTTTGCTTAAGTGTGAACATAGAAATATTGATTCCTTTTTCATGAGTTATGTTCTCTCACTGCAAAATCTGAAATCCTTGTTTCCTGTGTTGAACAATTTAAAAGATTCACAGCTACAGGACTGTTCTTGGCTTCAAAAAAAAGGAAAATGCGCCAGTATCAGAAGAGCATAAACTGCAGCCTCCATATTCTTCCAAAGCTTGAATGCGACATGATTAAGTGTGAGCAGCAAGCCAAATGTGACCCCCATTGCCCTTATCATGTCTGCCACTGCTCTCTGTATTGTTACATGAACATTTTGATCTGGATTCCTTTAAGGAAAAGACTCTGAATCAGGATCAGTTTCCAAAAAGAAGTGTTTATTGGGTCAGCCGAGCGGGCCCCATTCCCAAGTAAGAATAGATGCCAAACAGAGTTTGGGAAGCTTTTATGCATTTCTGTATTCTATTACATGCATACTACAACCTTTGGTGAAGTTTCTATCAGTTTTTTACTTCAGTCTTTATCATATATGAGTTCTTAAGGTGACTCCTTTATTCTAAATCTTGTTTTGTATGTCACCTTCTCACTTTGACTTAATCGTGGTTTCTGCACAAGCATACTTTCTTATAAAAGTTTGTGGCATTTGTCAATTTGTCTATGAGAATCAAATTTTTCTTCCTTATGGATCACTTCTTTCCTTCTCTCAACTCACCCACAATCCCCTTTTTCACATCCATGTGGGAGGTACAGTTTCCTTTCTCTACTACAGTCTGTTCCCCTGCTCCTCATTGCCCTTTTCCAGCTTTAATTTTCACTTAACATGTGTCTTGCAGTTGGTCATGTCTAAGGGACACTAGGAAGGGAACATGCTTTTACTCTTTTATTTTCCTTTTCAGTACAACTACTTCCTTCTTTTTGAGTTTTGCTAGGGAATGCTTTCGCAGTTTCCTGCCTATCCAAACAGGTTGTTAGAGATGATGGATGGATGGATGATGGATGGATGGATGGCGGGAGGGAGGGAGGGAGGAAGGGGTGGAGAGATGGGAGGATGGAAGGATGGGAGGATGGAGAGATTCAGGAACTAGCTTTCTGGAATTCAGTGACATGATCCAGTCAGAGATCAGCTTGTCAGTTCGAATAAAAAGAGCTCAGTCAGCCCAGTTCAATTCTCTGTGACCAGTAGTAGGTTTCAATTTCGTTCGCTACCGGTTCACTCGTGGGTGCACGTGCAACACTTCTGCGCATGCACAGAGATGTCCGGGCAGGTGGGTGGAGCCTTCCACCACTGCCACTACCAGTTCGCCCGATCCAGGGCAAACCAGCAGCAACCCACCACTGCCTGTGACTTACTGAAAGATACACAAAATAGAACTCACTTTGCCTTTAAAGATGCCAGCTACAGCCGGTAGTGAAAGTAAAGATGAGTCTAAAAGCTCATCACTACTTCGATATTCCAAGGCTCCTATCAACTCTTGGGGTTTTTTTTTTTCAACTCACACCAACATAAATAGAACTTTAAGCCATTCTGGATTACAATTCTAACTACATTCGTTTTCTGATTGTTTTGAGCTTCAACTATTAATTTAGAATTGATAGTAGCCAAAACAATGAAATACAAATAAAAGGGAGTAATACTACATATATGTATTTTTTTCTTGGTCATACATATTATAGCAACAGCACTTAGGCTTATATACTGCTTCACAGTGCTTAACAGCCCTCTCTAAGCAGTTTACAGAGTCAGCATATTGCCCCCAACAATCTGGGTCCTCATTTTACCAATTTCGGAGGGATGGAAGGCTGGGTCAACCTTGAGCCGGTCAGGACTGAACTCCAGGTAATACTGCACTCTAACCACTGCATCACCACGGCTCATTTGTTTTGCTCAATCATTTTCTTATAGCAAATTTGTTGACTCACAGATTGATCTGAATGAAGCCATATACCTAGTAGTTTGTTCCATAGGAACAAAAATAGTACTGAAAAATTGTGCTGCAAGCAATACTTGGGGAGGGGGCAGGGAGGCGACTTTGTGACATATGTAGGAAAAGGGCTGGTCTTGCATCACAAATCCATGACAATCCATGACATTCCTGACATCAGTATGACCCCGCTTACTCTCCCACACACACAACACAAAGATGCTACTGTGTATAACACTGAGGAAAGAGTGTTTGTTATATACAGTCACATTCCCTCCTTTATCCCCAAAGTATTATTCTTTATAAAGCAATAATCAGTAAGTCTCTTTTAATAAAACCAATGAAATATAGATGCTATCAAATCTGCATCCCACTGTGATCTGACTTCTTTATTTTTAAGCAAGTAAACTAGAGTAGGGTGATTAGGAAGAAAAGGGAGCAAGACTTAATTTTTTTTTCCCTATCTCTTTCCTTCCAATTACTCCCAAGTGAGCCTCATTGTACACTTGAGAGGGTAGTGACCAGGAAAATAAATGATCATGTGTTGTATATCTGAGTACACACTTTGATAATAGAAGACAAAACTTTGTATTAAAATAGAGTTTCCCAATACATCCAAATTGGGACATAATTAGTAAGGCTATTAATCCAAAATGCAGTACACAGCTAACCCAGTTAACCCTTCTTGGTTTAATATTCCGAAATTGCAGCCTCCTGTTTTAGATAGAAGGCAGAATGGTGCTTTTAAACAAAAAACTTAGGGATCCTGAATAGTTTTTCATACTGGAAGAAGAATGAAGGCAAAGAGGCTTGCATGAACCGGCTACTATTTTGTAATTTCATAAACCTTTGTTGGTATGGCTAAGTCACTAAAGATTTCTCCCATGCGATTCCCACTGACCTAAGTGGGATTGATCAGTATCATTCTACTATGACTGTCCAGTCCACCTAGTCTCTATGGTAGCTTTTCTCAAATAAATACTGCCAGGTGCATTCTAGAATTCTCACCAGCATGGCCAGAACCATTTAAGGTCAATAGAGAAGTTTGATCCAGTTTGGTCTAGTGCAGTGATGGTGAACCTTTTCAGCACTGAGTGCCGAAAAGGGAGCGCACGCGCGTGCGCACTCATCAGGGGCCGCAACCCAGAAGAGGAGCTTCCCAGGGCACACGCACGTACCCAAAAATGAACTTCTGGTTTCCGGTGCGCACATGTGCACCAGCCAGCTAGTCTTCCAGGGTTCTGGCACTCATGCGACGATCAGCTGGACGGTGTGCATGCTCAGACTGGAAAATGGAAGCCCAGCTCTTCCAGTTTCCAGCACTGCCACACGCAAAAAGGACAGTTGATCGTCACGCACGCATGTGTGCCAGAAACCAGGAAGAGGAACAGATGATGCTGCGCATGCCAGGCAACATGCCTCCATGTGCCACTTCGGGCACGCGTGCCATAGGTTCACCATCATGGGTCTAGTGGATAAGGCATCACACTAGAAACCAGTGTATTGTGAGTTCTAGTCTTTTCTTAGGCATGAAACCCAGGTGGGTGACTTTGGGTCCGTTCTCAGCCCAATCCATCTCACAAGGTTATTGTAGTGGGAAAAATATGGGGAGGAAGAAGTATTAAGTATGTTTGCCACCTTGAATTATTTATAAAAATAATAAGGATGGGAAAAAATAAAATAAAATAAAATAAAATAAAATAAAATAAAATAAAATAAAATAAAATAAAATAAAATAAAATAAAATAAAATAAAATAAAATAAAATAAAATAAAATAAAATAAAATAAAATAAAATAATAAAATAAAATAAAATAAAATAAAATAATAAATTTGGTCTATGCATTATGATTTGTCAAAACAAATTTGTCTACCAAGGAAAGAAAGAAAACACCCTGCTGGGAATTTATACGCCTGGCATGTAGTCCTGTTGTTCTTTGCTCATCCCTCCAGGAACATACACATACAAACAGGCTATCTGAGGAGCTGTCTCAACCCAATGAAACTAGCATGCTCTACTCACATCAGCAGAAGACATCATGCATCAGACCCATGTGTTAAGGAATTCTGGCAGGCAGCATCAAGGAAAAGAGCCTTTTCTGCTGTGTCCCCATCCCTGTAGAATACTCTACCATTGGAGGTGAGAATTGCTCCCATCCTTTTGGCCTTCCAGAAAGGTATTTAAAAATGGTTTTACTAGTTGGCTTGGGAGCCCAAGGAGAGGCATTCAGTGCCATCCATCTTTAATTGCTTTTCCACTGATCTTTTTGTGTTCTGTACACTGTTCAGAGTCACCCTATTAGGGAGATGGGCAGCATGTTGTTTCATTATGGTTGTGTTATTAAGTAACATAAGGATATGTTATTTAATAACACAACCATGCAGTATGTTATTAAGTAACATAAGGAAACAGCACAGAAAGGAATAAAAGAATCATGATTGTTTCATATCTTCTTGTTCTCCCACTCAGCCAAAAAATAAACATAAAATACTACATAAAATCTGGACTTTGAAACTTCATTGCTTGTGTCAAGAGGCTCAGGCAAAGTATGTTAGAGCAGGCCATTGCCTTTTTGTTGCTATATAATTTAGTGATGTCTGTCCAACAATACAGTTATCCTCCCCATCTTTGGGCATAATTATATAAGCAGAATAGTAAAAGAAGCAAGATTGGATGGATGGATGGATGGATGGATGGATGGATGGATGCCATTTATCTAAAGACAGAAAGATATGTACTCACTATCTTTAATTACTCTCAGAGAATGAGTTATTCTTTGATATAAATTGCAAGCTTGAAGTTCTTAGTAATCTTACACTCCAAGTACTGAAACTACAATAAATCCTTAAGAAAAATGTGTACATGCATGCAACACATTCCCCAACTCTTAGCTTATCAGTCATAAAAGCACTACTTGACATTCATCATTGATATGACTGAAATAGATCATTGAACAGCTGCCAGCAGAATTTAGCTATTAGTGTGCTTGAACAATGAGAAATTGAAATAGCTAATTATTCATGAATGCTTGAAATCCAAATGAAAAAAAAACATGCAAGGTTAAAAAAAAATAAGAGTTGTAGTACTGAGATAAAATTTCCAATAAGTTCTCTTGAACATAATTGACTTGGATAACATGAAAAACACATAGTTAAAAAAAAAACATAGCTACAACTATCATTTTGAAGGAATTCGAAAGAAGGCTTGAGAAAATGCATAGAGGATAATAGTATTAATTAATAATCATGTTGGTTATATAGTGAATCTAGTATCAAGTCTCACCTGCTAAAGAACACAAGGAGAAGCTTGCCATTTAGACTTTGCATAATTTTTCTACTTCCTGTAGGGGTAAAGTTGATAATTGTAGAAGTGGAATGCTGAACTATATCGGCCTTTAGACTGATCCAGTGAGAATCTAATGTAATTTATTCTCATTATCATTATAGTGATATAATACATGACCTCTTTATATGATGTTAGTTTAAAATAACATTACACATATTATATTGCCATTGCCTTTTCTTCTAAGGCTGTGAAAGAGTGATTGGCTCAGGGACACCTGGGTGGCTTTTGTGCCTATAATATGGCTAGAACTCAAGCCACCCTACACCTAGTCTAGTCCCTTAACAAGACCAAATTGAGTGTCATATGATAACACCATTGAACAATTTTGTAATGAGACCATAGTCTTTGGAAAGAACCAGCAGTCCACGTATTTGGTGTAGGTAATAAAGGATGGGGCTCAGATATTTCCCTGACACCTTTACATACTTTTTTTCTTTGAAGTCATATATTCTTTTCTTCTTTGAAGATTATCTAATCATAAAGGTCATTCCCCAAAATTTAAGTTCTCAGAGTGTCACCTGAAGTGAGTGTGTATAGCCTTTTAATTAACAACCTCAATAATTCAAAGGTCAGTACAAATGCTCAGATGTCAATGGGGTGATTTTACAACTAAGATCCTGATTTTTCAAGTCCACCTTTCCATAATTTGATGTTTAATGTGACAAGCAAGAGAGCATTAAGGAGTTATTAGGGACAGTGGAAGGAGGTAGCTTTCGGATTCTTTGAGTGGAGGATTTCTTGTAACCTGCCCCTCCATCCCATCGTAGTTCCTGCATTGCAGGTGGAAAGAGAAGTTATTCCAGATCTTTCAAATTTGTAGTTAAAAAGAATCTGAGGGAATTACAAACAAGGAATTGATTGTGGAATCATACTACCAAATACAAATAATTTTATAAACAGGTACAAATGTCACTATTTTATATTTGTTACACTCCTATCTTTTCCACTGCTTATGAAGGAAGATCTGATAAACAAAAAGAGATGAAACAGCTGCACACTAGAGCTTTCCCTCTGGAGGCACTTGTCTTATTTTGAATACAGCAGGTCAACAGTGGGTGAGTCTTGGACTAGATCCATGATGGCGAAACTAGAAAGACTCTGGAGGCTGGGGAGAGCAAAAAACGGGCCTTCCAATCCCAGTTGGCAAATGGGCCGTTTCCGGCCTCTGGAGAGCCTCTGGGGGGTGGGGAAAGCCGTTTTTGCCCTCCCTAGACTCCTAGAATGGCTCTGGAGGCTGGTGAGAGCAAAAAATGGCCCTACCGTGCCATCAAGTTCCAGGAGCGGGGGGAACCTGGGGGGTTTGCATGCGCATGTGCGGGGGCAGGGCGCATAGAATTATGGGTGTGGGCACACACACACACACACACACACACACACACACACACACACCACTCCTGGCATGCAATGGCAAAAAGGTTAGCCATCACTGGACTAGATAATCCTACATTATTATGGTCATTCATGGCTAGTCAGAAAATTAAGTAAAAATTAAGTCACATTTCAAGAGCAAAATCCAGACCAGGAAAGTAATATAAACCATGATTTCAAGAACATAGTGAGACACAAGAGAAATGGTTCCTGAGATCAAAGATCAGCCCTCTAAGTAAGTAATTCAGTAAGGAATTCGGGCACAGAGAATCATGATCCATAAGTATATAAGCAAGTAAGATATGTTACTTCCAGTACAATAGAACTGAAACTGAATTTTTAAAAATAAAGTCATAAGGCTACCAGGGAATCTTCAAATAGCCCTTTGTGAGGAAGATGCACTGAAATAGCTCACTAAACAAAGCAAAGCTTTTGTTTATTCATGCACAGATGTCAGTGCTGTCTATGGTCCAGAGAAATCCCAACTTCCATGTTTGATGAAGGATAAGGCTTTCTATCTCACAGTAAACAGTTCACCTCTAGTATATTTTAAGTCTCCAATTCAAATTCCTTCAGCTGTCAGTGGATAGTGGCAATATGTTGTGAACTTACTCCTCAGATGAAAAGGAGGAAATGTAGAAACAACTTGTTTAGGGAATGCAATGTACAGTAGGAAAAGGTCAGTTTTGTGGTGTGGACAACCACATGCTTCATATTTCATCTGTTTATAAATAAATATTACAAAAATTGCTTGCTTCCAAAAGTCTCTTCTCCAAAGGAAATTCAAATTTAAGAGAGCCTGATGCTGGAACTTCTCACTAGTTAAGAGAAATAAGAAATACGTAGCAAAAATAGTTTCAGCTCTTGATTGCTGCCCTTTACCAACATTCTTTTCCTATCCATCTGATTATCACTTGCCCCTAAATCAGGGGTGAAATCCAAGAGGTTTTGACAGGTTCTGGAGAACCGGTAGCAGAAATTTTGAGTAGATCGGAGAAATGGCAAATACCACCTCTGGCTGGCCCCAGAGTGGGGTGGGAATGGAGATTTTACAATCTCCTTCTCCCAGGACTGGGGAGGGAATGGGGATTTTGTAGTATTCTTCCCCTGGAATGGGGTGGGAATAGAGATTTTGCAGTATCCTTCCTCCGCCACGCCCACCAAGCCATGCCATGCCCATCAAGCCATGTCCACAGAACCGGTAGTAAAATATTTGGATTTCACCACTGCCCTAAATCCAGAGTTGACTGCATGATTTTCATTAATTGATCTCATGAGTTTTTTATTCCCTTAAAAAGGGTAATTCAGTACAACAGAATGCTTTCAACTTTTGATAATTCCACATTGTCTCCAAACCTTGCAACCTTTCCTGCTTTAGTCCTGTTTCAGCTCCACTTAGAATTTTCTGTAGGCAAAAAATAAGGTTATTTTTTCCCTTACATTGAACCCATTAGATCCACAAATTAAATCATGAAGGTTGTTTGCTTATCTATATGTAGGGGGAAAAAATAACTGGATGGCAGGAAATAGCTACTTTCCTCTGGTCCTCTGAAATGGCATATAAGAAAAGAACAGATTATTGGAACTAAATCCACATAGACTAGCCCCAATGTTATCTAGGTGGTTTATGTTAAAAATAATTCCAGCAGATATAGCTTTAAATAGTGATCTGTAAATGTGTTTTGTTTTTGTTTTTTTGTCATGGGTTTTATTTTACCAGTGTAAATTACATTACTTTGATCACTTTTTTCCTCCCCCAAATACAACAAGCAATATTGAGAAATTAATTAGAACTCTAGGTTGCCTGATTTCTCATGGTCAAAAACAATTAGGAAACTTTTCTCAAACTGTTAAAGATATATAGAACCAGAATGCTTGTATTATTCTATTTTCATTCAGCCTTTGCAGGAAATGCCACCCAACACACCAATTAATGTCAGTATTGGAAACAATGTGTTGGCAGTTTAGATATGAGCGCTTTTGCCTTTCTGTTCAATATGCTCAATCAGCTATCAACAATTGCATTCAGGAGTCCTGTTTCTGTTGTTAACATACAGTATGGGTGATCAAAGAGATTGTCTGCTCATGCATAATTGCCATGTAATTAGGTGTATACAAACACATACTTGGACACATACACACACACTAAAAAAAAATCTGTCCAACTTTTAAAATACAGTGAGATGTGCTAATTATTCATTTGGCATTAGTTCCATGTAGACATTCTGAAGTCGTATGCAATATTTATTTTCCTCTGACATGCTCTAAATGGGAAAGCACCATGGGGATAGAAGGAAAGAAACAGTAGGCTCATGATCTATACACTCCATACGGCAGGTTTAAGAGAACAGAGAAACAGAAGGGGGACCTTAGAGGTCTTCTAGTCTAACCCCTTGCTCCAGCAGGAGACCTATACCATTTCAGACAGATGATTATCCAATCTTTTCTTAAAACCCTGCAGTGATGGAGCGCCCACAAATTCTGAAGGCAAGGCGTTCCACTGAAAGATGGCTACAGCTCCCAAGAGTGTTGAACAACAGTTAGGAATAAAATCTTTATTATAGCAGTAGCACTTAGACTTATATACTGCTTCACAGTGCTTTACAGCTCTCTTTAAGCGGTTTGCAGAGTCAACATATTGCCCCCAATAATCCTGGTCCTCATTTTACTGACCTCGGAAGGATGGAAGGCTGAGTCAACCTTGAGCCATTCAGAATTGAACTGCTGGCAGTCAGCAGAATTAGCCTGCAATACTGCTTTCTAACCACTGCACTACCACAGCTTTTATTATTATTATTTATTAATTCATTATAATTCAGGAATAGTGGCCATAGCATAACAGTCACTGAATGAGATGGGGGAGATAGAGAATGTATACCCCCTCCTATTTCATCTTCAGTATGTTCTCTTCCCATGCTTCCCCATGGGAAGGAAAAGGCCTTCCTTTTCTCAGTTTCTTGCTGATTATACCACACGTTAATTGTACGGAGGACAGGAAGGAAGTTGACATTGATGGCGGTACAATATGCAGGAATTGTTGCCTAGGAAAAAGGGGCTAATGCCTTTTTAAAGTCCAGAACATCCAGATAAAAATCAGGAACTGCTACAACCGAGACCTCCCTAATTCACCATATTATAAGTGGGGGGGAAGAGTGGGAGGCACAGCACAGGCCAACTTGCAAATTGTTATAGCCAAACCCAATAAAAGTAGTTTTAGTCTTCCCACAAAGTTGATTTTCTGACCTATTCTACGTAAGAGGGCTGACATTAACATTCTCTTCATTCCTGCTCTGAGAATCATTGGCCACAATCTGGGACGCTGCACATACTTGTTTGGGTTTCTGCAAGTGTCGTCCGGCCACTGTTCTGAAGCGGTTGTCTGAAGCCGTAGCTGAGTGGTAGCAAAATTAAATGCTAAAGAAACCACATGAGGATATTTGAAGAAGAAAAACAGCAGGCATGGATGCGGATTCTTTCTTTTGCTTGGCACGCTTCTCCTGTTAATTTGAGTTCCCCTCTAGGTCAGTTTCTGAGGAAAACTGGTTCTGCAAAAACCCCGATTGGCTAGTGCTTGTACGGTTAGGCATTTCCTATCCTCGCCACCTGGATCAATTTTGCAGCTTTTAAAAAGTTAATTGTAAGAGTGAGCGTGTTTAAAGGAAATTAAGGAGCTTTTGATTGCTTCAAATTTCAAGCATATTTAAAAGAAAAGAAAAAGTAAAGTGGCCTGCACAAAGTTTATGGAAAGGCTTGGCATAATAATGAGTTTAATTATTGCTGAAATTGCTGGCAATTTCAAGGGAAATACAAAGACAGCAGGAAGCTCCGTTTATTCTGCTTCTTTGTTCAAATCCCAATTACAGACATATTCCGTTTACAACTGGTCTAGGTGAGGGAGTTCAGAAGCGGTGGGAAGCCCACACCACACACCAGAAGCTGATACAATTCTTAGGCCAGCAGGTAGTACTCTGTAATTGACACCTGCTTTCTATCACAAGTGGCAGAAGCAATTGCAGCATTGATGGGGCTTTGATTTTTTAAAAAAGGAAATACAGCATCTCTAATGTTCAGAAAATTCTACAGAGCCCAACTCAAGCCCTAATATCAGGAAAGAAAATGTCCGTAAACAATATTTCTGTTTGGATTTTGCATTTTTCACTTGGCCAGCTGGCAGCTGCCTCCCTTCCCACCACCCCCTCCCCCCATCCTCCCAACAACACTGCTTCTGCTTCCACTGGAGCAGGTGCAGCAGTTCCAGTTCTAGCGGATAGCTCAAGAGGAAGGATTTTTGACAGGAAACTTCCTTCCTAGAGTGGAAAGATGACAGGGTTATCCCCTCTTCTATCAGCTTCTGAAGCAAGGCAGATGGTGCTGCTGCAACTACCCTTGCTGGAACCAAAAGGAGGGGATGATTGGGAAGGCAGGCAGAGGATGCAAGCGGCTCCTTTCCATTGAGTTGCTCCCTCTGCAGCATGTGAGGGAAAATAAAATGTGACAAGTTGACACTGCCAGTATCACTGCACTGCAGGCTTAGCAGAAGCATGATGGCTTTTCAAAGCGAGGCTTCAGAAGACTCCAGTTGATGGACAGCTCCCAGCACCCTTTTTGGGCTCTTTCTTATGATTCATTAATCATAAGAAATGCAGCTCTTCAGGGCTCATTTAACCTCCATTCCAAACATTTGTTGGATGTTCTGGAAATCTTTTATTTTCACACATTTCCTTGGAATGTGCAAGATGGAGATGAGGTGATGGAGAAAAGCCTTTGACACAGTCCATCCTTCCTAAGCCAGAGCCCAAGGGCTAGTAGCTTCTTTTTATTTTATTTTATTTTTTTTAACAAGGGCCACAGGGAGTAAGGCAAACATATGAAACAGACAAGGAAGCAAACTGCACATTCCAGAGTTTTCCTTGTTCAGGGAGGGTTTTTTTTATTATTATACCTTGCAAGGTATATCCTATCCTAAGGTTTAAACACTCATCCAGTGTATTTCCCTCCAAAAATAATATAAAACAACATCCTCAATAGATAGAGTGAAATTGCTGGATTTCAGTGTTGTTGTTTTTTTTAATTTGATTTAAATTTGAGTGTTGAATCAGAAGAAATCCAAATGTCACCAAGAAGGCACAAAGATAGACCACATATCTATCATGACCCATAGAGCTACCCTACAGTGTTCCCTACTTAAATAGTGGCAACAATCATAGTCATCTAATAGCTGGAAAGTCAGTGTTCTTTCAACCTAGCTTCTACTTCTTCTTCTTCCTCTTCCTGTTTGGGAACAATCCATTCATTACATTTTGATCATCTGGATTTTGTTCTTTATATTTAAGCCATATTCTTATTTTTCTCAGCATTTGCCAGTTTTAACAAACTATGCTTTGGAGGTATGTATTTTATGTTCTTCAATTACCTTCAAGTCTTGCGTTATCTTTACCATATCCTTATTTCTGTCTCCCGTAACACCATCAACATTACAAGAAACTTATCAGTTTCACCACTTCTGTTTCTTCTGATGTAGAAGAAGAATCCTTTGCTTACAATAGGATTTTAAAAACCTCCTAACCACAGTGAGGGATGTTGACTGTTATTGCAAAGGTAACTTTTTAAAAATTCTTTCTGCCTTCCCACTTCCTCTCAATGAGGAAGGGATGCCAAGATTTCTCCAAAATGTCTTGAAGCATCTAACAAGTAGAATGCGGCACGTTTCTAACCTTTAAAATATTTAGGGATTTCCAAAATCATACAGTAGTTCTGATGACACATCATTAGTGATTGGCAGAGTGTAATCTCAGGAGAATTCTTTAATAAACTCCCACATCCCCTTTCCTTATTCTAAAAGGACTTTTAAAAACAGCAATGACAGCAGGCTGAAAAGGAATAAATGCCAGTTCTATTTCCAGGGATCATGATAAAAGGTTCTATTTTTTGTTCCTGACATAGAAGAAGAATTATGATTTTTTTATTTGCTTACTCCTCTGGAGATGCTTCTAGTTGTAAGATCCATGATTAAGTGGGTGATATTGATTTTTACAAGGTAATTTTCAAGCTTCAGGCATAGAAGACTTCCTTACATTCTGCACACAAGGAACCAAAAATAAAGTGGGGGTTGCTTTAGTGGACCATTCAACTAATAAATTATATACTGTCTTGGTCAATCCTAACTGAATGGAGAGGGCAATGGATAAGAGGTTGAAATTATTAGTGGAATGTACAGTACATGAAGCTATATCTAGGGCAGAGGTGGGGAAATTTTGGCTGCACAGTTGCTCACATTCCCCAAGTTTCTCTCTGTAGTCTTCATGTGCCCCGCTGACAATGACTGTTAAAATTGTCAACAGAATTTCTGGCCATTTACAGGTAGAAAAAGAAAGAAATAATACAGAAATAATTGTGCAGATCCTGAAATAGGCAGTGCAAAACTAAAAAATAACACCAAAGAAAACACTAATTTCCTCTCTAAAAGTAACACCACTCATATGTGTAATATATCTCCAACTACTCTGTGACCCTCAGTTTTCCACTTCCTTGTTAAATGTGGCCCTTCACTATCAAGAGCTTGCCAGCTTCTCATCTTTAGACTTTTTGTAGGGTTCTAGCCAGAGGTGAAATCCAAACTTTTTTACTACTGATTCTGTGAGTGTGGCTTGGTGGGTGTGGCTTGGTGGGCATGGCAGGGGAAGGATACTGCAAAATCTCCATTCCCACCCCACTGCAGGGGAAGGATATTGCAAAATCTCCATTCCCATCCCACTCTGGGGCCAGCCAGAAGTGGTATTTGCCAGTTCTCCAAACTACTCAAAATTTCCACTGCCGGTTCTCCGAACTGCTCAAAATTTCTGCTACCAGTTCTCCAGAACCTGTCAGAACCTGCTAGATTTCACCCCTAGTTCTAGCCATAAAATGTCCCTGGATGCTGATTTTCCAAAATACTTATCTTGAATAAACAATTCCCACCATGGGCTGGGATTTAGATAGTTACAGTTCTCTTCAAAATCCTGCCACTGTCGAGCTGATTTCGAGGCAGATCAGAAGAGTCGAGAGCCACTGTGCTTCCCATCAGATAGATGAGGTGCCCCTTTGAATGCACCAGGCCAGAATACCACTAGTTTAAAAGTTCAAATGCATATGTCTTCAAGCAGAATCTCAAGAAATCATTGATTTAATTAATTAAAAGAGTAACTTACTAGTTACACTCTATTCTATAGCCTTTCAATCTCCCAACTTTGTTCTCATGCTTAAGTGACATGTCTTTCTCTAACAACTTATCCAAATGCAGCTGCCAGTCAGAGGTGCCAAAATATTTCTGCTATAGAAGCACTCTGAACACTTGAAATACACACACACACACACACACACACACACACACACACACACACACATGCACAGGGACAGGAAATGCACAGTAAGCATGAGGCAAGGCAGCTCTGCTATAACATTAGTATGGCACAGGAAGAAAAGCCACTTATTTACTGTCATCCAGAAATATCTCCAGTCTAGCAAAAGAATGATGGCACAGCCATTATCACTGATCACTCTATGCCAGTTATTATGGAGGTCTGAAAACTGTATTATCCATGAAAGCTACAGTTACCAGAGTATTCCTTTTATGAACCTCTCTAGTATCATTTTTATTGAAGAGTGATGCACAAGCCAATAAAATGAAGTAAAACTGTATGAACCAGTTCAAATCAAAACTTTAGGTATCTAGCTATAAGTCATGTGACCGATATGAGGGTCATAATGGGAAAAGCCTTGGTGGCGCAGCAGACTAAAGCACTGTTAAGTAACACCAGCTGCCTGCAATTACTGCAAGTTCAAATCTCACCAGGCTCAAGGTTGACTCAGCCTTCCATCCTTTCAAGGTAGGTAAAATGAGGACCCGGTTTGTGGGGGCAATAAGCTGACTTCGTATAAAAAAGAACACCGCTTGGGGTGGGGGGCAAAGCCCTACTAAGCAGGTATATACAAAAGTATGAAGGCTATTGCTTAATGCATTGTAAGCCGCCCTGAGTCTCCGGAAAAGGGCGGCATATAAATCAAACAAACAAACAAACAAACAAACAAACGAATGAATAAATAAATAATTTCTAGCAAATTTATTTCATTCCATGAAAAATCCTGATGATTTTTATAATATTGGAGACACGTCATCAAGGAACAATTGGTTCAGGCATTTCAAAATACCCTCTGAGGAGGTCTAAAGGAGGAAAATAATATATGGCACCAAAAATGTGTCAGGAACAAGTCTAAAGTGAACATACAGACTTGGCTGTATAGGGTCTGCCTGTAGTTTTGTCTATGAGTTTCAGTTCATGAAAAATAACATTGGTTCTTCTCAAAGACAGCAGTCATTCAAATAAAATGTTATAATTTGGCAGCTTGGATGAAATCTTGCCTTGGCTTATATTAAAGACCTCTGGCCCAGACAGAGGTGTGCTTGGTGAGACATCTTAAAAACCTCCAAATAGAGTACCCTAGAACTAATTTTGAAAGCAACACAGAGAGCCAATCCAATTCACAGTCCTTTTTTTTTTCCTTAGAGAAATTACACTTTATAACTAATTCTTGCCCTTACAAACTGACTATATTGTAACTTATTAACTGAATCAACTCCACTTGCTGTGAAAGCCCGAGGATAGCCTCCAGCTTTCGTCCCTTTCGCTCTAATTATCAAGTGTGTACCAGATTAAATTCAAAATGAAGTAGCGGGGTCAGGAAATCTACTTAAAGTTTAATGGAAGTTAATGATTCATTGATCAAACTCATTTATGTCTAATTAAAGCCTTCCTGCATTGGAAAAGACAAGGGGGAAATTTTTACAAAGCACCTCCTTCCTGCACGTGGCAGGATAGAAAGCTGGAGTGAATAGAAAATGCATGGCATCTGGATTCTGTGTTTCAAAAGCACATGGCTTCGCTGAAACCGTGCATATTTGAAGCATAATTATTTCAGATGACTTCACCAAGTGGTTTTTTTTTTTTTTACAGGACATTGCCAAAGAAAAAAACTGGGATCCAGCTGCATGAAGCCAGATTGTCCACTAAGCTTGTGTGTGTCAGAATCAAACCCTAATAATTAAGCTCTGAGAGTATTACAATAATTAGATTGAGCACAAATGGCAAGGCTGACTCACAAAACTCTCAGAAATGTGAAATAGCAACAGTTTGAAAATGGAAGCAAAGACTCCATATACATAATGGAAAACTTTTTTCAAAAAAAATTAATTTTTTAAAAGACTTCTATTTTTCTTTTTCTTTTAACTGTATGTAGTATTTTCTCCAAATTTAAGAAAATAGTCATACTGCCTTTGAAGTTCACAATGAATGAATGGACAAACGGTCACATACATATGGGATTAGAACTCAGGATCTCCCAGTTTCTAGCCTAATGCCTTAACCACTACACCAATCTGACTCTCTTAATAATATTCAACAGATTTAAGAGATTAACAGAGTTGGAAGGGACCTTGTAGGTCTTCTAATCCAACCCCCCACCCAAGCAGGACATCCTACACCATTTCTGACAATCACAGTCCAGTCTCTTCTTGAAAGCTCCCAGTGATGAAGCTCCCACAACTTCTGAAGGCAAAACCACAACTTCCAAAGACATATAATGTAGTTTCTTTCCATAATATGGTTTAACAAACATCTTTGGAGGTGAAAATATAAGGAAGGTGAGCTGTTTATAAGTAAACACATAATTTGAGGCCCAGTAGATGAGAAATGTGTTTCTCTGGATTAAAAATGCAGTGGATTCTTTCAATTTTGAAATCCCCAGAGACAAAAACCCTTGAATTGTTGTCAAGGAGCTGTCCAAATATTTTCTCCAGTGGAGGAGGCAAGGTCATTGAAATAGCCTTGCTACTTTCTTTTCAGAAAGAAAAATGACAGTTATACCATAAACTACTAAGAGAGGGGTTATTGCAATTTTGTTTGAAATTTGATATGTAATTACCAAAATCTTGCATGATAGATGTTTGCTGTTTTCCTTGTTTTTCTTAAAAGTCTTTGCACAGCTCAAAACAATGCAATGGAAGAGGTTGCTGCATGTATTCAATGTACTGAGCAAAAACCTGCCACACGTAAGACCATCAAGTTGTCATCTGCAGAAAGGAACCATCGTTTCTAATTATTTGTTCCCAGGCAGCATAATCCTATTGATATCTAAGTTTCAGAAACTGTAATCTGAAGAGGGTAATTTTTCACCTTGGGAAAAGCCTTGGCAGGGGAGGGGAAAAAAATCTTTATATGAGTCTAGTGTACATCCCCATATTCAGTGACTGGGAAGAAATTGCATTCAGCAGATTCTCAGCCTGCTCCTCTTTTCAATGCTTCTTTCTAATTACTTCCAGTGTCCAACTTCAGATGTCAGAAAGAATA
The DNA here is from genome assembly GCF_029215685.1 of Pituophis catenifer annectens. Classification (NCBI taxonomy): domain Eukaryota; kingdom Metazoa; phylum Chordata; class Lepidosauria; order Squamata; family Colubridae; genus Pituophis; species Pituophis catenifer. The sequence continues at coordinate 74,863,485 of NW_027256881.1, read as the reverse complement.
AATTTCAGAAGCTTCCAGGGAGGTAATAAAAATATTCCTAACCTCTCACACTTGAATATTCGAAGAGTTATGCTGAAATGGCTGATAGATTCCCAGAAAGGTTTTTCAATAGACCACTGGATAAAGCATGGATATGCAACACTGGGTATGATGCCTTGGGGGCTGGTCATCTCCCCAGTTCCCCAGTTTTAAATTTTAAATTCTTTTCAGTAAAATAAAGCTGACAGGCTGCACAACGTTTACATCTTCAGAACCATCTGTATTTCCAGAAAAGTGTCTCAGCAAGGTAGACTTCACAGTGTTCTTAGCCAAACAAAATGGTGGGTAGCTAAAATACACAGAGTGCCTATCTATGCAGAAACAGAGAGCATTAAGGTGAAAGAGAATATCCTGGGGGACTTAATGGGATGGAGATGAACATACCTTCTTATACATTGATATCTTACGACAGGGCCAAACCAATATTGCTGCCCTGCTATTATTGACTGCTCTGATACCTTTGCACAATGAGAGCCATGCTTAAAATGTGAAGTAGGCTGTAACTTGACTGTTAGCCCTATAAGGTAGTCCAGGTGAAGAAACAGACACCATGTGGGTCTAAAGCTAATTTTATTAGAACAGTTATAGAACAATTATAGTAACAAAATCAACGTCTGAATGTGCTTCCCTTCCTCCCTCTTTTACCTTCATATGAGTTTGGGGTATGCGGGGGGGGGGGGGGTGTCTGAAGCCTTATCAAACCTTTCTTGGTCTGGGCTCAGGCCAGCTTTTTCTGCTTATTGCTTTGGTAATGGAATTTCCCTGCCCTCCATACTATCTTCTATATTTTCTACTCTCCTTTGGCTCGTCCCTGCCTTCCAAACTATCCTCTATATTTTTCTACCTCTGAGTAAAGCAAAACATTTTACTTCTTTTAGGGCTGCTATTCACAAATAAAACATGAGCCGCTTCTCTGTGCTAGTGATCCCATGCTAGTGAAAAATGTATATAAATAAAAAAAAAATATTTACCAGGGAATAAACTACAAAGAAACACCTCCCAGACAAATTCTTTTGAATTTCTGCCTATCATTCCATTGTAAGAAATTATTGGAGGACATAGAAACCCTGATCACATCCAATGTGGCAGTTCCCTTTAGCCCAAGTCCAGATAAGAACATTCTTATCTCATTTGCCTTGATGTTATCTATTTTTGATGGATGTAGTGAATCACGGACCTTTAAAAAAAAGTAATTACTCTTTTGGAAGATTTACATCATCTATAGAAGGTCATTAGCATGTGCCTAATATGCCTGAAGTACCTTTGAAAGATTGAATAGGCCAGAAGCAAAGGTGTTTCAGGGTGAATAATTATTCATTGGTGTTATGATTTTCTACCCATTAATATTGTCTCGACAACTTATGCATCAGATATTGAATAATTAATAGCCATTGTAGCAGCTTCAGGCCCATAATATGACATAAACATAGATTATATTCTTGTAGATTTAGGTGGCTAACAAACAGAATTAGGTGGCTAAAAACAGTTCACTTTTAGAGCAGAGTTAATGCAAAATGAACTAATTTACATTGTATTATTATTAACCATGTAAGAGAGAAAAAGCTAAGCCTCCTGAAATTTACATTTCAAATAGATTTTTTTTCCTCCTATCTTATACTGATAGATAAAATATCCATAGGCAGGCAGGCAGGCAGGCACACGGGAACCTATAAAACTACAGAAATTAGGAGCCAGGTCATTGCTCCAGTCTCCAAAAACTAGCCTGCTAAAAGAAATGGGCTGAATTTATAAAGTATAAAATGGTTGCCTTGGTAGTTTCTGTCCCCACCCCATCTCCAGCCAGCCATACAGAAACATTAAAGGAGTATTACATGATATACTGAGGTCATTGGCAGATTTACAGTACTGAAATAATTGGTGTGGGATATGGCCAGAGGAAAGGACTAGGAAAAGGATAAAAGAAAGGAATACTGTAGCATGAAAGCCTTCTGGGTCACACAACATTTCCAACTCTGACCAGTGGGCTTGGAAATTAGAGTTGTATTTCTTCATTGCATATGTATAACACACCAGCCACTATATAGGGGTTGTGTCCTGATTTCTAGTTACTACTGTTAGGAACGCAGAAAAAAAATTATTGGTAAGCATCACAGTGAATTGCTTCAGAAAAATTACACAGGTCTTCTGAATAAGTCTAACGATCATAAGAAAAATACTTTGAAAATAAATTTAGAAGGTGAAACAAGGAATATTTCCCCGTAGGCCTCTGCTTCTTTTTGAGATACGCAGTAGACGAGACGAAAAGGTCATAATATTCAGATACATGGAGATAAAATCAATGGCTAAGGCACAGGCACAGAGCACAAATGTGTGTCTGTTTAAAGACTATAAACTCATTTCAACTGGGCCACTTCAGTTCAAATACCTCTACATGATGCAAGTTAATGAACCAGATCCCATGATACCTCAGAAGTAAAAAGAGAGAAATCTGCACTCAATCTCTAAGCAGCTCATTGTAGGAAGAAATCTTTTCCCTAAGTCTAAAAATGACAGTCATGCAAAGTGAATATAGAAGGATTATTCATGAAGTCTTCCAGAGGCGATTTTGATTAAGGTATCAGATCATACTATTCAATGTAGTAGTTTCAATAATCAGGTCAAATTAAGGATTAGCAATAAAGAAAAGGTTAGAGGATCTCAGTATTGTAGGCCAGGATGGGGGGAAAAAACAGAATAAAGTTCACAAGAACAGGGATTTTTTTTTCCTGCACTTACTCAATTCTGCCCTGAAACCAGAAAAGTTCCACCACCTATTCTACCAGGGTTGTTGTTTTTTTTAACTTTAAAAGTCCCATTTGATCAGACTGTAACTCCTACTGTACCCAGACAAAACTATGATCAGTCTGGGACAGGCATCTTAGATCAAGTATCCATTGATTTTCCTAATGCTCATTGAAACCAACTCATGAATAACGATCACTTTACTTTTTAGCTGTGAGATTAAGTGATTGCACTATTTCTAGGACCAACCTACCTCAAAAAACTTCTGTTATGCAGGAAAGATGAAGAGAAAACCTATATGCACGCCAGCTTCAATTCCCAATGTATTGGAGTGTGCATTGTGCACCCGCAGGAACAGAAGGGGAGACTTTTGACACACAGAGGCTTCCCAGAAAGAGGCCTTGATTAAGAGACTGGACTATCCCAAGCTGAATGGGGAAGGGGGAAAGAAGTCCAGGGTAACCATACTCTAGAATTTCTCACAGGATATAACTAGTAGGTTAGAACAAGGTTGTTTCTCTTTTGTGCTTCATCTCTATATTCAGAATTTACTAATTATCTAATTTCTCACATTGTCAAACAAATAAACATCCTCATTTATCATTTATTTAACTATGGCTTTACCGCTTCAAAAAAAATATTTTAAAATATTATATTTATAACATTCATTTCATTTGTAACCGACCGACACACTGTTTGCAATTGTAATGGATGATGGATTTATGTTTTATGTTTTGTTTAAAAAAAAAATCAAAAGAAAAAAGAAAAAAGAACAAGGTTGTTTCTCAACCTTGGCAATTTTAAGACGTATGGACATTCCCTTGCTGGGAATTCTGGGAGTTGAAGTATATAAATGTTAAAGTTGCCCAGGTTGAGAAACACTGGCTTAGAAAATTATAGCTTCAGTTTGGCAAGATTCTGTCCATTAGGTATAAACAGATAAAAGGATTGGATTCAGTTGGCTTTTACTGTCCCTTCTCTGGACCTGACAAAAGGTGATATGCAAATGTAATAACAATATGGTTTTCTAAAAGGTGACTTATAGATCATTTTGGATCCCTATTTTTGAGCAAAGATATGCAAAGCCAAATGTATTAATCCTTAATTATCTTCGTGTATTTTCCTCCCCCCCCCCCAATGTACTAGCAAAGATCAAGAATACCCATTAGAAGTAGTGGGAGCTCTCAGAGGGAGAGAATAATGGGATCTAAGAATAACTATTGATTTTCTCTCACCTTGCACTTGCCTTCTCTTCTTTTTTCTGTACTTGGTAACTCTTGATCATTGTTACATCATGTCACTCTGCAAAATAAAGACAGAATACCAGACAACAGTCATAACTTAAGTGTCTTTTTCAAGCAAGTTCATGTCTGCACATTGAACTGAAGGACCCTGGAGCTCATTCTTAGGGGGAGATATTTCTCTAACCAGTTTTCCGGAGCATTTTTAAAACAGAGACCAGTAAACAATCCCATTGAGGAGCAAATTGTTTATTATGAAATAGGCCAGAATGCAACCCTTCTATATAATGTTTACATATGACTGATTATAGCAATAGGCATTTGATTGGATATGGCAATATAGTATGGGTTTGGTGCAGGGGTGGTATTTACTTACCTTCGCTACTGGTTTGCAAATGTGAGCACGCGCCACCTCCATGCACGCGCAGGACTTCCGTGCATACGCAGAGTGTCAAAAATGGAATGTGATAACATCCGGGTTGGTGGGCAGAGCCTCCCACTGCCACCGCTACTGGTTTGCCTGAACCGGATAGAATCGGCTGAATACCACCACTGGCATGGTGAGATAATAATATAAAACATTCAACCAAAACTGCATTCTCAGAATTCATTACTTTCCAATGTGCCATTCTTCTCAATGTTATCTCCCAGAGTTGTTCTCACCTGTTAGCAACTTTTCAGAGTTTAATCAACATTCTTGTGTCAAAATGTTTTACAGCTGAGCTGACAATTTTATTTCCCCTGGGAAAAGTAATTAAGGGAGGAGGGCTATTATTCTAACCATCATCATATTTCTTCTACAATCCCCAGCTAAAATATCCTGGGGTTTCCGCCATATTTTATTCTCTGCAAGTAAGAGGCTACTTGGCAATTAGGAAGCCTTAGAAATGAAAATATGAATGTATAAACACATACATGCACACAGATATACGTGTGTGTTTAGTATATGTTTACATGCACAAGTGTTTATATGTACATACATCATTACATATAAACATAGACATACATATTTATAAACACACGTTTAGGTCTACCATCCTACTTTACTTTCCAGAATTAATCTTTCTTTTATGATGTTGGAAAATCTTGTGCTGTAGGTTCATCCCTAACAATATATAGTACCATAAATCTCATTTCAGCTGTAACTCATACATAATATCACCTGCCAGCATGCTAAAAGAGAACCCCTTCAGAAAAGGTGACTTGTAATTGACCTGGTAGAGTAAAATACAATGCTTGGGTGATGTGTGTTATAAAACCAAGAATAATTTCAGAAAGTGGGGAAAGATTTCCTCAAATACACAGCTGACTTGAGTTTTGATGTGGCATAGGGTACAGATCTGTAGTATTATGAATGAACTTTCTTACCATCTTTTTACCCTGTACCAGTTTCCTACTACCTAATGTGGTTTCCTACCACCTAATGAGATAATAATGTGGTTTCCTATTGTAGGAAGTTAGCACCCACCCCTTTCCTGGAAGAGTGAAATATTTTAGGAAATATGAAAAAGGCAGAATATTATATTTCCCTGGATGAGAAATATGAGAAGCATATTTTACAGACAAAGCAGCTCCCACCTTCCTGCCCCCACCCTTTGTCAATGGGCCATTAAGGCCTGGGCCAGTCTATTCTACATAACAAAGATCTGCCTCCTTCAGGCAGAGCCATAGTAGGAATTGCCAAAGATAGGATTAGCCCTCTACACAATAGCAGCAGAAACTCACCACATGTGACCTGGGAAGCACATGTGACCATCAGCCAGCAAGGCCCCCACCCCCTGGGAGTCTGACAACCAATCAGGATACTCTTTCGGGGCCCCAAGAAATGCAGAGCCAGAGAGAGCATAAAAACCCGAGGATTTACTGTATCTGCCCCCCTTTTCTGTTCAGGAACTCAAGCCATGTGATCCTGTCCACCATTAAACCATCTTTCCAAGCAGTCTCCATGTTTCCAGTGTCTGTTTTCCCCACTTGGAGCAGAACCTAGAAGGATGTTTCTTCCAACACTATAATCTATTGAAAGAAACAAATAGCTCTTAGAATGCTTGAAGTCAACTGGGACTTGAAGCTTGCTTTGCCCTCTTACAGGAGCCTAGTATATAGGTTGCTTGCATTAGGCAGGGCCTTCTATTGGGATTGGGCTGAATATTTTATCAGCCCCCATTTTATAAAGTCAACTATTCCTCAGGCATACTGTGCACTTTGCATTCCTAGTACTGTTAAATTTGGATGCTGTTATTTCATTTATTTATTTATTGAATTTATATAGCTGCTCATCTCACCTGCACGTGACTCTGAGCAGTGGTGTTCAGTACTCCCCAGCTATATGAGGTCTAAAAGTTAACCTCAATACTCCATCTATTACCAAACCTCCTAAATTTTCTGAGAAAAGATCCTGGTCAGTCATGTTTCCAAGGATGGAAACTATTCCTCCTGAAAGCAAAAACATGTTATGCATTATGCTATTGTTTTTGTAGTATATAAAGATCTGTTAAAGTTCCTGCCCTTTAAAGATGCATGCAATAAACATTCGTTGACCAACGTCATGACAGGATCTTATCTGTCAGCAATTCTGAACACTGCCTGGCTGATGTACTAAATCAGTACCTACTTGTTCTGGAAATGTATTTTCCATAAATGGATTCTGCTATTGTAATAAAGAATTCCACAAAGCTGAGAGCCCAGGTCACGTCAGCATCTTACACAAAAATAATCCTCAAAACCCATACATTAGATCATCGATCCCCATTACCTTGGTGGCCCGTCACAGGCGGGAGGGGCGTGTGAATGGCAGGTGCATGCGCATGCGCATAGTTCCACCCTAACCCTTCACTTATGGCAGTGTTTCCCAAACTTGACCCTTTGAAGATGTATGGACTTCAACTCCCAGAATTCCCCAGCCAGTATGCCTGGTTGAGGAATAGTATGCCTGGTTAAGGAATTCTGGGAGTTGAAGTCCATACATCTTCAAAGGGTCAAGTTTGGGAAACACTGACTTATGGAAATGGAGCTTCGCGTGTGAACGGAGGGCACTTGTGCTTGCAAAACTCCACTCAAGCGAGCAGAAGACCCTTGTTCTCGTGCGCAAAGCTCCCCTTGTGTGAGTGGAGCTTCACATGCACACATACTTGCCCATCACTCACGTAGCCTGGTTTGAAACAGGCTGTGGCCCAGTTGTAGGCCACAGCCTGGGAGTTGAAGACCCCTGCATTAGATCATACAATTTGCAACTTTTGCAGATCTGTAAAGCAAAGGAAAGCTCAAGTAAGATCATAAACAAAAGTGTGGTTTCACTCAATGCCCACTTCACTTAATCACCAAATTGCCAGTCCCAATTGTAGTCACTAAATGAGGACCACAATTCTACCAGTATTCTCAAGCATAATACTACTGTACATGTAGAAAAATGGTAGGACAATGCTATTTAGGAGAAGGAGGAGAATTTAAACAAGACAGATCTACATTCCAATTCCTGTCAGTCTTTGTACACACTATACATTGCAATTTTTCTTTTGGATGTGGGAGTGATTTTTTTAAAAAAGTCAATTTATCTTTGTCTCTATCACTTCGTTCATTCAGATCCTTTTCAAGTACGATTGTCAAAATGACTGCTCATAATGGAGGGGAAGCTTTTTCTTATCCTGACTTAGGTAAAGCCGTTTTTCTATTTTATTAGACTCATTAGTATTCTATTGCCCTTTAAATGTCATAAGTTCAAGAGCACAGCTGTACATAATCCTGGAAATATTTCTGTTTGCTGTAATAAAGCACAAAGCTACAATTTCCTGGAACTCAGATAAGCTGAAATGGCAGAATGTGGAAGGGAAGTGACCAGGACTCATTGATTGGAAACCAAGCTGGAGAAAGAACAGGAAATGAGTGTTTTAATGCTCTATTATGATCATTGGCATTTCTGTGTCCTCTACCTGAAGGACTCTTCCTGATTACTCATCTCAGGTGCTCCATTCAAGAAGTCCAAGAAAATGCTATAATTTCCAGTCCTGACCTATCCGCTTACTTGTTTACCGACAATTTTTTCTTGATGGAGATTTATTTGAAGAAAGACGCCTAGAGAAATCCCTTGTCATGTTTTCTCTGACATAAATTTCCCTTATGTGGATTTTTTTAAAATACTACTGGAGGAAGTTAGCACCCACCCCACTCCTAGAAAGATGAAATATTCTAGGAAATATTAAAAAGGCAAAATATTATACCTCCCTGGATGAGAAATGGAGAAACATGTTTTTTAGGCAGGAAGCAGACTCACTCTTAATAGCCCCCACACTCTCAATAGCCCACAGCAGAGGTCGGCACTTTAGAGATAAAGAGATAGCTAGGTCTATTCATAAGCAAATGCCCTCTGGAATGAGTTACCCACCGAACTCCGGCCAGCCCCTGATCTACGCTCCTTCCGTCGAGGCCTAAAGACTTGGCTGTTTCAACAACTGGGCTGAGTCTGATTCTTGGGTTGTTTTATTTATTTATCCTGTTTTAATTGGTTTTTAATTAGGATTTTCTAATTATTGTATGTTTTTAATTTGTGTTCACTGCCCTGAGTCCTTTGGGAGAAGGGCGGCATATAAATAAATGAAAATAAATAAATAAATAAATAAATAAATAAATAAATAAATAAATAAATAAATAAATAAATAAATAAATAAATAAATAAATAAATAAATAAATAAAATAATGCCCTCACCCAAGATCCAGCAAAGGTAGGATTAGCCCTCAGGCATAATAGGAATTGCTCAAAACCCTCTTCATTACATCATCACCCAGCAAGATTCAACCAGGCCTGGGACTCAAAAGACAACTACAAAGTTACCCCTGCATGGCCCCATGGGAGTCTGACAACCAATCAGAATACAAGCTCAAATTCAAAGCCCAACAGAGGATATAAATCTCTCTCTCCCCCCCCCCCTCTCTCTCCCATGTGCTTTTTTTGCCTAGGATCTCAAAACCATGTGGGCTTGTCCACCATTAAACCATCTTTTCAAACAGTCTCTGTGTTTCCAGTGTCTTTCTCCCCACTTGGAACTGAACCCAGATGGATGTTTCTTCCAACAATTCTTCCTGCCTCCGGACATCCCCCCCCCCACACACACACACACAAATTTTAAAGGAACCTATGACTTTCACTTTAAGGAAGATATGTTCTTTTTTAGATGCATTTCTTACAACAACTAAGAATTTGGCCAGAGAAAGAAGAATGCCAAAAAGCTTCACAGAATGGCATTATCCACCCATGCCATGCTCAGCTTTGCCTCATTGGTTGGCACAGATCTACTTCCACAGCAATTAGTGATCATTTATTTTCTCTCCTTACCTGATTACTTTTCTAAGCAGTTATGGGCTGTCCTTTGCAAATTATCGCATAGGATGTATTCTAGCTATTTCCTAACATCCTAACTTATTTCTTTGATTTAAACCCTGGAGGAAAACCTGACTGCACTTAAGCAATTTCAGAATTTCAGAATAAAATATAGGCCACAATACTTGGAATTTCAGGTCCAGGTAAAAGTAGCTTCTTTGTATATAAAGGTCTGAACATTGTTAGAATCCTTTCAAATGAAAAGATACTACACAGATTCATATGAACACAAACTAATAGTCTATTAAAATCCATTGAATGTGTATGCTCCAGATAAAACACTTAAAGCTACCACAGTAGTAAATGTTCATCTTTAAAAGGAAGCACACTTTCTCTCACACAAAAGAAAATTAGCAGAGGGAGGCCAAACAGACAAGCTACTGTTTTTCTTTTATTTTCCAGAGGAAACATTTAGGAAACATGAAAGATATTACCCTCTTTTACCATCATTGTTGCACCTGTGTCACAAATTTGTCTTCTCCTATTGGAGATTGGGTTGATTTATAAAAACAATAAAGGGCTAAATATCTTGTATCAGACTACAGGCCATTTATTGTGTTGGTGGTTGTTATTTTTGCATCCCCTTCTTCAGTGGTGGGATTCAAAAAAAATTACTACTGGTTCTGTGGGTGTAGCTTGGTGGGCGTGGCTTGGCTTGGTGGGCGTGGCATGGTGGGCGTGGCAGGGAAAGGATACTGTAAAATCTCCATTCCCATCCCGCTCCAGGGGGAAGGATGCTATAAAATCTCCATTCCCACCCCACTCCAGGGGAAAGTTACTCAAAATCCCCATTTCCTCCTGATCAGCTGGGATTCGGGAGGCAGAGAATAGATGGGGGCGGGGCCAGTCAGAGGTGGTATTTACCAGTTCTCCGAACTACTCAAAATTTCTGCTACTGGTTCTCCAGAACTGGTCAGAACCTGCTGACCAGGTTCTGCCGTTCTTCCATTAGTTGTTTTAGAAAAAGGAAGATTATTTTATTTGTGGCATTCAACAGACTCATGCTCTCCCTCCCTCCCTCTCTCTCTCTCTCTTTCTCTCTCACTCTCTCTCTCTCTCTCTCTCTCTCTCTCTCTCACACACACACACACACACACACACACACTGTCATGCTCAAAGTCCCAATCATTTCCAAGGTGAAACAGTGGCACAGTCTCTCTTTTGCCAGACATGCCAGACTTTTTGTCTTGAGCTGATGCCAGCCCTACAGCCTACAGTGCAAAGAACATCAAGAGAATACAGACTGCTGAGCAGAACTGACAGCATCAAGACTTTAGATAGTAAACTTTGGCACAGGAATCTGTTCCCTACATTCTCAAACTCACCACGCTGCTAATAGCACTGTAAATAAATGCATTTAAATGATTCCAAGGACGTGCAGTGCAGAAACAGCAGAGAATAATTGAGGCAGAGATATGCACCCTTTTGGAGCTGGAGCATAGTTCAGATTTTGAAACCATTTCTTTATTTGTTGATAATCTGGCCACAATCAATACAAACTCTCAGTGGTGGGTGCAGTCAGTAAATGACTGCCATTCAACAGCCCCTGCCGAGGGAAGGAAAGGATGAACAGCAACAGCAGCATTTTGCTGATGCCCACATATACAAAAGTGGCAGATCTTGAATTATAACAGCAGAGTGCTGTTTTTGTCATTTTGACAGTGGATCCTGCGAGCCCTGTGCAGCCCTAGAATATTTGCTTTATTCATGAGGTAATCTCATACTGGTAGTAGGCCCAGCAAGTTACATTTTGTTGTTTAAAAAAAAACAACAGAAAGGAAATTAGTTGTTCAAGCTGCTCTCTGCCATCCCAGTGAGAGTTCGTGGGTTCCCTGGCATTCTTACAAATAGTTATGATGCTACAGGTTGATTATTTTCTCTTCAGTATTCTGGCTTTCCTTTCAGTAAATAAGTACGGTAAATTCCTTTAATAAGCCAGGCAGGACAGAGAATCTGGAGGCCACCAAGGAAGCTTCTAGAAGAACATTGTTGCACCAATTTGCCTAACCCTGGATACAGAACATGACCTTCATTCCTGTTATGTGGAACAGTATTTTTCTGTTCATCGTAAGGCTCAAAGTCCTGGTGAGAGTATTCACTGAGCCAATGAGAATTTTCATTTAAGAAAGGAACAAGCACTTTGCTGCACGGTTCCTTTAGATTACCTGAAGCATGAATCAAGTGTTCCACAGAGATGGCTTCTCATCAGAAATGGAAACTGAGTACCTGTATGATGTGCAGGGAGCATCTCTGTTGTATCTGCCATCTGTTTTCAGAATAGCAAATGTCAGGGAGACATGCAAGCCTGAAAAATGAATTTTTACTCTGCTAAAAGACTGAAAAGGGTCAATAGCTATCTACTCCAATTGTCGGTCAAACCAAGGGCAGCCTACCTCAACTGAATATATCTCAGGCATGTAGGAAATTCAGCTCCCACAATTTCCAGCCAACACTGTTTCTTACCCTACTCAATATATTAATTAATGTATATGATTTATTGTGGAACTACAGAAGATTCCATAGCATGTACAAAGCAAAGAGATGACATTCTGATGTAGGGAAATGGAACATGGAATAAAAGGCTTGGAACCAACTCCCTGCTCTCCCCAGTCTCTTCTTGAAAACATCCACTGTTGAAGCAACCATAACTTCTGGAGGCAAGTCGTTCCACTGATTAATTGTTCTCACTGTCAGGAATTTTCTCCTTATTTCAAGATTGTATCTCTCCTTGATAAGTTTCCATCTGTTGCTTCTTGTCCTTTCTTCAGGTGCTTTGAAGAATAGGTTGAGACCATCTTATCTATGACAGCCCCACAAGTACTGGAAAACTGTTATCATAAATCCCTGGTCTTTCTCTTCATTAGACTAGGCAAATCTATTTCCCTGAATTGGAAAAGACTTGATAGGTGGATAAAAATGTGAAATCCTGTCTGAACATCTGGATAAATGTGCAACAAACCATAATAATAATAAAGGAAATAAGAAGTAGGATGACCACAAAAAGTATGTTGTGTACCTCTGGAAACACTTATCTTAGTAAATTATGATATATATTTTTTAACTCATACAGAATCAATACCACCTACTAGTGTATATATATATATATTGCTTCTCAGATATGATTCACACAGAACAAATAAAAAAATTGATAAAATGGATGCAGATCTTTAAAGAAACCATCACAATACAACAACGAGAAGCAATATGGACCAAATCCATAACATTCACTCTTAAGAAAGAAAGAAAACCAGTATAAAATGTTCTATAGATGGTATACAATTCTGTCAATAGTTGCCAAGATACAAAAAAATGTTGAAAATGTCACGAGACAGAAGGAACATTTTACCATATGTTGTGGACATGTTAAAAAAAAACTTCAAATACTGAAAAGGAATATATAGCACTGTTCAGAGAATTTTAGAAATCAGATTTAAAATGAAACCACAATTCTTCCTATTAGGCATAAATCCAAAGCACATTAAAAATGATGTTTTGATATGTTAATTTTCACATTTCTAGTCAATTCACAGTACATAAAGTAGCATGAAGGGAAGCAGAACTGAAGTCACACATCTGCATATTCATAGCCATATTTCACTCCTTTCAATCTGTGGCATCAGCCATATTTTCTTCATCCTTACTTCACATCTTTAATAGGAATGCTGTGAAGAAAGTCCAAATAAGTGAACTATGAGGAAGTCAAGCCTGAGAGGGTAAAGGGTTCAACTCCATTTTTTCCCCATGCTGTTGTTACTACTAGCTAGACTTTATCCCCTATGGTTTATAAGTGCATATAAGGGCAGGACTAAAAATATTGGTTCTGTTACATCAGGTTTGATTATACCTATTGCATGTGCAAGAACAAATGGAAGGTTTCAGATAGTCAGGCTCACTCTCTTTACCCATATAGACTTAGTCACTTCCTTTGGATTAAGATCTAATCCCTTACCTATTGCTGTTTTTCTTGGCCACCGGTCACATTTCTAAGCTCCATAAATTTAGACCCAACCAGAGGTGTGTTTCAGCAGGTTCTGACCAGTTCCAGAGAACCGGTAGTGGAAATTTTGAATAGTTCGGAGAACTGGTAGTAAAAATTCTGACTGGCCCCACCATCATCTATTCTCTGCCTCCCAAGTCCCAGCTGATTGGGAGGAAATGGGGATTTTGCAGTAACCTTCCCCTGCCATGCCCACCAAGCCACACCCACCAAGCCATGCCACGCCCATCAAACCACACCCACAGAACCGGTAGTAAAAGTTTTTGAAACTTTGGACCCAACCTAAGTTCCATCTGCTACTTCTGGTGGAGGTAAATCCAAATTTTGCTGTGATTGATATTATCAGGACAGCTTGTAAATATTATTACAATATTTAATTCTCTTAATCTACCTTGCATTTTTTGTATGCTGAGAACTGATCACGGTTTGACTTCTTGTTCCTTCTGCTGCCCTCCACAAATCCATTAAACTAGCAGAATTCCAAGACACTGAGGAGGTATGTATCCATTAATGAAGGCTCACACATATGGGGACAGTTCTTGCTTCCGCCTGAATAATGAGAAGCTGAGAGTGAATACACCTGTTAAGGAGACCGGTCTTGTCAATGCTGACGTGTTGCAAACAACTGCCATAGCACAGAAGGCTTCTTTCCTATGCACTGACTCTAGAGATTCATTGCCATCTGCATAATTGTTAGGAAGAAAATTATACACATACACAGCCACCCACAAAATTTTTGAGTGCTTATGTTGCTTGGGGTTTCATTTAAAGGCTTTTCTGCATTATAGCCTCGAGTTGTATGACTTCCATGAGTGAACTGGCTGGAATGAAGACCGCTTTCTGAATCTCAGCTCCTCCCTTCTCTTTGGCCATAGTGGTAGTCCAGGGTTCTGTTCAAACTGGATTTATCCCAGCCTTCAACTGGTGGCCTTCTTCTCCCATTTGTGCTAGCAAAGCAAGCAGCAATCATTTATTTCCTATATATAACACTTCCAGGGCTTGTGCTTCTGTTGAAAGAGCTTCTGTTTCAGACCCGTTCTGTTGATCCTCCTTGCAGGATGGGAATCAACTGCCTCTTTTGCTGTTGGCTTGATTGTTTGTAACATGAGAGCAACGTGTAAGGAGAGAAAATAAAACAAAGTGGTCTGCTTTGTCAGAATTTCTTGCAAAAATCGAATCCAGAAGCACACACAGATAACTGATTCAGCTGGATTCATTAACTTCTTTATATACATAATAACATAATAACAGATGAAGTATTTACAATACCAATAGCTGATTCTTCCAACGTGGTAGAAGTTACAGGCAGAACACAAGACAGGAGAGAACAATTAGTTTCATTTCTGTAGAGCAGACAGCACACACTCTGGTTTCAGTTTCATTGCAGAGCCTTTTTTTAAAAAAAAAAAAAAACATTTTTTCTATAACCTGAAGTGGTTGTAAAAAAAAAAATGCTTTTAAAAGCCTCTGCCAATCAGGCAATTCAGCTGGGATCGTCAGAGGCTTTTAAAAGAATTCTCTGCCACAGAATTCAATGTTAAATGCAGCAGAGAGAATGCTAACTTTTCTCCCTCCATTCAGAACGGAGCTGCTTCAGCCTGTCCCTTTTAAAATAATCCCCAGGAGCAGGGATGAAATCTAAAATTTGTTACTACCGGTTCTGTGGGCATGGTTTTGTGGGGGGTAATGTGACTGGGTGGACATGGCCAACTTTTTTTTTTTTTTTTTACTTTTAAAAGCATTTTTTCTACAACCTCTTCGGCTGAAGAGGTTGCGGAAAAAAATGCTTTTAGAAGCCTCTGTTGATCAGGCAACTCAGCTGGGATGTCAGAGCCTCTGACATCCCAGTTCTTTTAAAAGCCTCTGACAATCCCAGCTGAGCCGCGCGATCATCAAAGGCTCTTTTTTTTACTTTTAAAAGCATTTTTTCAGCCGAAGAGGTTATAGAAAAAATGCTTTTAATTGTTTTTTTAAAAAGCCACTGATAATCGCACAGCTCAGCTGGGCATAGGTGTGGGGGCAGGGATTTTTGCTACCGGTTCTCCGAACCTCCCACCTCCATCGCTACCATATTGGGCAATTCGGTCCGAACCGGGAGTATTTCACCCCTGGTTATCAGGGATGTTAAGCTTGTTCTTGTATAGTTCTTCTGTGTAATTTTGCCACCTCTTCTTAATCTCTTCTGCCTCTGTTAGGTCCCTGCCATTTTGGTCCTTTATCATGCCCATCTTTGCATGAAACGTTCCCTTCATATCTCCAATTTTTTTGAAGAGGTCTCTGGTCCTCCCTAGTCTATTGTTTGCTTCTATTTCTTTGCACTGTTCATTTAAGAAGGCATTCTTATCTCTTCTAGCTATTCTCTGGAATTCTGCATTCAATTGGGTGTATCTTTCTCTTTCTCCCTTGCCTTTCGCTTCCCTTCTTTCCTCAGCTATTTGCAAAGCTTCCTAAGACAACCATTTTGCTTTCTTGCCTTTCTTTTTCTTTGGGATGGTTTTAGTTGCTACCTCTTGTACAATGTTGCAAACCTCTGTCCATAGTTCTTCAGGCACTCTGTCTATCAGATCTAATTCCTTAAATCTATTTGTCACCTCTACTGTATATTCATCAGGGATATGATTTAGTTCATACCTGAGTGGTCTAGTGCTTTTCCCTACTTTCTTCAATTTAAACCTAATTTTTGCAATGAGAAGCTCATGATCTGAGCCACAGTCAGCTCCTGTTCTTGTTTTTACTGACTGTATAGAACTTCACATAGAACATAGAACTTCAGAGCACATAGTCAATCTGATTTCTGTGTTGACCGTCTGGTGATGTCCATGTTTAGAGTCGTCTCTTGGGTTGTTGGAAAAGAGTGTTTGCTATGATTATCATATTATCTTGACAGAATTCTATCAGCCTGTGCCCTGCTACATTTTGTACTCCAAGGCCAAACTTGCCTGTTATTCCGGTTATCTTTTGGCTTCCTACTTTAGCATTCCAATCCCCGATAATGATAAGGACATCATTTTTTGGTATTAATTCTATAAGGTGCTATAGGGCTTCATAGAACCGGTCAATTTCATCCTCTTCAGCACCAGTGGTTGGGGCATAGACTTGGATTACTATGATATTGAATGGTTTGCCTTGGATTCGAACTGAGATCATTCTGTCATTTGGGGGATTGTATCCCAGTGTTGTTTTTCCTACTCTTTTATTGATTATGAAGGCTACTCCATTTCTTCTGAGGGATTCTTGCCCACAATAGTATACCTGATGGTCATCTGAATTAAATTCACCCATTCCTGTCCATTTTAGTTTGCTGATTCCTAAGATGTTGATGTTCAGTTTTGTCATCTCTTGTTTGACCACGTCCAGCTTGGCTTGATTCATAGATCTTACATTCCAGGTTCCTATGGAGAAAAAAATCTTTACAGCATTGGACTTTCCTTTCACCACCTGATGCATCCACAGCTGAGCGTCCTTTCGGCTTTGGCCCAGTTGCTTCACTCTTTCTGGCACTACTAGTACTAGCCCTCTGCTCTTCCCCAGTAGCATATTGGACACCTTCTGACCTGAGGGGCTCATCTTTCAGTGTCATATCTTTTTGCCTTTTGGTACTGTCCATGGGGTTTTCATGGCAAAGATACTGGAGTGGGTTGCCATTTCCTTCTCCAGTGGATCACTTTTTATCTGAACTCTCTGCTATGACCTGTCCGTCTTGGGTGGCCCTGAACGGCATAGCTCATAGCTTCATTGAGCTACACAAGCCCCTTCGCCATGACAAGGCAGTAATCCAAGAAGGGGAGGCAAGAAATAGGGGACCACTAATCAAGTTTTGTAGTAGCCCTAGTCTAGACTGTGCACCTATTATCCACCTACTGTAATCCAGATTACAATTTCAGAAGTTGAGTTTAAGAAACAGCCAGGAGCAATAGGAGAGAGAAGCAACTTAGCCTGCCATGAGGAATTGTCTTAAGAGAGGACATGAGACAAGGTGACATGTTTATAACACTGCCTGTTCTTCCTTGCCTAAAATATGGTTCTCTAATAACATACTTCCACAGTACTGCAGTTGCCCAATATCTAGGACTCAGATTCATCATATTTCATTTGGCTTGGTTGTGATGATCAGACTAAATAGTGTGCCCGGGAGGGAGGGAAGTAAGAAGCCTCACTTGGCTTGTCTGTAGAGAATGCATTTTTCATGTAACAATCTAAACTTTCTATGCTCCTGGTGCTCAAACATCAGTTGACATCCCAGCAGGGTTTTGAAAGCTCCCTCTTAACCAAAATGTAGAGGTGTCCTAATGTAATTCATACATCGACACCTTCCTTCTCCTTTTACTTGGATCAAAATTCCTATGTTCTGTTTTTATTTCTACTATAATATAAAATGTGCATGTGCAGAATTCATATACTGTAGTGAACCTGAAGGCAGACCAAGAAACCTAGAGCAACAACATATATACTATTGCAAACTCCAGATCATTTTGGGGTTGGAGAAGATGATAGGCAAAGAAACATCATGAAGCCCCTTTGTCCCCATCACTAGTTTACAGAGCCACTTAAAGAGAATTGTCTCCCACATTTATTCAAAGAGGGCTAGTCAGGAAGTGGTGGCAGCAAAGAAGAAGATTAGGAGGTTAGGCATCTCTTGGGCGTAACCTGCTGAGGACTACCTTCTAATGCCAGCTTTGCTACACAAATATACCATTTTAGGGTGCAGAGTGGTATAGAACACACAATAACAAAGTTGGAAAGGACCTTAAAGGCATTCTAAAAGGTAAAGTTCCCCTCGCACATATGTGCTAGTCATTCCCAACTCTAGGGGGCGGTGGTCATCTCCGTTTCAAAGCCAAAGAGCCAGCGCTGTCTGAAGACGTCTCCGTGGTCATGTGGCCGGCATGACTAAACACCAAAGGCACACGGAACAATGTTACCTTCCCACCAAAGATGGTCCCTATTTCTCTACTTGCATTTTTTACGTGCTTTCGAACTGTTAGGTTGGCAGAAGCTGGGACAAGTAACGGGAGCTCACCCTGTTATACGGCACTAGGGATTCGAACCGCTGAACTGCCGATCTTTTGATCGACAAGCTCAGCATCTTAGCCACTGAGCCACTGCCTCCCATCCACAGAGGCATTCTATGTTAGGATAAATCATGGAATCAGTTCCGGAAGAGGCCATTGAGAGCATTGAATGAAACTCATTGTTCAGTAAAGACTCCTTTAAATAAAGTTCAGTGCCCTAACTACCTAGTTTCCTTGGCAGCAATGTGGAACCATTGCTTTTTCCTGGAAACTTTTAAATGCTTCTCGGTTTTTAACTACTGTACAACCCTCAGGTTGTTATACTGGTCTCTCATCTAAGTACCAACAAGGACTGACCCTGTCTAGTTTTTTGAAGTCAGCCTGAGCAAGTAAGGTGTTGTCATCTAGAGTAATGCTCAGTACAGGAGTCCATATTAAATTACTGATGATAGTGTCTCTCCATCCTCTGTTTAAACAGGAAACAGAAATTCACCATCTCATTGAAGATGAATTGAAATTCAGGTCCCTAATAAATATTAAATGTTCAACAAATATTCAATTTGTGTCAATGCTTTGTGCCTGATGAACTCCTTAGCAATATCTATTATTCCTGTGTGAGCCTCTCTGACCTCTAGCCTCTACTGCATATTTGTGTACTCCTCCTGGCATACACAGTACATTTTGACATGTATATCCCTAGGAAATGTTTATAGCTTAATTTCCAGAAGCCTGAGTGCTTAAAGCTTGTAAAGCTCCCTATGTGTGTGTGCATGTGTGTGTATGTGTATGTATGTATCTAAGAGGGAAAGAGAGAAAATATAATTAGAATTAAAGGTCTGGGCTTCTCATAAAAGCTGCCTTCTGCTTTTTCAGAGAAACACAAGCATTTGCTGGCAAGAATGCAAATTCTGCATTTGTGAGGCACTGGCTAAGAGATAAAATGCCAATAAATGGGCAGAATTTATGTGAGCCAAACAAGCTTTTGGCAGAAAGAAAATAACATTTCGGTTTTATAAAGCATTCTATTGCCACTGTTGGTTAACAGGCTACAAAAATGGGGCCAGCAAGGATTGGGTAAATCTGTCTCCAGCTTTTTCTAAACTTCAGAAGTGGGTCTGATGAGATTAGAAGGCAGAACTCATATATACCCTGGTGGCTCTTTTAACTAATTTAACTTTAATTAAAACATTTAAGATGGTCTACTCTATCTAATAAGGCATGGAAAAAACCCAATAAAGTGAATAGCTTTCACCTGATATCTGAAAATATATTTAAATTAAGGACTGGATCAAATGTTCATTAGCTGAGGGATATAAACATTTAAAAGTAAAAATATATATATTCTTGCATGCATGGCCATCATTGTCTGTAGAATTGGAAGGCATTTAATGAAGGTGCCTCTTAATTTAAATTTCACAAACATCTCATAAGAGGGGAATAATTTACTCAATGAACACAATTGAATGAATAGAAACCTCATCTTGGTTTTCTTCATTCCTAATTTCCATCCTATCATCAGAGATTTCTCTAGTAGCCTTTTAGATTAAAGACAATCTTCTGTCCAAAAGGCTGAGGGAACCATCACTGGTACAACAAACCAAATTTTACAGACCAATCACTTTTCAACTGAGTGGGTTCACTCATCTGCGTATCATCAAATGTAAAGAAATCAGATTATAGTCATATTTGTGAATTACCCTAAAGCAGGGCTGTCAAACAGCCTTGGAATAGAGTCTCCTGCTTGAACAGGGGGTTGAACTAGAACAGGGGTGAAATCCAAATTTTTTCCCTACCGGTTCTGTGGGCGTGGCTTGGTGGGTGTGGCAGGGGAAGGATACTGCAAAATTTCCATTCCCACTCCACTCTGGGGCCAGCCAGAGGTGATATTTGCCGGTTCTCCGAACTACTCAAAATTTCTCCAGAACCTGGATTTCACCCCTGGACTAGAAGACCTCCAAGGTCCCTACCAACTCTGTTATTCTGTTTATTTTATTATTCTATTATTTTACTTCTGTTTTGTTGTCACTCTTTTCTTCCTTTTTATTGTTGTAAGCCACCTACAGTAGCCCCATGGTAAGATAGCTTGCAAATCAATTTAACAAATAAATAACAAATAAATAAGGCAGTACTAGCCATATTGCAAGCATGCAAAGAGTAAACTAAAATGAACATTTAATACTATCCAGTAAAAACAGCCCCAGATACTACTCTTCAGTCAACTTTTTCACTTTTGTCAACTTAATATTTTCTAAGGAATTTCTTTGAAAACGTTGAAATGCCTGACGTGTTTTCTTTCATGATGAAAGGTGGGAAGCTCATGTAGATACAACTCTACATGTACTTCTGATCCTTGTGACCAGTCTGCTGTTTCATCATTAAAACTGTATTTCATAAAGTTTCCATATGATTGCACGTTGAATTCAAAGGCTTTTGATTATATGCAGAGTGCCAGTTCTGGATAAATAGCTTTGTTTTTCATTAGAGAAAATACTTTTGTTTTTTGGAGCATGACAGTTTCTCTGGGGATAAACTTTTTAATCTGCAGAGGTGATCAAATGGACTGTACCAGTTCAGAGTGCAAATGGATTATCGTGTTCTGAAATGCTTTCCTACAATTACTTTTAAAAACATGTTCTGCCAAAAAAAATGAGAAAAGCTGGCAAAGGGCTTAGATACAGTCTTTCACTCTCTGATGAGCAAAGCTTCTAAGGATTTTTTTAAAAAATGGAAAAAGAAATTCACAGCTGGCATCCCCACCAGTCTACTATCTCCATTTTCTACCTCATTCCCTTACATACTACAGTATATACTGTATGGATAAGACCTTGACACAAATTTGGTTTAGGTTTCCTAGGAACAGGCTGCATAAATTGTACTTCTTTGTCCCCAGTGTGCACAAGCATCCAGGTCTCAATTAGTTCCCTAGAACCTCCTCCTTTTCTGTATATACAACTTCATTCTGCTCTTTTGCCTTCTATAATCATACCGGCTGGTTGCTATAAAACTATTGCTTTGTCACACAATATAGGACCTTTTCCTAAGCATAACTTTTTACTTTAATTTTAAAAAGTGATGCACCAAAACCTTGTCTTTCTCTAAATAAGTGATGGATAGGACCTTCCTTGCCATTGTTTTTGATAAGAAGAAACTAAGCCCCAGAGCATTAAGGGCATTAAGGGCAGTTGTGATACTTCCCCAGCTCCTTCTTCCCCAGCTTCTGTTCAAACTAGCAATATTTCTCATAGGCATATATCATTAAAAGAAAAAGAAACATCTCCCAAGCCCAGTTGGGGGACCCATATTTAACAAATTGTTTGGGCTTCACGACTTCTAAATTTAAAGTTTGCAGCATATTTCAGGAGAAATTCTAGACCGACCTTCGAAACTAAAGCTCCTGAGAACCTCCACAAAGATCATGGCAGCAAATTTGGCCTTCTTTTCTCCCTCTCCTCTGATCGCTTTCAAAGCCTAATCAATAGAGGTATATTCCAGAAAGAGCAGAAAAGTTCTCTATCTAGGAAGGGATTGTTTCAGGGGCCAACTAAGCAAGCTGATATAACAAATATCATCCCTTGAAAAGAGATGCCAGAACACTTTTAAGACAACTAATGAGATTAAAGAGTAGTAAAGTTGAAAAGGTTAGCAGGGCTGACCTTTTTTTTGGTAGAGGCCCACCTGTCTTCGTGGATTCACCAGCTGAGACAGTTAAAACCACCAGATTTCCCGTTCTTTTCCATTCACAAGAGAAAATAGCTTCCTTAACTGATTGAAGAGCTGGCTAGAGTCATATGGAGAAAAAAGAAAACCAATTGATAACTAAGTAACCTGGCCAGCTCAAGCAACGGCTGAAGTCTCTATTGCTGCTGAATATTCCATTATAAAAAGACATGTAATAGGGCTACACTTTGCAAAAGAACTAGATAAACCTAAACATGTTGCAGCCTATTGGATTTTGAAGAGGATGAATCTTATGCTATAAAGAGAGATTTGGCAAGTTTCTAGGGATGTTCAGCAAAACACAGTCCTGAGAACTTCAGAGTCACTGTGAGAGAAACCCAAATGAAAGATTTTTACAGTGATTAATTCTGAATAGAAATTATCTTTTGGAATTTTTAGTACCATTCATGATAATCAAAGCAGGAATGATGCATCATTTTGGGTTCAGAAGAAAATAGTACCTCTGCGGTTGAATTCGCACAACATACTTACTTGCAGAACTGTAACTCTGGTGAATTCAATTTCAATTTTATAATATACTGAGCTATAAACCAACTCCACAGACTAGGTTTTGCATCACATAATAGCAGGGGTGAAATTAAAAAATCCCCCTAGCGGTTCTGTGGGCATGGCTTGTTGGGGGGGAGGTCATGTGACTGGGTGGACATGGCCAACTCAACATCACTCACATTGAGGGGCTCCTCACCAGCCCCTCCCCTCCTAGCCACTCCTTGTCGTGAATGGCAGGAAAATGGGGAGGGGAATATTCCTGCCTACCATCCTTCCCTCAGTCTATGCAGGATCCCCTTACCCATTTTCCTGCCTTTCACGAAAATGTCTCCATTCCAGCTGCTCCCCCCCATCCCCCTCCCTCCTGGGACTATCTTAAAAGGGACAGGCTGCAGCAGCTCTGTTCTAAATGGAGGAAGAAAAGTTAGCATTCTCTCTGCTGCATTTAACTTTGAATTCTGTGGCAGAGAGAATGCTAACTTTTCTCCCTCCATTCAGAACGGAGCTGCTGCTCCCTTTATGGTTCCCTCCTCGCCCCCTCCCTCCTGGGGACTACCTTAAAGGGACAGGCTGCAGCAGCTCCATTCTGAACGGAGGGAGAAAAGTTAGCATTCTCTCTGCTGCATTTAACATTGAATTCTGTGGAATATTGAATGGCCGGAAGAGGTGAGCAATGACCGGCCAGGCATGGGTGGGGCCAAGGAGGGGTAATTACTACCAGTTCGGCAAACTGATGCCCATAATCCCTAGCGGTCCACCTGAACCAGTCCGAACCGGTAGGATTTCACCCCTGCATAATAGGTTAAAATAAATTGGCAAGCTGAAGTTTTGATGTTTTGGACAAACACAATCTACAGCACGGGTGTCAAACTCGCCGCATCACGCTGCCGTCATGTGATGTTTTGTGATGTTTTTCCCATTCACCTGGGGTCAATTTCTGGGGCCTGACACATCCTGTCCGCGGGCCATCAGTTTGATACCCCTGGTCTACAGTGTGACTGTTCCAGCCAGCCCCTCATTTAACTCACCTTTATACATTGGTAGCACATGCTAGAAAATGGCTGGGTCTTCTGTGTACTTTGTGTGGTATATAAAAAGGGGGATGGGTGTTGTGAACCTTTTTTATCTCCCATTTCGATTTCTATCCAGTACTAATTTGGGCTGTGTGTGTGTAAAACTTCAGTGTCACAATTGGAGTTGTTACCAAAATGGGAAGACAGTGGAATTATCTACCTCTATTCATTTTACCCCATTTTCCATATATACACAGAATGGACTACAGAGGGAAATATGACAGCAACAGAAATAAAGTGCCTGGAAAAGAATTATTCTGTAACGTTGTCACAATTGTGCAGGCCAGGAGAGAGAATTCATTCTGAGGTAAAGAATTCAGATGGCACAAAACAGATTAGATCACTGGGTCAGATAAGAATAACGTCAAACAATTTAGATATATTTGGGGTTAAATCCCAAACAAGAGTTACCTGACTGGTCAAGTGTTGTGGGTTCATACAAATATTTATTCCCTCAAGGTTCAGTTGAGTGTGACATATAAACAGACCCAGGTTACTGCACTGCATTTATGAGATTTTGATGCTGTATTCTCTTTAACTTTTCTTCTATGGGCTACAGCAGTGCTTTTCAACCTTGGCAACTTGAAGAGGTGTGGATTTCAGCTCCCAGAATTCCCCAGCCAACCTTGCTTGGCTAAAGAAACCCCTTTCTTTATTTGAGAATTAACAGATCAGGCCTGCAAACATCTGGATGATTACTACTAAAATTTCTAACTCTAGTAGTCCCATCTTAGGACCAAAATAGCTGTTATTCCAAAACATGCTGTAGTTGAAACCAGTGTTCACCTCTCTAGTATACCAACCTGCTGTCATAGATCTCTTACCTACCTTCTTATCAGAGGTGGGTTTCAGCAGGTTCTGACCAGTTCTGGAGAACCGGTAGTGGAAATTTTGAGTAGTTCGGAGAACCGGTAGTAAAAATTCTGACTGGTCACGCCCCCATCTATTCTCTACCTCCCAAGTCCCAGCTGATTGGGAGGAAATGGGGATTTTGCAGTAACCTTTCCCTGGATTGGGGTGGGAATGGAGATTTTACAGTATCCTTTCCCTGGAGTGGGGTGGAATGGGAATTTTACAGTATCCTTCCCCTGCCATGCCCACCAAGCCATGCCACGCCCACCAAGCCATGCCCACAGAACTGGTAGTAAAAAAAACTGAAACCCACCACTGCTTCTTATCTCACATCACAATATTAGCATGTCCTCTTTTTCCACTTCCACTGGTGGGTGTAAAAGAGTAGTGGGGCTCAATACAAATCTTCCAGTTATGTCTGAATCAGAACAGTAGTAATAGTATTTGAAATAATATATTACAGTTTTACAATAGTATTGATGATGTTACCTAGTTGGGCAATAAAATATCTGCAAGAAAACAACCAAGCTCAGAGAGTACCAAGGACCCCACAGTTCAACCATGAGCTATAAATATTCTTTTCTATTAGTCTTTACAATAAGAGCTTGGAAATTATAAAAATTATATTTCAGCATATCTGGGATGCAAGTCACTTATGTAGACTTTTTAAACACCATCTACATAATTCCCTTCTTATATACATTTTGGAAAGAATGTGATTTGATTCAGATCCATCATGTACTCTGAAAGCGTTCTGAGGTGTTAAATGGGAGGTTTCGTTTTGTGCAATTGCAATATCCCATATATATATATATATATATATATATATATATATATATATATATATATATGAATGGAGGTAAGTTATTTGTGGTTTCTAAATGCTTTTTCTCTCTGTGCTCACTGGGTTCCTAAATTTCATCAGGTCATTCATATTACCCTGCAAGCGACAGTATTTTTATATCAATTTCTACATATTCTGATACAGAATTGTCTTAAGATCATCAGGTATCTGAGAAAATGTTCTGCAACCTCATATGTTCAACAACCTCCCCATCTAAACTCTTTTATCTATTTAATGTGCATATAGCTTTTCATACACATACCATTCTTTGCACTTTGCAGAAGTGTTTAACAATCTACATAAAAAGAGCAATATAAGAAGAAAAAAAACCAAGAACCCTTTCAAAAGACATTTTTAAAGTGAATTTCAGCGTAACACAAACACTAGAATGTATCATTAAGGAAGAAAACACAATATTGAACCAAAGCTTATTCTTTTTCTAGCAATATCAAAAGCGGAAGCATCAGGAATAACAGCAGTAATATGGCTGAATGTTTCCCATTTTATGAACTAAGGGCTGAGAACAATAAGAAAGCAATACTATAGGTTAAATCAATGTCCTGCAAGTTCTGTTTACAAATGGCTCATTACCAGTCAACCTACAGGACCTTTTTGCTTTGTGTATTTTTTTCTGTCTTACATTAAACAAGAAGTTCTGCACTCCCATCATCCTATGAGTTTTGTTCAATGTGATCTCTTGGCTTGATTTCTAGTAGTGCATTGTATTTCTCTTCCACCTACTAGGTAGAGTAAGGAAATGAGGGGTCTATTTTAAGCAGCCCAGTGAGAGAGAAGACGATGTTGTCCATTTATATTATCTATTCGTACTTCATTTTTTTAAAAAAAATTAACTAGAAATAAGAATTAAAATATTGAAGACAACTAATGGAATATAATTATTTGCTAGTTTGTTTATGTGCATTGATTTCTAGGTGGCTCACAATTTTAAAAAATAAATCCACATAAAACAATATTGAAAAATAAATATGATAAAAGACAAGAAGCCTTTTAACTAAAGAAAATAGCATCCACCCTTGAACTGATTTCAGATGAAATGGCTTTCAGTTAAAATTGCATCCTGCACACCAAAACATGTAGGATTAGCAGAATCAAGGTTGTAAAATAAGTTTTCTCTCTTCGCCATAGACTCTACCTGCTCTTCCAATTGGAATTTCGTATCAAAACAACCTCCTCTCAACTTGTGGTCCTGGTTTTCCAGAAACAGCAACCAACCCTAAAGAGGGAAGAACCCTGAAAATTCCAGCGGTTATTAAACAAAATAGAGGAGATGAAAAAGCTTTGATATAACCCACACTGAAGAGCCCCAGGACTTGTACTGTCCTCTCTCATTAATCCTGATTGGAACAACCAACTCAAAAAAAAAGAGCAGAACCACTGCAGAATGATACTCCCAACCCTCACAGACAGTGCTAAATGATGCCATGACTGAGTCCTGACCAATACCAAATAATCAAGGAGAAACAGAAAGATACAATCTCTCATTTAATCTCACCATTGGTCATCTACAAAAGTGGCTAATGTTGTTTTCATATGGTCTCTGGGCCTGAACCTAGACTGAATCAGAGGCAGGCCTTTTATTGGAAACTCCCAGCTAGGCAGGAAGGAGGGGTCAAGCAGGGAACTAGTCTTGAGTCCTTGTGCAGGCTCAAAAGGCATAAGTGTTTCCCCCCCCCCCACTCACCCCCAAGTTCCATGGAACTTTATCTGATTACTCCCAAGAGAAGGCAAGCAGTCTGGAAAGATTCTGTACATAAGACGCTCCGGACTATAAGACACACCTACCTTTTTTGGTGAGGAAAACAAGAGAAAGAAATCTGCCTCTGCCTCCCAGCAATTTTGCCTCATTGCAGCAAACAGCCTGCTTTACTTTCATTTTCATTTTCAGTATAGCTTGATTAGCACAAGGAAAAAAAAATCTGCTCCCAGCAATTTACCTCCTTGCAGCAAGCAGCAGAGGCTCACACAGCAATAGGCAATGGCAATCCCTGCGGCCTGAAACAGCTGAGAGTCAGGAGGCCGATCCAAGTACAATCAACTTGTGCTAATTAGGCTGTGGTGAAGCTGAAATGGGCTGTTTCTTCTTGTTGCTTGCTGCAAGTAAGTAAATTGCTGGGAGACAGAGGCCAAAGGGTGGGGGCCAGTGGGTGGGTGGGGCTATATTCGGTATATAAGACGCACCCAAATTTTCACTCCCTTTTAGGTGGGGGGGAAAGGTGTGTCTTATACTCCAAAAAATACTGTAGATAGAACACAATAAAGTTGCTGACTTGGACATTCCACAAGTGGATCTGGTTGCTAGCACCTGAGACCTTTTAAACTCATAATCCAAACTGGTTTAGCATGAGAAGCATATTGTTAAGACAAGGACAAGAAATTATTGCAGTGTTGCTCCTGGTGTTACAGTTTATCCCTGCCCATTGGGCAGTTTATGAAATCCCTGTCCAAACTCCATGCTGACTGGACACCTGGAGTTTTTGTTCAGCAACATTTGATGGACCATTGTTTCCCTCATGTACTATCTTAGAATGTCTGCTTTTGCTGAAATATTAAAACATTTGGCCATTGACATTAAAACATGACCTTAGTATTTTTTTTTCAAAAGTGGGGATCTGTACAATATTTCATGCATATTTATTTTAAAGAGAAATTTACTGGAGAGTCTTTCTTCCTGCCATTGGATCAACATAAATCACTAAACAGAATAACGTTATGGAAAGCAGCCTTCGCTTAGCCCTCATCTAAATTAGTATAAACCAGAAAAAAGCTACATGAACCAATAGAGAGATTAAGGATCTTAAAATATGTTAAAGGGTGCTCCCCTTTATTACACTTGAAAGAGGAAGACTTGCCCATTAAAAACAAACACAAAATATACTATTCCACCAAATGCTCATAAAGCAAATATAAAGAGCATGGAACACATAACTATCTTTAACACACGGTGGAGCAACAGTGATGTTGGGACTTGTTTCTGTTATGTCCGCGCAGGCGTGAGCAAAGACTTTTCTTCTGCCACACAGGTGCAGGGCATATTTTAATGTTATTGGTTAAAGGCTGATAGTTTTCCTTTAAAAAGGGGCTATCAGCCGGAAGTTGCATGTTGGTTTTACTGAGTCATTATCTGCAATAAACATTGCTGCTGGAAGTTTGGCTTCTCATCTGTATTCCTACTCCCACACATTCCAGTTTCCAAGGTATATTTTTAAAAGTCTGAAAGGTATCATGTTAATGTGTCAAGTTCATGATAAAATATGAGAACCAAAGGGTTAGAAAAGATACAGCTGCAGTCCTTTTTCAGTTAACAAGAGTATAGATCTGAGTCTGATCTGCCAAGCCAATAGAAATTAAACAAGCAAATTTTAACTTAAGATATTAGCATAACTAAATTATCTCAACCAAGGGCCCACCAGAAGGGTTGACATTCCAGTTTCCAGAATGTTCCTTTGGATGATCAATATACCAGATTTGGAAATAGTCCCTTGAATAATAAACCATTGTTAGGATACTCTTTAGAACTAGGAAATCATTATCACTTGGATCGGGAGGCTCTCCTCACGGTCACTCATGCCCTTGTCACCTCATGGTTGGATTATTGCAACGCGCTCTACATGGGGCTACCCTTGAAAAGTGTTTGGAGACTACAGTTGGTCCAGAACGCAGCCACGCGAGCTGTCGTGGGTGCACCTAGGTACACCCACATTACACCAATTCTCCGTGAGCTGCACTGGCTCCCTATTGGTCTCCGGTCACAATTCAAGGTGTTCATTATTACCTTTAAAGCCCTACATGGTCAGGGCCAGGGTATCTTTGAGACCGCCTTCTACCACATAACTCCCAATGACCAGTAAGATCCCACAGAGTTGGTCTCCTCCGGGTCCCATCAGCTAAACAATGCCGGCTGGCGGGCCCGCGGGGCTGCCCCAGCTCTCTGGAACCAGTTACCTCCTGAGGTCCGGACCATCCCCACCCTATTGGCCTTCCGAAAAGCGGTGAAGACCTGGCTTTTCCGGCAGGCCTGGGGCCGTTGATCTCGCTCTTGCGATCCGGCGAGATCCGGCCATGAATGGTGTGAATGAATTTTAATGCTTGTAATTTTTAAATGTTTTTTATAATGATTTTAAATGCATTGTGAGCCCCCCTGAGTCCTCGGAGAGGGGCAGCATACAAATTGAATTAATAAATAAATAATAAATAAATTATGATGCATTGTCAATGGGGAAATTGTATCTATAAGTAACTGATAATAAAGAAGAATCAGACAACAATCTCAGTATGGTTTTCTCAATCTGATATAACGATAAACTATGTGTTTTACTATATTTAATATTATAATCTTAACACAGTTGTCACTTATTTTTAATTATATTGTGTTAGAATTTATTTTTTTTTAAATCAAGTTTTATTGATCCCCCCCCCCCATTCAGCCGCATATTTTATGAACAGAGTATTGGCCATATCATATCTTATACAACTTATCATATGCAAATACATTTTACTTAGTTACAATTTCTAAATTTATTTTTTTAATGTCCTGAAAGGTAGTTGTTATTGAAAAGCAGAAATAATCTAATAAATAAAAGTTGTTCTCTATTAACAAATTGTCCATAATAAGATAAAACATCTGCTTGTTCCCGCTAGATCTCAAAAGGCAAAGCAGAAATGGATCTAGTCAGTACTTGGAAACATCCTAGAAAGTCAAGGACAACCTTAACATTGCCAAGAAATCATGAGATGAGTTCTATTTGAAGGAGAAATTATCTTTAAAAAAATAATAATAACTGTACAAAAATGTAAACACAAAGACAGATCAAGGGAAGATACTTGGGAATTATAAAGGAAATCTATAGAATTTGAGCAACAGTGTTTGTGCATGCCTCCTTTTTATTAAATGATACTTTTATATAAGAAATTGAAGAAATGAAGGCACTGCCTGCAAGCATACTCTTTGCTTGAAGGATTTATGAGTTCCATTTCCAGTGTTCCCTCTTTTAAAACAAAAGCAAAAATGCACTAATTTCTTTTCAGTCTAGTCCCAGCAACAGAAATTAAAACAAGCAACACAAGAAAGTGTCATTTAACATGGGGCAAGTGTCACAACATTGTCACTGGGGCCATAAAACAAAAAATAAAATGCTGTCAAAATATAAAACAGTATTCATACCAAACTATTTAAACTTTAAATTGTGCCATTCGTTATGTATTTACAATAGTTGTATGCTATTTTTCTTCTGAATAGCGCTGGGGGGAAATATGGCAGGAAATCATGAAAACAGGATTCCAAAATAAAGTTTAAAAATATTAGAGGTAGGCATTGATTAGAAAACCAAGTAAAATAATGAACAAACGTAGGATGAAGCTTGAGCTTCATTTACATCTGAAAACTGAGTGATTCAGAGCTGGCAAATAATGAAGGATCTCACAAAATGGGTGTAGAAACTGCTTTGGAGAGATTCAAGGCAAAATTCAGAGAGTAGAACATTTTGCTTTCATTTGTCTCTTTATTGTAATCTTAATGTATGCATCTCTGCTAAAAATACAAACACCAAAACAAACACAGACAAACAATGAAACAAGTACAATGAAGCTTTGGGAAAAGTTGATTTATCAGAAATAAGATCTGTAATAATGGAATGTCTCTAACCAACATGAAAATATGTCCAGTTGCCATGACTTAATTTCCAGACATCTCTATCTGGATGACTGAGAATTTTCATCAACATAATATAACAAAAAGGTTCTTCACACCTCTTTTGGACCCATCTCAAGGGTGGTCCATCTCAGAATTGGGAAAAACCTGGAGTGCATGGAATGACTTCTTTTGTCAGCCCCAAAGGCTAGCTGCTTTGTATAGGTAACTTGGTCTGTAACTTGAAAATGCTTAGCATTTTAAATTGCCTCTGGAAGTGAATTGTAGCCAGTGTGACATATATTATGTATTTAAAAGAGCAACCTGTAAAACTTAGAACACCTTGTTGTGGTCCGCCAGCAGCCTGCGGAGCTGGCAGCAGAGGGCCTTTACAGGAAGCAACGTTGTGGATGGTGTCGATTTGTACTTTGAAGCTCTGTTTTTGACTCTGTGATTCCATGTGGCCTTGCCAAGATAATTGCCAATTAGGCAATTTGGCAGTGTGTCAAAG
This sequence comes from Pituophis catenifer annectens, assembly GCF_029215685.1. Classification (NCBI taxonomy): domain Eukaryota; kingdom Metazoa; phylum Chordata; class Lepidosauria; order Squamata; family Colubridae; genus Pituophis; species Pituophis catenifer. Next base: position 74,831,929 of record NW_027256881.1, on the reverse strand, counting down.
AAGATAAATGTGGGTGTTTACCAGCCTTATCCAAAGGACTGTGGCAGACTTCTGTTGGACTATTTATAAACTCTTGGTGATTCAGCACGTGCTATGCATGAAAAGAATTCACAGCCGTTAAAATAAAAAAGGGGTTTTGGGACTAATCATGTGCTTTTTACTATATCAGGAAGCCTAGGGCAGAACACACCCTCTAATTGCCATGACTGAAAACAATAGCATTATATTCTATTGCACTGGTCCCCAACTCCCAGGGCTGCGGATCAGTATCAATTCACAGTCTGCCAGCAACCAAGCTGCACAAGTGAGCGAAGCCCCATCCGTGCCCACGTGGGACCCAGGCACACTCCCAGTCCACAGGAGAAATGCTTTCTGCTGAACCGATCCCTGGTGCCCAAAAGGTTTAGGATTGCTATTCTATTTTTGAGACAGGAAATAATTAAAATTGTGATGGACGATCTACAATAGGATGGGTACAGATCAGGGGTGGGTTCTAAAAAATTTTACTACCAGTTCTGTGGGCGTGGCTTATTTTGTGGGCATAGCTTAATGGTCATGTGACAATTCTTTAGGATTTAGCAGAAGTACTGATCTACCAGGCTTTTAACTGCTTGCAGAGCTGTACCAGTCTACTCATTTGTTTTGGAGGCACTGGTCTACCCATTTATTTTTGCAGGCACCGGTCTACTCAGTTGTTTTCTTTTAACACTGATCAGCTCTAGGGCGGCCCTTTGAAGCCCCGAGCAAGAGTTTAAACAGTTTTTCTCCCTCTAGCCGATCAACTGGGACTCAGGAGGCAGCAATAGATTGGGGGTGGGGCCAAATAAAAAGTAAGAATAATGCAGGGGGTGGGGGGCAGGGGGGCGGGGGGCAGAACCGGTTCAGTGATGTCATATCGTCACCGCTACCGGCTCGGCAGAACCGGGCTGAACCGGGAGGGACCCACCACTGGTACAGCTAGTTCTCACCTTATGACCACAATTGAACCCAAAATTTCTGTTGCTGAGCAAGATAGTCATTGAGTTTTGCCCCATTTTATGATCTTTCTTGCCACAGTTGTTAAGTGAGTCACTGCAGTTGTTAA